>NC_142480.1:13749090-14052121 GCF_049115385.1 Moschus berezovskii | reverse complement strand
ATGGTAAAGAATCTACTTGCGGTGTAGTAAACCAGGGTTCGATCCCTGGGTCGGGAAGATCCCTGGAGAACGGAATGGCTGCTCACTCCAGTATTCTTGCCTGTAGAATTCCACAGACAGAGGAGCCTGGCAGGCTACAGTCTATGGGGTCGCAAAGAGTCGGACACGACTGAGCAACTAGCACTTCACTTCAGATCTTAGTTGCAGCATTCAAGATCTTCAATCTTCATGGTGGCATGTGGGATATTTAGTTGCAGCATGCAGAATCCAGTTCCCTGACTAGGGATTGAACCTGGGCCCTGACTCACTGGAAAAGACCCTGATGCTTGGAAAGATTGAGGGCAGGAGGAAAAGGGGACGATGGAGGATGAGATGGTTGGATGGCATCACCGACTCAATGGACATGAGTGTGAGCAGCCTTCGGGAGATTAGTGAAAGACAGGGAAGCATGCAGGTGTGCTACAGTCCATGGGATCGCAAAGAGTTGGACATGACTTAGCAACTGAACAACAACCCTGCATTGTGGGCCCAGAGTCTTATCTACTGGACCACCAGGGAAGTCTCGAACATCCACGTTTTTAAACAGTGCGGCCCTGAGCAGGGAGCAAGCATGGGGCTCTGGCTTCATGGGGTCTTCTAGCTCTCAGGACCATTTCCTAAACTCCCTCAGCCTAGCAGAGCTGACAGGATCCATGGAGGTGAACTAGCCCAGCCTCTTCCCTTTACAGATGGGGAAACTCAGGCCCAAAGGGGCAAAGTCTCTAGATACGTTTTACTAAGTGATAGAGCCATGATTCTCCAAATGGTCTGTCTTGCTATTTCAGTTTAACCTCCTCTCTCCATGGTGTCTCCTTGGAAGCTGATTGCAAGAACACTGCTGGAGCCAGAAAACCAATGTCCACCATGGGCAGGGGACGTCAGGGGGCACTGAGGATGTGCATTCTCTATTTTGTTGGGTGATTTGTGATTTCATCTCCTCCAGGGAGTGAACTGCTACAATCCTACTGGGAGGCTGTGCCCTTCTGTGGGGCCTGGGCCTCCAAGCCAAATGCTCCTCCTCTGTCCAGTACAGCAGAAGCCTTGTCACAGAGCAGCAGTGTGTGTGGACACTGCTGGAGTGGAGAAGTCTGTGGGTTCTTCCTGATGCCATATGAAAGGATAGGTGAGGAAAGGGTGCAGGATTGACCTAAGGGTGAAAGTCTGGCTACCCCCAGGGCACACCCAGCAAACAGAGCACCCCTGACTCTCTTTACAGGGTGGCCCAGCCTAACAGGATGCACACACACAGGGTGTCTATACCATCAGCATCCATACCTGCAGGACCACTGATGGCAGTGGGTACCCCACTTTTGCCAGGGACCCCCCACCTCCCTTCCTATTGGGCCTTTGGAACTACAGATGGAGAGATGAGGCTGACTTCAGATCAGTAAGCCCAGATCCTCTGTGAAAGGCCCACTCAGGAAGAGAAAAAAGAACCTGTGTGTATTCTACTTTGGTGCTGATTTTTTTTTTAATATAAAACAGGAAGGAAGGACTAGAAACCACGATGACATCAAGCACCAAGCAGTGGCCTGATGCATCCTACAGACTCCATCGTAACCTCAGTCCCCCCACAACTTCTCCAAGTAAACCTACAACCAAGTGAAAGCAGTCAGTTTGTGATTAAAATGCAACCTCAGGAGAAGCCCACCTCTCTCCATTCAGACTTCTCTTCTTAAGCCCAAAGAGGGTAGAATGTCAGAGCTGCCACTGATGAGAGGTGGGCATCTGGTGAGGGGTGAGAATGCCTGAGTCCTCTGGAATTTTAGGGCAGCCTCTGTGGCTCTTTCCTGCCTAGAAAGACATTAAGGGCCAAAATTGGGCTAGGCTTGCCACCTGAAATCATTTGCTCATTCTGCTCTTCCAGCCCCATGAGAGCAGTCATGAAGCACTGTAGACCCACTGGGATGACAGCCCCGGAAACCTGGATGAGCCCTGTGCTGTGCTGTGCTTAGTCGCTCAGTCGTGTTCAACTCTTTGTGACCCCATGGATTGTAGCCCACCAGGCTCCTCTGTCCACGGGGATTCTCCAGGCAAGAATACTGGAGTGGGTTGCCATTCCCTTCTCCACAGGGGATCTTCCCAAGCCAGGTGTCAAGCCCAGGTTTCCTGCATTGCAGATGGATTCTTTACCATCTGAGTCACCAGGGAAACCCAGGATAAGCCCTGGGCATCCCTATTGTGTCCTCAGCATAAACACCTGTTTCACGAACCTAGAGGCTTGGAAGGGCTGGTGGACTTTTCTGGGCTGCTCTCAAGGTCACCAAGAGGGCAACAGAGCCCCAGACCACAAGGCCTTTGGGTATCTACTGCCGCCCCCCCAGAGGTCCAGACAGCCTGGGAGCTACCAGAGGGAGGGTTCTGGAGTGGGCCCTGAGCTGGTGACAGAATGCAAGTCCCTCCAGCACATGACAGGCACACGGAGCGGTTAAGAACCGAAACCCTGGGCCAGACTGTGGAGGTTAAGCCCCCGTGCTGCTACTGTCTGACTACGTGACTTTGAGAAACTCCATTCCTGGATGACCAGTTGGCACTTGTGAGACTCAAAGAGGTCCAGCAAATGCCTGGCACTGAGTAGGTCCTCGATCAGTGGTAGTGAGGATGCAGTGATGATGAGAACGGTGGTGGTGATGGTGATGGCCCCACTCCCTCGAGCTGGAAGGTCCTGCCCCTCCATCTGAGTCTCCCTAGAGAGGGTGAAGGATGCGCAGGCCAGCTTGGTAGGATGCTTGTCGCAGTGTCTACTGTATTCCCCACAGGTACTCTACTAATATGGGGCTAGCTGGGGTAAAGGTCTTGGAGGCTCCCCAAGGGCTCCGAAAAATAGAAGAAATGTCTATCATGAGATGTCTGCTGTTTGACTGCAGGGACGACTTGTGCACTGAAAACTGGTCTTGGCCTTCCCAGCCTCACGCTGAAGCACACACCTACATCAGAGGAGCTGATGAAAGGCACCGCACTGCTGCAAGTTCCACGTGGCCTGGTGTGAATTAGGATGGCTTCAGGGACCAAGAGAAGGACCGCAGAGAACCTCCCGTAGTGCCTGGCTCTGCTGCCCTCCCTCGTGGAGTCAGAAAAGAGGCGGGAGCAACTCAGGATCAGGGAGTACAGGAAGTGCCATTCTGGGAGCACGTGCTGAGTGCCTTCCAAATGTCTCCTGTTTTAAGCTTCACCTCAACTCTCTTCGATAGGCAAGGCAACCGAGACTCAGAGGGGGCCAGCATCTCGCCCAGGGTCGCACAGCAGGCAAAATGCAGAGGGGTTTGACTCCAAAGATAGGGCTCTAGACTAGCTTCCTGTTGCTGCTGAAACAAATTATCACAAACTCAGCTTAAGACAACACACATTTCTTACAGTCTAGCAGTCAAAAGTGGGCCTTAAAAAAAACAAAGAGGGCTTCCCTGTTGGCTCAGTGGTGAAGAATCTGCCTGCAGGAGACATCAGTTCGATCCCTAGTCTGGGAGGATCCCACATACCTTGGAGTCACTAAGCCCATGAGCCACAGCGACTGAACTCTAGAGCCGAGGAGCCACAACTACTGAAGCCCGAGCACTCTAGAGCCCGTGCTCTGCAGCAAGAGAAGCTACTGCAATGAGAAGCCCTCACACCACAACTAGAGAGTGGCCCGCACAGCAACTGAAGACCCAGCACAGCCAAAAAGACATAAATAAAATTATTCAAAAAATAAAAAAAGTTGGGACTTCCCTGGTGGTCCAGTGGTTAAGACTCTGTGCTTGGAAAATGCAGGGGAACTAAGGTCCCACACATTGTGAGGTGTGGTCAAAAAAAAAAAAAAGTGGGTCTTGCTGGGCTAAAATCCAAGTGTCAGCAGGCCTGCATTTCTTCTGGAGGGTATGGGGGAAAACCCACTTCCTTGCCTTTTCCAGCTTCTAAAGGCTTCTGGCATCCCTTGGCTTGTGCCCCCTTCTGCTTTCAAAGCCAGCAGTAGCAGACTGAGTCCATCTCACATTGCACCACACTGATCTCTGCTCCCATCTTCACATCTCCTTCTCTGCCCCCCCAGCCCCCTCTTCCTATTAAGGACCCTGTGATCACACTGAGTCCACCTAGATAATCCAGGACAATCTCCCTATTTGAAGGTCAACTGATTAGCAACCTTAATTCCACCTGCTGCCTTAATGTCCTTTTACCATGTAAGGTAACATATTCACAGACTTCAGGGACCAGGAACTGGACATCATTTGGGGGCCATTATTCTGTCTACCACAACCCCCATATTGTACCTAAGGCCTTGTGAACAGCACTTTTCAAATGTCACTAAGTCTCATCCGACTCTTTGTGACCCCATGAACTGTAGCTCACCAGGCTCCTCTGTCAATGGGATTTCCCAGCCAAGAATACTGGAGTGGGTTGCCATTTCCTACTCTAGGGGATCTTCCCCACCTGCATTGGCAAGCAGGTTCTTTACCACTGAGCCACCAGGGAAGCCCCCCCACCCCCGCCAAAGAAGCTGTACTTTGAGCAATTCCCTTGGGTTTTTCTGACACACACCAATTTGAAAACAACTGTTTCAAGGGTGACTCAAATGCCACTTCCTCCACACAGCCCTCCCTGACACCCATGGGATGAGCAAACCTCCCTCCCCATCCCACCCCATGGCATTAACCAGAGCCTTCCTTGGGTTCTTTTCATCCCTCCCTGGCCAGCTTGCCCTTCGGAGTGGAGACGCCTGGGTGTTTGATCACTCTGGCTGCCAGAGAGCTAGGACCAGAGCTCCTCATACAGACAGAAGGTGGCCTGTGAGATCTGAATGATAAATGGACATGGGACAAGGGCACTGGCGGGGGTGGTTACATGCTTTGAGCTTACCACAATGTACAAGGCACTGTGCTTCCATAAGCAGTCTTGATAATGCTGCACAGCAACCCTACCAGAAAATTATTATTATCCCACTGAAGAGACCAAGGATCACCTAGCTGGCAATGGGCAGCGCTGGGATTTAAGTCAAGGTCTGAATTAATTATATTTTAATACTTCCCCAGGCAGTGCATGGGAATTTGTATGACTATGTCTTATGCCTATCTCTCCCTCCAGACAGCAAGCTCCATAAGAAGGGAGGAGCCAGGTCTATTTTGTTTTCTGTGGGAGAGAAGGTGGTTTGGTCCAAAATAAAGAAAAGAAAGTGAAGTCGCCCAGTTGTGTCCGACTCTTTGCGACCCCATGGTCTGTAGCCTACCAGGCTCCTCTGTCCATGGATTTTCCAGGCAAGAGTACTAGAGTAGGTAGCCATTTCCTTCCCCAGGGGATCTTCCCAACCCAGGGATTGAACCCTGGTCTCTGCATTGTAGGCAGATGCTTTACTGTCTAAGTCACCAGTGAAATCCGACAGGCACAACAAAAACGTGTTGAACATTTGAATGAATAACTGAATCTAAACTCCGTTTCTTTCTGCAGTCCGCCTGGAAGGTTAGCGTGGCTGAAATTGAAGTTAGGAGCTAACAAACTGGGGGAGGCAGTCAGGATATGGGATGGGGCAACAGGAAGGTTAGCTTTGACTCCCAGGGCATGTGCGTGGGTCGATGTGTGAAATGCATTACAACACAAACCCGAAAGACAGACTCTGGTCTCTCTCTGGAGAATCTGTGGTTTGTCTGAGAAGGTCTGAGCTGTCTGGGCCATCCTTCCTGTGCTGAGGCCAGAGCACAAACCACAGGCCACAAGGTTGCCATGACAACCCTCCCTGCACCTGCCTCTCCCACCAGCTTCCTGCCTCTAGCCCCAGAGTGCTCCAACCCATCAATTAATAACCTAATAATGTCTGACAACAATCATTCCAAACACCCGGGCAGCAACCCTCTTGAGAAACAGACTTCTCCAGGGGGCAAGAGCTACAAAGATGCCCATTACAGTCAGCCTGGGGCACCTGCTAAAATCTAGTTTTCTGAATTCAAATGACTCTCTCTCTCTCTGGCTTCTTCCTCTTGTTTTAAGGGTATGGGGTTGGCAGCGCTGATGACTGATGGCAGAGGCTCTAGGGAAACAGACTCTAGAGAAGCTGCCATGCAGCATGCCTGCTCCCTCAGCCCAGAATCAGACCCAGAGAAACTGATCCTGACCAAATGGGCTCTGGGATAAGGCCCTAGTCATGGATGGTTGTATCCCTGCTGGTCTTCTCCTAGGAGAAGCCAATGTCTTCTGCAAAGATTAATTAATTTGTCACCATGGCACTCAGAAAAACAAAACAAAGGAAAGACTTTCAAGTTGTGGCAGACTCAAGATGGTTGGAAATTATGTGATATTCTTCTCATGGAGAGATATGTCAGTCCCCTCCCCTTGAATCTAGGTGGGCTCTGTGACTAGTAACCAATAAAATGATCCAGAAGTCACACTGTATCAGCTTCTGAGTCCAAGTCTAAAGAGACTGGGGGCTCCCTCTTCTTTTCTCTTGGGATAGTAGTTCTTGAAACCTAGGTGCCATGCTGTGAGAAAGCCCAAGTAGCCTCAGGGAGGCCCACTGAGAGGAACCTAGACCCTGGGCGACAGCCCCAGCTGACAGCCAGGATCAACTGGCTTACCACACAAGTGTGTGATTTTTGGAAGAAGACCCTCTATCCCCAGCTGGGCCATCTCAGCTGATGCTGCAAGGAGTAGAGATAAGCTGTACCCACCAAGCTGTGACCAAATTGCAGATTCGTAAGCAAAACAGGTGAGTTATTTTAAGCCACTATTTTTTGAAGTGGTTTTTGATGTAACAAAAGACAAATAGAACACGTCTTTTTTTTTTTCCCCTGCAAAATCATGAAAGGGCTTTTTACAGTGTGTGAGGTAGGTGTAATAATCTCCATTTTTCCCATGAGATACTAAGGCTCAGTAGGTCCTATAGTCAAAGCTATGGTTTTTCAAGTAGTCATGTACGGATGTGAGAGCTGGACCATAAAGAAGGCTGAGGAAGAACTGATGCTTTTGAACTGTGGTGCTGGAGAAGACTCTAGAGTGTCCCTTGGACAACAAGGAGATCAAACCAGTCAATCCTAAAGGAAAGCAACCCTGAATAGTCACTGGAAGGACTGACGCTGAAGCTGAAGCTCCAATAGTTTGGCCACCTGATGCAAAGAGCTGACTCAGGGAAAGATTGAGGGAAAAGACCATGATGCTGGGAAAGACAGAAGGCAGGAGGAGAAGGGGAAGACAGAGGACGAGATGATTGGATGGCATCACCAACTCGATGGACATGAGTTTGAGTGAGCTGTGGGAGATGGTGAAGGACAGGGAAGCCTGGCGTGCTGCAGTACATGGGGTTGCAAAGAGTCGGACACGACTGAGAGACTGAACAACAACACTAAGGCTCCGAAAGCTAAGGTATCTTGTTTGAGACCAGCCCGATAGGAAGGATGAAACTGTTTTTCACTCTTTGTTTGCTATTAGATGAGTCTCCTTTCTCTGCAATGTGTGCTGTGCCCAGAAGGGTGCAATATAATAGTAATAACAAGAATACTCAAAGCTGGGGCTTCCTGTGGTCCAGTGGTTAAGAATCTACCTTTAATCAATGCAGGGGATATGGGTTTGACTCTTGGTCAGGGAATGAAGATCCCACATGCTGCAACTACTGAGCCCATGCACGCTAGAGTCCACACACCACAACCAGAGAGAAACCTGCATGCCCCAAGAAAGATCTCAAGTACCAAAACTAAGACCTGATGCAGCCAAATAAATAAATACATATTTAAAAAGAAGAAGAATACTCAGAGCTAACATTTAGGGAGGACTGCAAAGCTTTCAAGGCAGGATCCTTACCTGCATGATCTCATGCTCTATTATCATATGCATATCACAGATGGTGCTGCTGAGGCTTAAAAGGAGGGTATGTGACTTGTCCAAGGTAAGAGCTCTAAGTGGAAGAGTCCAGGTTTGAACTCACATTGTCTGGTTCTGAAACCAGGTTCTTGTGGGCAGATATTCTCATCTGTACAGTCTAAAGCATCCACACTGTTCCAGCCCTGCTTCCTCTGTTAGGCTCAGGAATTCTCTTCCCTCCTTCCTTCTTCTGGAAACTCATGTGCCTTGGTGGGCGTGGGGGGTGAAGCCAAACCCTAACCATATCATCTCAGCTTTGCAGAATTTCAAACCATTCCCATATCTTTTTTTGTCCTCACAACCCTTCTGTGAAGTGGCAGCTAGTAGTCATCTCCAGTTTACAGAGGCCCAGCCACAGCAAGTGACTTTCCCAAAGCCACGCAGCGTCTGGCTCCAAGTCAGTGCTCTCTCCTCGGTCCACCGCTAAACCCCAATGAGCCTTCCCGCGCCATGCGCGGTTCTCCAGCTCCAGCACTAACTGGGCCCACTTCATTGCAGGCCCGGGGCCAGGCCAACCAGCCATCCTACCTGGCATTTATTCGGCCAATCGCGGGCAGGTCTTCCCTTCCCTCGGTGGCAGGGGGGCTTATCCTGGCCCCTGTAATCCCGCCCTATGCTTGATAGAGCTGCCCATCGCGGGAGAGGAACCGCACGCACATTTGGGGCAAGGAAAGGAAAGCCTTTGTGGATCACCTGTGCCTTCCAGCTCTAGGAGGAGAAGGGCTGTCTGTCTGACTTTTTTGTGGGGGGGGGGACGGGGAGGCGGCCGGGGAGGGCAGTAATTACCAGGGGGTGGCGGCAACCGCAGGCGGAGACATCCTGCCCGCCGCCGTCCCGCACCGGCCCGGCCCCCGCTCTTGGCCTCCCCGTGCGCACGCGGGGCCCGGTTGCCCCCCACCCTCTCCGCGCTCGCGGGCGGCGCGGAGCTGGATGCCGGAACCCGGGGGCGGCCGCTGCCCGCGCGCGCGCCGGCGACCCCAGCGCGGTGGCGAGGAGGGGACGGGCTCCGGGGACGGGGGCACGTACCTGCGCCGCGAGAGGCCGGGGCGCGGTCACCCGCGTCCCTCTGACAGCCGGCGCGCGGCCAGCGGGGTGGACACTGCGTCGGGGGCTGCTGATGGGGGTGGTCGCGGGAAGCCGGCGGCAGACTCTCCTCCTCCTCGAATTTGGAGCCGGAGCGTGCCCCGATCTCCCCTCCCCCGGCCCCTCCTCCCGCCCCCGTCGGGCACACCCAGCCTCGCCCCAGCTCCCTGCCTTTCTCTGCGACCACAGGCTTGGCGCCGCCGGGGAAGAGCCGCGGTCGGTCGCGCAGACCAGGCTCAGCTCTCCCCCGCCCTCACTACTATCCTGCCCCCGGGGACAGACTCCCGAGCCGCCAGCGGGGTCTCACCCACCCTGGGCCCGGCTGTAAAAGCTCGAGGGTCCTTGTCCAGCCACATCAGGAAGCCCTAGGTAAGGAGAGTCCCTTTCTGTGTTCACCTCTGTTCCCAGCGCCAGCACATCAGTAGCCATCCAGTAGATTCCGTGTCCCCTGGCTGTCAAAGCCTCTCTCCACAGCGCAGGGACCTCAGAAATGAGGCCCAGATAGAGGGGGCTGGGGGAGGGGAGGGGGGGTCTGCCCTTAGCTTTGCTGTCTGGTGGATCCCTAGGCTGGTGCCTTAGACCGCCTGAGTGTGCCTGCAGCAGGGGTGGCCAGGGACAGCTCAGAGGACCTCCTACTGGTTTTGTTGAGAATGCAAGGAGGTTTCAGGGCCCTTTGCCCCACAAGCTCACAGACAAAACCAGTAACAATAGTCATAACTCTGGGCTTTTGAGTATTAATACTTACTGGGTGCCAAGCACTGCTGTAAGTACTTAAATGCATGAACTTGTTTGATTCTCACTGCTCTGTGAGATAGGTATTCTTATTTACTCTTATTATTCCCATTTTACACATGGGGGAATGAGGCACAGAGAGGTCATGTAACTGCCAAAGGTCAGTCATTTCTAGTCGCTCAGTCGTGTCTGACTCTTTGCGACCCCATGGACTGCAGCATGCCAGGCTTCCCTGTCCATCACCGACTCCCAGAGCTTGCTCAAACCCATGTCCATTGTGTCGGTGATACCATCCAACCATCTTACCCTCTGTCGTCCCTTTCTCCTCCTGCTTTCAATCTTGCCCAGCATCAGGGTCTTTTCAAATGAGTCAGCTCTTCACCTCAGGTGGCCAAAGTATTGCAGCTTCAGCATCAGTCCTTCCAATGAATATTCAGGACTGATTTCCTTTAGGATGGACTGGTTGGGTCTCCTCAAGAGTCTTCTCCAACACCACAGTACAAAAGCATCAATTCTTCGGTGCTCAGCTTTCTTTATGGTCCAACTCTCACATCCATACATGACTACTAGAAAAACCACAGCTTTGACTAGACTGACCTTGGTCGACAAAATAATGTCTCTGATTTTTTAAGTAGAGGCAATGAAATCCAAGCCCAGGCAGGTGAGTCCAGAGCCCTCATCACCACCTGCATCCTATCCCAAGCCACCCTTTGCTGTACCCTTAGCATCTTCTGCCCTTTCACATCTGTGCAACTTACCTCCTGTGTCCCTGTCCACTCAGAAGACCTCCTGCCCTGCCTCTTGCCGCAGTTTTAAGACGGGAAATTCACCTCCCCTATCAGGTCTGCTTGGCTGTCCCAGGCAATTTGTGCTGAGTCCCTCTCCCTGCTCACTTGGCTCCCTTCCCAGCATTCCTTGCACTGCCCATTGGGGTCACTGGCCCACAGCCATCTCTCTGCAAGACCCTCATTCCCTGCCCCATACCTGGCTGAGAGCAGGGCATCCTGTTCCTGTTTGTGAACCGAATGTCTGGGACTGGTTGCTGCAGGAGTCCACAGAAGCTCGTGTGGTCGGTGGTCAGATGGATGGTTGGGGGTTAGGGATGGCAGGCAGTTGGAATGCAGGCAGAGGAGGGATAGAGGCAGACTGATGGCTCACCTTCTGCTAACTATTCTGGGGGCCTCAAAGTTCCACACTTCGTGACTGAGCTGCTAGGTGAGTCCCTGGAAGGAAATGAACTGTGGGCAGGAGGGCAGACGATACCCTGGCAGGGGAGCAGGGAGGGCAGGGAGAGGCAAGGCATTTTGCTTATCCTGTTGGGCACGTGCCCAGCAATCTCCCAGCAGGCTCTTCTGCTGGTCCTCATTTTGAAATTCCTCCTTCTTGTGAAATCTTCACAAATGGAGTCTTCTGGATTAACTAATCATGCCACAAAAATGCACAGATAAACTTTTTTAAAGATTGCCATACTGAAAGTGGTTGTTAAGAGTTTGGCTTGGAGAGCCAGAGTGCCTGAATTCCAGAGTGTGAATTCTGTCTCTGCACCTGTTAGTAGGGTGACCTTGGACAGATCCCTGGACTCCTTTGTGCTGGGTTCCTGGTGTGTGAAATGGGGACACAGCTTCAAAAGGAGGTTGAGGTGACTGCATGAGTTAAATCAAGCCCTTAGCTCAGTACCCGGCACATACTAGGGTTCAGTAGATGTTAGGTGTTATTGTTGTTCACTCCAAATACCCTCTTATATATAGCTGTTATTATGGTCCATTCCAAATACCCTCTTGGTTCTTACCCTTTGAATACTGTGGTTTTATTCTCTGCCTTTTGAAGATCAGGAAACTGAGTTTCAGTGAATTGCCTAAGGCCACTCAGTTCTGGGTGTCTGAGTCTGGCTGTGAAGCTGCTTCCTGCAGCAATTACTTTATGCCTCATCCTATCCCTCCTGGATAGAAGCAGGGTTTAGAGCCTGTCATCAGTTGCTAGGTCCAGATTCTGACTCTCAGGGGGTACAGTGCTTGCGACGTAGAAAGTTTATTGCAAAATGAATCCTGTGAGGGCTGCCATATTGCCCATTGCAGGGGTGGGAACACACTGTAATCTGTCAGGTGGGGGCCTCTGGAGTGGGGCCATATGGCAGTACTCGGTGATCCTGTCTCCCTGCTTCTGTTTTTCTAGCCTACAATCTCTGTTCACAGATGTCCAGATATATCTGGAACCTTTCAAGGTCTTCAAAGAAAACAAACTCCATTTCAACTCACACTTCATTTTTTAGTGTGACAGAACAGCATGGTGCCTATGTTGTTGTTTAGTCGCTCAGTTGTGTCTGACTCTTTGCAACCTCATGGACTATAGCCTGCCAGGCTCCTCTGTCCGTAGGGTTTTCCCAGGCAAGAGTAATGGAATGGGTTGCCATTGCCTTCTTCTGGGGATCTTCCCGACCCAGGGATCAAACCCGCCTCTTCTGCATTGGCAGGCAGGTTCTTTACCGCTGAGCCACCAGGGGAAGCCTTCATGGTACCTATACTACTTACTTCAAGATCCAGCATAGGCCTGTGGAATAGGGGGATGGGCGCCTCTGGCTCTCCCTGAGAAAATGCTAAGTTTGGAGAAGCAAAGAGATTCATCGCACCGCTTGCAGTCAGTGGCTTTTGGCTAGACTTTACTGTGTTTCTTGGTGTCAAGATGTCCAGACCTTGGCAGGGTCAGCAGAATTTGTAAACAAAATCTGGCATTGGCCATATATAAACAACAAAGAGCTCATTTAGTTAAAATGAGGCATGCGTTGTTTTCCAGAACCTTTTGGGACCTAGAGAATGGTAAATTATGGCCCATGCTCTCGGAATGCTGATTTGAGATGCTGTGCTAATAACTGTCTTTCTTGCCCACAGAAATCTTCTCCCACATTGGGCTGGGCTCCAGAGACGTGGTCAGAATTTCTCATAGCCGGCGCAAGTAACGATTATGTCCATGTCTTCTTTTCCAGTCTCTCGTAGGTTTTTGGTCTTGGCACTGGCGTTTTCCGGTGTCAAGCCCAAGGAGGCACGTGGCAGGGGCTCAGAAATGGCAGCTGATGGAAAGCATGGAAGAGCTGGTTGCCTCAGGCTGGAACTGGATGGAGGACTTTTGATTGGCCCGTGAAGATCCATTCGTCACCCTTCTCCATCCTACTCTACTGATTATATCACAGGGTTCCCTCACTCTCTGGTTTCTCTCTTGGGTTGGGCAAGCGGAAGCACTCACTGGGGTCAGAGGGTCGCCGGAGACTGGGATCAGGGGAGTCGGGGGTCACTTCAGACTGGCTGCCCCCCTTTACTGCAGTCATCAGCTCCTGTTGGAGTCTCTCTCCTGCGCTGTTCACCCCCTTCCTCCTCCAGGTCTGGGGACAGTAACAGTAACAGCGCCCCAGAGATGCTAGTCTTGGGGTGCTGCACCATCCTGCGTTGGTTCCCTAAATCCTCCCCAACCTCTTGAAAACTGTCCCTGTGTCACCCTCTCCCCAGTCACCCCGCCGGAGTGGCCTCTGCTTCCTGCCAAGACCCTGGCTGGTGCAGATGTGGGTGTTTCTAGATGTGTCCTCATGGCGAGCTCATGCTAATGGAAGGATGTAGGCCTATTTTCGGAATGTGTACAGACTATTTACTTAAGAAAAAATACCATTTTCCAGTTCATTCTTCCAATTAGCACAGCTGGCCGGCCTCAGAGGAAATCTCTCTTTATCCCCCAAATGACGGGATTCAGTCCCTAACTTCCTCACTTGGCTCCTACACTGGCTCATCTCCACCCCAGGCCTCCTCTTGAAGATTCCACTGCCCTGTGCTTCCTGTCGCTGAGAGCTTTAGCTCCTCCTTAAGGTGGGCAACTTTCCTTTCGAGAAATACTCATCACTGCTGAATCCAGCAACTCCCAGGACGGTTTTAGGCAACAAGGGCCTGGTTTTTCTGAAAATGATCTTTTCTGGCATCAACCACATGCCAGCAGGCTCTTACCTGAGCTGATTAATCAGTCGACTGGCCTGATTAACGCCACAATGTTGCTTCTGCTCCCACTCAGATCATCTGTGGGCGCTCAGACAGAGTGTGACTAACCTGGACACCCTAAGGCAGGAAACTCTGAGCTCAAGTCCAATTGAAGCATGAGCACACACATCTGGAGAGCTGGGGAACCTGCGTTACCTTCCCAGCTAGGCTGTGGACTCCTGAAGGAGGCCTTCAGGCTGGGCTTGCTCAGGCTGAGTCGGGAGCATCTGAATGTCTGGGTTCAAATCCTAAATCTGTTGTGCTCTGGCTGTGAGAGCTCTGGCAAGTTACTCAGCCTCCCAGAGGTTCAGTTTCTTCCTTAAAATGGGGTTAATAATGAAGGTTGGTGTAAGAATGAAATATAATGGTGCTCTCAAGAAACCTGGTTGACCTAGAAACTGGGAGCCCAGCCTCGTAGGTGCAGAGGGAGCAGGTTACACTGAGAAGGCAGAAAAGAGGACTTGGTTGACTGAAGCGGGGTGAGGCAGGGCAGGCTGGGCTTGACCGGCTTCTTGCTCGTGGAGAATGGGTAAAATCCTGGCTCTTCACACTGGCTGTGTGACCTCGGAAACTTACATGACCTCTCTGTGCCTCAGTTTCCTCATCTGTGAAATGGGGATAATAACAGTACCACACAGAGTTTTGTTGTATTAAATGAGTTAATAAAAAAAATCCTTTACAACCATGCCTACCTTTAGTGGGTGCTCAATAAATGTTAGGACACCCTCTTATCCAGTGCCTGTAGAAGGCTTAAGTGAGCCCCTCTGGTTCAGGTTCCACAAACACTTCCAGACTTACCTGTCTGAAGCCCCTAAAAGGAACCCTTGGGAGTGTACTTCAACTTCTCTGGATAAGCTTAGGTGCCTCTGATGGGGGGTGAGTGTTAGGTTGGGGAGAAAGGGCTGAAATGAGAGAGAACTGGCAAAGAATTTATAGTCTATGTGGTATCTTACCCAGAAAATCTTGGTGAAAATTCTCCCTCAGTGGTGGGCTTCAGACCTTACCTGGGCTGCTCCCAGGCTGTCAACTCGTATCCTGGGTTGATCATGGTGCCAGAGAAGGTAGCCTCAAAATTAGGAGATGCTCCCTGGAGCCAAACAGCCTGGGTTCAAACCCTAGCTCAGCCTCTTGCAAAGTTATTTAACCTCTTAGGGCGTCATGCATGAAGTGAGGTGGATAAGAATGGCACCTTCCTCAAAGAATATTGGGTAATGTGCTCTGAACAGTTCCTGGCCAAGCTTAAATGCTCAGCAAATGTCAGCTATTGTTAATATACCACCACCCGCTGTGTCCTCTGCCTACCAGGGGACAGCTGTTGTAGTAGCCAGAATAAGGGCCTCTTTTGAGGATGCCCATGTCCTAATCCTCAGAACCTATAAATATGTTGCCTTACAGGGGAAGGGAGCTGTGCAGATGTGATAAAGTTAAGGATCTGGAGACGGGGAGGTTATTCTGGGCTATCTGGGTGAGCCCAGTGCAATCACAAGGGTGAGAGATGGAAGCAGAAGAGGGAGAATGTCAGAGTGGTGTGGGGTGGGACAGGCTGGACCAGCCGTGGTTGGCTTTGAGGATGGGAACTGGCCAAGAGCCGGGAAATGCAGGCCACTTTTGTTGCTGCTGCTGCGTCACTTCAGTCGTGTCCAACTCTGTGTGACCCCATAGACAGAAGCCCACCAGGGTCCCCCGTCCCTGGGATTCTCCAGGCAAGAACACTGGAGTGGGTTGCCATTTCCTTCTCCAATGTGTGAAAGTGAAAAGTGAAAGTGAAGTCGCTCAGTCGTGTCCGACCCTTAGCGACCCCAGGGACTGCAGCCTACCAGGCTCCTCCATCCATGGGATTTTCTAGGCAAGAGTACTGGAGTGGCTTGCCATTGCCTTCTCCGAGGCCACTTCTAGAAGCTGAAAAAGGCAATGGAATGGATTTTCTCCTATAGCCTCCACAATGGAACTCAGCCATGAATCCCATTGCTGACTTGTGGAATTGTTAAGATAATCAGCTCGTGCTGTTGGAAGTCACTGAGCTTGTGGTTAGTTTGTTACAGCAGCAATGGGGGACTCTTACAGCTGCTGAGACAGCTGCATCCTTGAAGGAGGCACCATGCGGAGTCACTCTGTGGTAGTTACTGAGCATCTGTGGCATCGCCCCCATCTTCTCGCCTTCTGGGCATGTGGGGAACACACTGGACTCTGGAACTGAACTTCCCCTGGGCACAGAAACCGCCAGGGATGGAGTATTAAGAGGCAGGATTGCTCAGGGTGGTGGAACAAAGCCTCCTGGGGACGCAGAGCCCTCAGCAGGGCCTTGAAGGATGGAGCATGCTGAGTTTGACAGGAGGAAGAGAAAGAAAAGGCGAGGCTGGAAGCAGCCCAGTGGGATCAAAGTCAAGGAGGCCAACCTACTTATTGATTCATCTGTTCATTCACCACCTGTGCTCCGGGCCCTGTGGGGGGTACCTGGATAGTGGAGTGAGTCAGACAGACCTGGTGGAAGCCAGTATGCATTATGATAAAACATGACAAGCCTTATAGCAGGAGAAGACTGGCTTGTGAAGGGGGCACATCAGGATGGGTTTCCTGAAGAAAGAGAGCGAGCCTTCATCACAGGGTGAACTGAAGCTTTATAGCTTTAGGCTCTGTGTGATCCTCTGCACTCTGCAGGTGCTGACTGATAGGAATTTAGCCATGTAAAGATTGTTATTCCCAGTCCAATTCTGTCCTAATCCATTTTATTACACGAAGGAGAAAGTCTCAGGTGGGTGCCATTGTTTCAAGCACCACTTTAATTCTTGCTAAGCTTCCCATGTGGCTCAGTGGTAAAGACTCTGCCTGCCAATACAGGAGATGCGGGTTTGATCTCTGGTTGGGAAGATCCCCTGGAGAAGGAAATGGCAACCCATTCCAGCATTGCCTGGGAAATCCTATGGATAGAGGAACCTGGAGGGCGACAATCCATTGAGCCCCAAAGAGTCAGACACGAGTGAGTGACTAAACAGCACCAACAATCTCCCTTTGTAACCTAGAGAGTCAGCCTCAGGTGTATTCTGCAGGTAACAGGTGCTAATTCAAGTTTAATACCACTGCTTTTTATTTGTTTAATTACCTTCCTTTTGTGGCCATGGGCACTGATTTTCCATTTCTGGGAGTAGAACACAACTTCTATTAAATTTTTCTTAAATGTAAAGTATAATTTCCCTGGTGGTCTAGTGGCTAAGACTCTGCACTCCCAATGCAGGGGGATAATAGTATAATAGAACCATGAGTCCAGGGTTCTTTGTCTTGCCCTGGAGTTGACCACTGGGGTCCAGGTGAGGACAAAGAGGCACTAACTGTCCCTCAGCGATGGATCTGACCCTTCTTCAGGACCTCCCCATCCTAATCCCCACCCCTAGCACACGCACAGTCATTACTCGGGAGGGTGGAGTAGGAACTGGGATCAGAGGTGAGCAGTGATTGGCTGTGAGATTCTCCAGAAGTCTCCTAGAGCTGGGCGTGGGGGGTGGGGTGGGGCTGCCACAGGGAGAGGAGCCAAGGGGACATGGTCTGCTCTGGCAGGGGACACGCTAATCTGCTCAGGGTGCCTTTTGGGACAGGAAGAGAAGAAATCTGGAGAGAGACAAGAGGCGGCCCAGTGGACAGTGAGGGGCCTAACACCCTCCAGTCGTCATGCAGGGTTGTGTGGCTGAGTGGATGAGGAGGGAAGGAGCTGACATCTCCCAGGAGGACTGTCTGACAAGGAGGTGGGAGCCAGGAGCCACGGAGGAGACGGTGCTGCAGCCAAGGCTCCCACATCAGGGATCTGGCCAGCAGGGAGGCCCCAGTGCACCCCTGAAGAACTCTTGTCTTGTGCCCCTGAGGGGGCAGCAGGGCTAGCGCAGGCTGGCCAGTGAGAAGAGATGACCAAGGGCAAGGGGACCTCGGGTGGCAGGCTGCATCATGGGACACGGACTCCTGTCCCCAAGGCACTGAGGGAGCCAGGCCCTGGAGGAGTGGAGAAGGGTGGGAGGCTGTCCTCACTTTAGAATGTGGGTTCTTAGACCCTCGTCGTCCTCCGCTGGGGATCAGCTGGGGACCCTAGGCGTTATTCTGAGGTATCAGGGTTTGGACCCAAGGTAACAAAAAAAGTGATGGACTCTGCCCAAGAAACTGTAGAGGAGCACAGGGGAGATATGAAAACAGAAATGGCAAGTTTCAAGTTTCTATTACTCTGAATAGAGGTTCTGCAGTAACCCAGTCTCCAGAGTAAACTATTCAAAGGACAACACCATAAGGGACTTCCCTGGTGGTCCAGTGGCTAAGACACCACACTCCCAGTGCAGGGGGCCCGGGGTTAGGTTCCTGGTCAGGGAACTAGATCCCACAAGGCGCCACTGAGAGTTTGCATGCTGCAACTAAAGATCCTACATGGCGAAAAAAAAATCAAAGGGAAAACATCACGCATATAATAACATGGAACTTGAATGGCTCAATTTTCGAAACTCTGATTCAGAAGGGAAAACTGGGACTGACACAGCAACTATAGTTCTTTGATAACAGCTATGATTGGAGGGTGATGGGCAGGAGGAGCCACACAGTGGGAGCCCAATGTACAAAAAGCATCTGATCAAGAGGAAGCAGTCAGGGTAGCCTTCCTGGAAGAGGTGTATTCTAAACTGAAGCCTGCAAGGGGACTAGGAGGTATCTTAGGAATTATCCCAATGACTGGAGTGTGTGGTGCTGTGGATACAGAAGGGGCCCTTTGAGTATTGATGGTGGGGATATGGGGGTTTCTAATTAGTCCAGGGGTGTATTGCTGGGGACAGGTGTCCCTTAGTTAGCTTAATCATCTGGGGCAAGAAGGAAAAGTAAGGTGTACCTCCCACCAGTCACTTCTTGAATTTGAGTGTCTCCCCGCTACAGTGTGAGTGGTCTGGGCAGGAACCAGCTCCCTTCACCTGAGGCTACCACCTAGCTGACAGCCAATGTGCTGAAGGACTAGAAGGGATGGAAAGATCATTTGAGACAGTTACAGATGACGCCTCTGAAGCCAGGCACCAGCAGGCGTCACTAGATAGTAGTTGGCCCCTACTCACCTCCCTCTCAGGAAAGCGCCCAGCCTGGGACCGGGTCCTTGGACTCCCCTCCCAGGGCTCAAACCGACCCCCTTCCTGGGCCCCTCTCTCTTAGCTACAGTGACCCAGGGTCGGGCCATGCCCCAGGAGAGCTGGACAGTTGGACAGTGTTAGACTTCGAGATCAGCCTCCAGGGTCCCTGGGCAGGGCGACCCCCTCTAGCCCGCAGCACCCCAAACGCTACCCTCACGGCACGCCCTCTGGTCGGTAGGACCCTGGACCCCCAAAGCACTATCAATTCGGACCCTGGAAGGATAAGGACCTCCCTCCTGGCCTTTCTCCTCTCTCCACGGCCCCGGCTGCCCCCCACCCCCGCCCGCAGGCCTTGGTCTGAGGCTGGATTTTGCGTGTTCCTTTCCAGGTGGGCGGCGGGGAGTGGGGGGGTGCGGGGACCGGCCTCGCTGAAGGTCGGTGGTCCCTCGGCCGGGCGGCAGCCGCTGTCCCAGCCCCACCCGAGCCACCGCGCGCACTCACCTCTCTCGGGTCCGGGTGCCGGAGGCCAGGCCGCGGGTCCGTCCCGCCCGGCGGGGCCCGACGCCGGCGGGAGGGAGGGAAGGGCTGCGCGCGGCGGCGGCGGCGGGGCCCGTGCCGGCGGGGGCGTGGTGCGGGCGGCCGTGCGCCCGGGCTCGGCTCCGGCTCCGGCTCCCGCTCGCCCGCGCGCCGCGCCGCCTCCCGGAGGCGGAGGAGGGGGCGGCGGCCGGGGCAGGGGCGGCTTCCAGGGCGCCTCAGGGCCACTGCGCTCCCGCGGGGAACGCGGAGGGGCCCGGGGCTGCTTCCCCGCCTGCTCACTGGGGTCTCTTGCGGGGAGGGGCAGTGGGCAGCAGGTGCCCCGCTTGCTTCTGCCAGAGCTCAGGCTGCGGGTGTGGTGTGACTTGGGGAACTTGACCTCGGTGGGCTGGGCCCCAAAGCCCGAGCTTGGGAAGGGGAGGGCATTTCTGAGCCCTTTCCCGACCCCCACGTCTTCCCAGGCCCCTCCCAGGCCTGCCAGGACCCTTTCCGCACTCCCCACCCCCGGGTTCCTGCCCGACTTCCTGTTGCCCACTCTGCCCCACTTAACAGATGGAGAGGTCCCCCATGCTGTCAGCCTCCCCAGGCCCACTCCTCCTGCCCTAGCTCCATGGAGAAGGCAAGAAGAGAGAATGGAAGAAACGGGAAGCCGATGGCAGCCTCCAGCCTTGACACGAGTGGCCTCTGTGTGCCCTTGTGCAGAGGAACACTGCGCACACCTGCGTCTGCCAGGACGGTCAGCTCTGCACACCAGCTGCTCTGCTCTTTGATGTTCCTCCTTCTTGGCCCCTTCTTCTCAGTTGTTCTGTCTCGCGTTTCTCAGCCCATCCCTTAAAGGCGGCGGTGCGCCCAGTGGCGCGCTGAGCCAGCCTGTACTGACTTGTGAGAGCAGGTTAGTGAATTTCCCAGAATTTTCCAAGCCAGTTGTTAAACACGGCCATCGTTAAAAATGAGTTTATGTAAATCTGCAAGTAATTTATGTTAAAAACCATAGTAATAAACACTAAAAATGTGCCTCTTCTTAATTATTTTACTCTGTTACCTGTGCTTTTCAGGTTATTTGCATGTTTCCATCTGCATAGAGGCAATATATTACAGGGTACACTGCACGTCTCCTTCCACCTCTTTGGTTAGTAACACCATGGCTGCAGCTTGAAATCGGCCATTACCAGAGAATTTCCGCCACAGAAACTGGCAAGTGTTACCAATCAGGGCTTGATTTATGTCTTCTGCAGTGTCTAGACTCTCTAGACTTGATTGAGAAAGTGATAGGGAAAAAGTGAAGAGTGCAGATTAAATTTAGAGGTGTATCTTGGGTGAATATAGTATGTAGACTATATATATATATATTTAATGTGCTGTGTCTGTAAGCCATCACAATGTGAGCAGCACAAAAAAATTTGAGGAAATTTGGCCAGCATTCAGCAACTACTACCTGACTGAGCACTTGCTCATGCCATCAATGAGTGAAGTTCTGACGTATATCTTTGGCTTGTTTCACTTTCATCTTACTTGCTAACATAAAACATCCACTGACATTCACATTGGAACTACACTCATTCATCTCTTGCAGGCATAGGCTGGCTATAAATACATAGGCTTGGCAAAAATCAGTGAGAGCACTCTAAGAGAATCCATCGACTGTATGGATTTTATAATAAAAGTATGCATTCTATATATAGTTTATTTGTAAATTATGTCATAGGCCTTTATATCTGTAAATATGTGCGTGTGTATCTACATTCCCTCACCCTGGCTGGTGGATACATATTTTGGCTGGATGTTTAATGCTGGCTGGTGCTTCCCAAGGTTTGCACTATGCTCTCTCATTTTCTCACTTTAATGTATTCCACAGGGTAGCCCCTTGTCCCACGTGCATGCGTGCTGAGTCACTTCAGTCATGTCCGATTCTTTGTGACCCTATGGACTGTAGCTCCTCTGTCCATGGGATTCTCCAGGCAAGAGTACTGGAGTGGGTTGCCATGCCCTCCTCCAGGGGATCTTCCCGACCCAGGGATCGAACCTGTGTCTCTTGCAATCTCCTGCATTGGCACTATCTCTTGTGTCTCCTGCATTTATCACTAGCGCCACCTGGGAGGGCCACAGATGATCCAAGTCTCCCTCCAGGCAGCAGTGGGCATGAAAATCCAGTGGCCACTTGGATATTTCCCGGACACTGGGTCACATGTTTCCCAGGCCAGTGCAGAGAGGGTGGGGCCTAGCAGCATGATCTGGGGTGCCCCCCTCTGCAACAGGGCCCAGGGTACCGTCCAGAGGCCCATCCCCTGGGGCTGGCTGTGTATGAGTGAGGTGTGGAGCCGACTGATGGAGTGATGGATAGGGTGTGGGGAGGAGAGGGGAGCGTCAAAGGCTGTCTGGAGGGACAAGATGGGGGGAGGACAGGGGACTGTGTGTTGAGCATTTTGAGTTGGCAGTGTCTTGGGACTTCCCAGCTGAGAACAGATCTGGAGGTTTCCGGTGAGAGGTTGGGGCTGGAGATAAGTCTGGAGCCTCTGCGAACAGATTGGAATGAAAGTCGTGGATGTGTATGAACTTGTCTGGGGCCACAGGAGGGAGTGAGAAGAGGGCTGGGTGCGCCTTGAGGTGAGCCCAAGGGCCAACCAAACCACAAACGGCTGGGTGGGGCAGGTGTGGAGGTCACCTGGGGTGAATGTCCCGAGGTGCTATGAGGGCTGAGCTGCCTGAGGCTGGCAGACTAGTTGGCAGGCTCCCTCCCACACCCAGGGTCAGGGGTGTGTGTGACCTAGGATGAGAATAGCTGGCTAAGACGAGGACAACCGGGGTCCACATGCATCTCAGGTCCAGGATGCGATCCATGACACACGGGATGCGATCCATGAAACGCGGGATATGAAGAGGGGCCAGGCCCATATCACAGAGGGCTGTGCTCATGTGACAGCTTGGTGTTGCTGGAGGAGCCGGGGAAAGGTGTTGAGGAAGCCTGGTGTCCAGGCAGGGGCTCTGAGGGGCAGTCAGCACTTGGAGTGGGGCAGGGGGCCCGCTCTGAAGAGGTTCAAGGGGGAAGAGGCCTGGAAGGCGGAGCCTAGGACTTGGCACACAGGAAGCTTCCGATGAACCTCTGTGGAAGGAATAAGGGAATGAATGAGGGGCTGGCAAGTCAGCGCCAAAGAGCCGTCACCACAGTGGGGAGGACTGGGAGACAGAGTGAGGATTCCAAGGGGTCACTGGCCAGGTGTCAAACCTGCAAAGGCCACACGGCATGAAGCCCGCAAGGTGGCCGCTGTTCATATGCTAGAGGTAGCTCCACTGAGTGGTCAGATGCAACGATCACAGAGGCTGGGGAAAGAATGGGCAGAGAGACAAGAGGAGACCCTTTGTCTAGTTTTGCTTTTTGGCCACACCAAGAGGGATGTGGGTTCTTAGTTCCCCGAACAGGTATTGAACCTGCGCCCCTGTGCATTGGACGCTTACAGTCTTAACCACTGGAGTGCTGGGCAAGTCCTGAGAGGAGATCCTCTTAAAGAAGTCTGGTGAAAAAGGAAAGGAGATACCGAGGCAGCAGATGGACAGAAATCTACTGGAAGAAAGATTTTGATGTATGGATATTTATACGCCTGCCTTCCTTCCTTCTGACTTCCGCCAACCCTCTCCCCTGCCCCCACCCCCTCACATCCATCCATCTGATTTAAGCATCTGATCTGAGGCCTCCAAAGGTCTAAATTGCAGGTCTAGTACTTTCTCGTTAGGTAGCTTTGGGAACATCCAAAGGACCATTTTAAGCTGAGCTTCTGTCAGACATAAATCCCATATTGAAATAGGATTCAATTTACACAAAATTAAAATAAAATTCAAGTCTGAAAAAAAAAAAAGCTGCTGTAAAGAGAAAAACCTTGCTCTCTACATTCTTTGACCTAGTGGCCAAAGGAGCTGTGGGTTCCAGTGGCCAGTGCTAAGGCAGGAACCCTGAGCTCCCAGCACCTGGTTAGTGATGCCATGATGAAGGCTGAGGCAAACTAGGACTCAGTACCGGTCCATGTCCTTTTATTACAATCGTGTCCTGTGTCCAGAATGAATGGCTTTTTAATACACAACCTGAAGCACTCTGAAAAGCAATCTTAACTTCCCATCTCTTTCTCAGTAGATCGAATCTAAAGGAAAAAAAAAAAATCACCAGGTTTAGGACATCCCAGAAAAAGCACCTTTACTAAACAACAGGAAACAAAACGTGACAGGAATCTGACCAAAGAGACGAAGCAGCAGGTGAGATTCCCGATAGGAAAGAATGACTCCCAACGGAACATAAATAGATTCCCCTCAAAGTACATACATTTCACATGAGTGTGTACATACATAGGTAATATATTAAAGGGAATTTGGTTTCTACCATGAGAAGTTTCCTCAGAAATAATAAATCAACATCTCACCTGAGACGGGGAGGCAGGGGCGCTGCAGCCACGGTATAAATCAAGGTGCACCTCACTGCTGCACACGCCTCCCCTCTTTACACTATGTACACTTGCTGGGTGGGCGACTGGGGCGGGGGTTTCTCCCTGCCCCTCCCCCCAGGACCAGCAGATCCAGTGTTTGTAGAAAAGTGAGCCAGGGAAGGCAGGTGGCATGGGAGCCCACCCTGCAGAGCCCAGGAGCTGGCTCCAGGCGGGAAGGCAAATGCCCAAGGCCACCCCCACCTGCCTGGAGAGCCGCTTCAGCTCTAGGGTGAACGGAAGCGCTCAGGACCCCAACAACGGCATGACAGCAAGCCTGCCTCTGGGGTTCACCCACGGCCTCCAGATTTTTGTAGTTTGGCCAGTGGAGGCTTCTCCTGGGATCAAACGGCTTTGGGAAATAGAGTTTCCAGACCCACCAGGGCTCAGCCCTGGGAATGTGTGTATGTGTGTGTGCACACGCCCACATACACACATGCTTCAGTGGAGGTCAGCAAGTTGCAAACAAAAGTGTTCTACAGGGGTGCGCTCAAATAGTGTCTGCTTCAGGGGCTGCCTTGTCACTGCGTTCTGAGTGTCCCCATGCCAAAGTGGATTTGTTCAAAAGATACCGGTTGCTGGAGGCTACAGATACAGAAGACAGGTTGCACAACAGCGGGGTGCAACCCTCTCAGAGCTTGGCACAGCATTTTTAGCAACAGAACAGAAGACACGCACGGGAACCCTCTCCTCCTTCTCAAACCCTTTCCTGGCGCCGCAGGCAGACAGGGAAAAGGCTGTGGTGATCAGCAGGTGCAGTCCAGGAGCCAGGTCACACGCAGCCGTACTCATACCACACTGTCTGCTGGTCACCACCCGGCTCGGGGGATGCCGGTGTGCTCCTGGAGCTGCTCCCACGCCCGAAGTCCTCGGGGGTCCGGCTACCCTGGGGAGCCAGGTCCGGAGACCTGCCTGGGACCTTAGCAGGGAGGCCCTCGCTGTGGCCCTGTCCCGGGACCCCGTCCCCTTCCGAGGGGCTGAGTGCCCCTCGGACGGGGGGGATGGTGGCCAACTCCCCCGGGTGCAGGGGGCCTTGGGGCTTAGTCCTGGCGGCTGGGGCTGCGCTGGGTGAGAAGTGCTGGAGCTGCGAACTGCTGCTGCCACTGCTGCCTCCCGTGGCGATGGCTGGGGACGTGGCAGACTGCTGCAGGGGGGCTGGCCTCTCCTCCTTCGGGGGAGCCAGTGAGAAGCGCCTCAGGTCCAACGGCCGGCTTCGGGGGCCGGGGCCTTGACAGGAGCCACCAGCCTTTCCCACAAGCAGAGTCCGCTCGCGGGCCAGGCCGTGGGAGCCGGGGGTGGTGGAGCTCTGCAGGTTGTGGCTGCCTGGGTCTCTGCCCCCCGAGGCCTCGGGACCCCCCAGCTCCTGTTTGCAGGCCTCCGGCCCACTGGCCCGGAGGAGGTCAGCGGAGGCCAGGCTGAAGGCCCGATTCAGGGATGCACTCCGGCCAGCAGGCATGTGGGAAGCAGGGGGCATCCCAGCCTGCCGGGCTCTGCCCAGGGACAGGCTCTGGGGTGGCTGGGCCTGCCTCTGGGGTACACTGGGCACGGCCTCGGCCTCAGCGGCTCTGAAGTTCGGCTTTACATACTGCCCAGGCTTCAGCGGCTTTCCCTCAGAGGTGGAGATGGGCATCTTGATGGTGGGGGCCACAAAGCTGGTGGGCATCTTGGCCCCTTCTTTCCTGGGCAGTGGGCCTGTCTGGCCTCCAACGGACGGGAGATCACTGGTCTTTCTGAAGTAATCACTCAGCAGGTCATCCCGGCAACTGGGAGCATCCTACAGGGAAGAGAAGAAGAATTGAATGAGTCCGGTGGGGGAAGCGGGGTGTGTGACTTGGAGGTCCCTCCTCCTCCCCAGGATGTCCCCTGTGCTGCCCACACGGCCGGGACTGAAGTTTCTTGCTTGGCCTGTTGAGGGCCTAATGTCCCCACTGCACACACTACCCCGGTAGGGTAGGGGGGTGGGGGTCAAGGCGAAATGAAGATCATTAGGGAGCAGACAAAGGCACCCCTCAGTCGCCCCCTAACTTCACAAGCAAGAAAGCAGATCCAGAGAGGAAATGACTTCCCCCAAAGCTCATCCATTCTATGAAAGGATCAGGACAACCGTTTTGACCTGGGTCTCCTTTTCCACCAGGCGGCAGAAAGCCGACAGGCAGGACTGGACCGTCTCTGTCAGCCCACCAGGCTCAGACACGCTGCAGGCGCCTTCCAGTGGGCCACAGAGAGGAAGAGAAACAAGGCCAGCTCCGCAGCAGTCAGAACCAACCACACACAGCATCCTCACTGCCTCTCAGATCTTTCTCCCGATTTTAGGAACGGGAGAGGCAGGCACAAGGGGCAGAGGAGGGCAGAGGGAACCAGAAAGGTCCAGGAGAAGGCAGAGGCGGCCCAGCGCTCTAGACTATCCCCCGAGCCAGGCAGCCACCACCTGGCTGGGCTTCCTCTGGCCAGGGAACCAGTGTCCTTTGTCACCATCCTGGGGGCAAGCAGAGCCACCAGAGGCCAAGCTCAGTAGGCCCGTTCAGGTCAACTTCAGCCTTCTGCCAGCACCTCACAGCCTAGAGGAGCCCAGCTAGAGTTTTCTCCCGAGGCTGGGGGTGGAGCAGGGGAAAGGTCAGGACTGAGAGCTGCTGCACTCAGACTCCAGCCAGCCAGGACCTGTCAGGGGGGAGTCAGCCTGCAGGATGGGGCAGCAGCTCAGGAACCACCTGCCGACAACTCCTAGTCCCTGAGAATATTTGGATGCTCAACTTGACAGAGTCACACTCTGCTGTTGCATGTTAGCTTGAAGCCTTACTCTTCGGTGTGTGTGTGCAGTAAGAACCTGGGTCATCAATATGGACAAGAACCATTTATCAAGTACTTCCCACACATCAGGCACCGTGCTAGGAACCAGGGGTGTAAGCCAAAACACTTAAATTTGAAAGCAACCTTGTGCAAGAGTTGTTTAAGGTTGTATTAAAACATCACTTAATATGTAAGAAAGGACTTCCCAGGTGTCTCAGTGAGTGGTAACGAATCCACCTGCCAATGCAGGAGATGTAGATTCGATCCCCGGGTCGGGAAGATGCCCTGGAGTAGGAAATGGCAATCCACTCCAGTATTCTTGCCTAGGAAACCCCATGGACAGAGGAGCCTGGCGGGCTACAGTCCATGGGGAGGCAAAGAGTTGGACACGATTGCGACTAAACAACAACGAATGTGTTAGAAAACTGAGGTCACAAAGATCAGGCGTCTGAAGAACGGCAGACTGAAGGTTAGAACCTGCGGCTGTTTGACTCTGGAGCTGTCTGCTGGACCTCCTGGCCCCTTTCTGCACGCTTCTGATTAGCCTCTTCATCCCCACTTTCAGGAGCCCATCGTGTGACTCTGCTCTCCCAGCGTCACCAGTGCTCGGGGAGTGGAGGCATGGGTGGCTTCTCCAGGCCTGATCAGGGAGGATGGTCGTGTCGGGTGGGGCTCGTGGGGAGGGCACCTGAGCCAATGGAGGGGAAGGAGGCGGCTCTCAGAGGCTGAGCATCGGCTTCCAACAGAAATTGCTGCAGTGAGACAGCTGTGGCTTCACTTAGGCTGACAAGGGACATGTGCTGATAGCAGCCTGAGCGACAGTGTCTGTGTATAGGTCTAAGCTGAGTGCGGAGGGGCCGTGCCCCTTGTGAGCAAGGGGAACCTGACCCCTGAGATCTGCCCAGGGATAGGAAACCCACTGGGACAGGCACACAATCAGAAATGGATTGAGGAGAAGAGCTATCCGACTGCAGGCACCCTCGGTTTCTGGACTTTTCTTGTTTGTTCCATCAGGTCAGTGCTCCTCAGCCTGTGATGCCTGGACCCCCAGTCACAGTGAGAGCACCATCTGGGAACTCGGCAAGATGCAAAAATCTCAGAATCCCTGGGGTCCAGCCTGTGTCCTGCCAGGCGAGTCTGATGAACGCTAGAGTTTAAGAGCCACTGCATCAGACCATAAACTTCTGGAGGGCAAGTTTCTGGTCCTTCTCAGCTTGGTTTCCCTAGTTTCTAGCCCACAGTAAGTGTTTGATAGACAAATAAATGAAGAGAGGGGAGAGGCCATGTTTTATAATTCTTTGGCACCAACCACAAGACCAAGCACCTAGCAAGTATGCTATAAAAATTGGCCCATTTGCTTTGTTTTCTGAGAGCAGGCAACATACATATTGCCTAAGACACAGTAGCTGCTCAATAAATATCTCCAAGACAAATATTTTGTGTTCTCTGTGTCAATGTGATGCATTAATGTGGGTCACAGAGTTTACCATGTGGCTACAGAAAGTTCAACTGTATTTATTTAAGGGAAATGAGATGCCATCACCGAAGCATTAAGCCTTAAAAGATCTCAATTATGGAAAAGACCCTGATGCTGGGAAACATTGAGGGCAAGAGGAGAAGGGGGCGAGAGAGGATGAGATGATTGGATGGCATCACCAACTCAATGGGCGTGAGTTTGAGCAAACTTCGGGAGATAGTAAAGGACAGGGAAGCCTGGTGTGCTGCAGTCCATGGGTTGCAAAGAGTTAGACATGACTTAGTGACTAAACAGTAAGACAGTAGATAAGCCATCTGTTCGATAACCCAATAGCTCATGGGACTGAATTTAGACAGCACATATATAAAAAAAATGGCAACCCACTCCAGTATTCTTGTTGGGAAAACCCCATGGGCAGAGGAGCCTGGTGGGCTACAGTCCGTGGGGTCTCAAAGAGTCAGACACAACTGATTATGTACATACACACCTGTGACAAAACAGATGCGCAGCTTCAGAAAAGCTAAATGGAGACACTGGAAAGGTGACATGGGAGGGAATCCTAATACAGGGAGTGTCTGGGGTTAGATCTGCAGAACAGAGGTTAGCAAACCAGAGCTGTGGGCCAGGTCCAGGGTGCGGCCCCTTTTTGTATGGCCTGTGAGCTAAGAATAGTTTTTACCCTTTAAAATGACTGGAAACAACTCTTTTTTAAAGAACAATCTTTTGGGACATGAGACAACTGCATGAAACTCAAATGTCTATGTCCATCAGTCAAGTTTTATTGGAACATAGCCATGCCGACTCATTGACAGATGGTCTAGAGCTGCTTTCCTACTAAAACGGCAGTGCTGAGTGGCTGCAACAGAGACCGTCCTGCCTGGGAAGCCTAAAATATTTACTCTCTGGCTCTTTATAGAAGAAACTGATCTCCGCTGGTGAGGGCTCAGGGGAAGTGGGCATGCAGAGCTCTGCCTCAAAACTTGGTGAGATGCTAAGCCCTGAGTGGGTGCTGGGCATATCTCTCAAGAAGCTCGCAGGGGTGGGCACACACCATTCCCACCCTCCGTGCCCCATCAGGCTCTGCCCACTCACTCCACAGATGGAGCAAACAGCCTCCGAGGTCTGCGGCTGGCTGCGCAGGATCTGCAGGCTCGCAGGTTTCCTCTCCATCTAAGGAGCCCTGCACCTAGGCTGCCCCCCGCTCCATCCCTGTGTCTCTGCTGCCACAGTTTCTGCCTGCTATCCCAATCCAGGGAGTGTGCGAGGGGTGATGGACCCGCTGTGTCCCTTTGAGCCCCAGGGCCACTCACGGGGGATGGGGAGTCCCGGTTGCTCTCCTCCAGGAACTCCTCCAGGGTGACCATCTCGCTGCTTGGGGAGGTGGAGCAGGGCCGCACCCCACCGTGGGGCTGGGCCATGCTCCTCTTCTGGATACCCTCCTGGGGGAGAGGCCCGTTCCGCGGTGGGGGGTACTCATGGCGGCTGAGGGTGGGGCGCCCCGGGGTGCTGGCATCCCGTGGCAGAGTGGCTGTGTCCCTGCTGGGAATCAGGTCTTCGCTGCTGAAGCTCTCGGACCTGCCGTGGAGCTGGTCAGAGGAACCTGGAGTCAGGGCAGGCGACAGAACACACATCAGTCCCCCTCTGCCTCCAGTGGGCTCCGTGCTGCCTGCCACTCACCTAGAAGAGGACCCTGCCCGAGAACCCAGGGCACACTTCTCCCAGGCTGGGATTCTCTACGTGAAGAACACTCTGGGATGCTTAGAATTTGGAACAAAATAGTTTGAGATAAACGTGGAAAGTTTCTGCTAAAGTTCATACTGTTAGTAGTGCTAAGGTCCCTGGTGGCTCAGCTGGTAAAGAATCCGCCTGCCATGCGGGAAATCTGGGTTCGATCCCTGGGTTGGGAAGATCCCTTGGAGAAGGGAACAGCTACCCACTCCAGCATTCTGGCCAGGAGAATTCCATGGACTTTATAGTTCCTGGGGTCGCAAAGAGCTGGACACGACTGAGCGACTTTCACCACACTCATTAACTCTCATCCATTCATATATTCAAAAGCTTTACTGAGCACTTGCTATATGCCAGATGGTCACATGAAGTGACCAGTGACACTAAGAAGCGAAAAAAATCTATGTAAGAGTTTATGGTCCTGGGACAACAAACACATTCTTTTCAGATGCACAGGAAACATTCATTAAGACAGACTATATTTTGCACTATAAAATCAACTTAAAAAAACCTCAGAATCAAAGCCACTCTGTTCTCTGACCACAGTGGAATGGAATTAGTGTCACGATCCCCCTTCTAAAGATGGAGTAACTCGGATTCAGAGGGTGGGTGACTCGCCTAGGTGCCCAGACTGTCAGTGGGGGTGAAGGGATCTGAACTAAATAAAATCTGCTTAAACTCTCAGCCTGCACTTGAAACCACGTGATGTGGCCTTGGAATGCAATGAATGTCGAATGCATGGAAGATCTTAGGGAACGGTATTTTAAAAATTACAAATATAATATAAACACAAAGACCCATAGACACTGCAAAGTGCCCAGGAGGAGGGCCGGCTCACCTTTCAGGTTAAGAGGTGAGCTGTCGCTGGATGCATTTCTACTACTCTCCAAGCTCCCCGGCCGGGACGCTGAAAGGAAATGCCAACATTCAATCTAAAGGCCCATGATCAGGTCTAGCCTGGACCAAACCATCTAATCTGAGAAAAATTATGGAACAAAGTCACTCTGCCAAAGTGGAGCTGAGCATGCCCTGGAAGGATGGGCTTTGGGACACCCTGTGTTCTCCCATGAGGATGACTAACTTCCCCAAGTGCCAGGTATGGTCGTCCAGAAACGACAGTGTGCAGTTTTTTGTTTTTTAAAGTTAGGTCTAGGGCTGTGGCTTAAAACAATTTTGTTAACGAAGAAACTCTCATGCAGAACTGAAAAAGCAGATGAAGAAAGGGCTGCTCCGGGTGAGCCGAGGGTTGGGCGCAGGTCCCCACCCCTATTCCTGCACAGATCTTCCTGGAACACATGTGAAATCTGCCTAGATGACAGTACAGCTCGGTGAGGGTGCGAGCCAGGAAACGGTGGTGTGTGCACCGTGTGTACACGTGTGCAACTTTAGTTTCCTGATCCCGGGAGGAGCTGGGACCCTCAGCAGGACAGGGAGCACTCGCTTTTCCCAGCTGTCTGCTGTCCTTCAGCCCATCCGTCTCAAATTCACATCTGCCCCAGAGGGAACAAGTGACCTTTATGGTGACAAGTGTTGGAGGGAACCAGGCCTTGGGGCTGCCGTCTGTGCCGAGCGTGTCTGCGGTGGTTCTTGGATCAGAGACTGAGTGCTAGGAACAGGGAGGGTGCCCCCCCGCCCTGCCAAGGGCAGGCTGTGCCTTCAAGGCCTGTAGGCCACCCCTCTGGGTCTCCTCCACCGGTTGCACCGGGCACCATCACTCTTATCAGCCTGCCCTGTATCACTGTTCGTCCTGCTGGACCGTGAACCCCCAGGGGACAGGCCCTGTGTTTGTCATCTCTGCATCCTCCCAGCACACAGCTGGTGTTGAGCGCACCAAGAACTGGAGACACACTGCTTACAAGCCACCTCCCCCCACCGCCTGCAAGTTTGCTCTTGTTCTTCTGGGTCTTCAGGGCTCCTAGTTCCCAAGTGCTGATGTGTTTGCTGCAAATAGCATGCATCTGGAAAACACGTACTAGCAAACTGGGTTTGGGGACAAGCCAAAAAATACACTTTTTTTGTGCATGGTATAAAAGCAAAATAAGTCCTCTTGTTGAGAATGGAATTTTTTGAAATTTTAAAATGCACATCCTTCTTTAGAAAGGAAATTAAGTTTCATTAAAAGAAAATTGTAATACAAATCAATGGGATCCAAAAGCACTTTTATCTAAGTGTTGCATCAAAAACCCCTTTCCCTTCTTTTTCCTGATAAGAGAAGTTCAAGGGATCAAATGCTTAGGAAGAAAACCCTACTGGTCAGCTGGCAAGCAAAATCAGGCTATTCCAGTTTACTGAACGTTGCAGGAGATCCTTGCTTTTGTGTTGCCTACCACTCAGTGCAAAGACATAAGGGCTCCTTGTGTCAACCTGTGTCACCACAGAGCCTATAAACTGGAAATATCTGTATCATAAAATTTTTAAGAGATGCTAGCTAGTTCCCACACACTGTTGATCAGAAGTAAGCTGAAATAAATGTAAACTTTGAGTTTTTTTAAAGAGTTATCTTCCAACCTTCCTGACTTCTGTTTTGCAAAATTAAAAAAGAAAACCAAATCCACTTTTAATTTTTTGAGAAAATTAGTATAATTTTGGTTTCCCTTCTACAGAAATTTACAATATGCCTCACTCAAATGGCAAGTACTTTTAACAGTTTCTAAGACAAAATGTAACTTGGAGCCATTCTGCAAGTGAGGGGGGCAAGAGATCTTCCTGAACTCAATGTTCCCTGTGTGGGTCACTAGAACATCCTGGCAAACATGAGGGGTGCTTTAAAGCAAGGGAAATTAAAGTCTCCAGAAGTGGGATGCTTGATAAATAGTGAGTTCCTCGTCACTGGAGGTACGTAAGCAGAAGTCAGGTGCTCAGGCCCCTGGGGAGGGGAAGGAAGGAGCTTGGACGGACTGTGGACCCATTCCCACTTCATACAACTCCATTTTCACCTGTTTTGTGTATTGGACTTCTGTTCAGGACTTAGCTTGAGGGAAAGGCACTATTGATGAGAACAAGACTGAGAATCCAGGTGGAAGGGCCTGTCGCACTGACCACTCACCGTACTGCCTGGGGTGAAGGAACTCGAGCTCCAAGGACTGCTCGCAGAGGCTGTCGTCGGAATTATTGCCTGTGGTGATAACAGGACAATGAGTCAGGGGTTCTGGAACATCCATGGGGAAACTCGGGCCCTCTGCCAGATGGCCACCTCTGAACCTCGCCTGGCACCTGGGTCGTGGCAGCCCTTGGCTCTGCCCTTGGTTCTCGGGGTGAGGGAGCGGGGCGTGGACCTGGCCTCTTCTGTGCCTCTTGCTGGTATAACCCTTATACTCCTGACTCCTGCTGCTGCTAAGTCGCTTCAGTCGTGTCCGACTCTGTGCGACCCCACAGATGGAAGCCCACCAGGCTCCCCCGTCCCTGGGATTCTCCAGGCAAGAACAATGGAGTGGGTTGCCATTTCCTTCTCCACTGACTCCTATTTAACTTTAAATCCCCTTTCCGCCTGTGCAGTGACTGGGGCTTGAAGGCCATAGCAGTGATCTGGCCTGAGAATAACACAGCAAAAGGAGCTGAATATTTAGGGCCCTGGAGACCACTTCCCAACCTCCAAGGCCAGGCCAGGCCGGGCCGGCAATTCTGGTCTGGGGCCACACTGCCTTCGGGTCATAGGAGGAGGGCAAAGGAAAGATTCCAGCACCTGACTCCCTGGAGATAGCCCTGCCCTGGCAGCTCGAGAAATAGACCCAGAAGCACAGGCCAGCCATCCACGGCCCTCTCCCTGAGAGGGACTCAAATGCCCTATCCCTCAGACCCACGAGTTTTTTTGACAGTAGACCCTGGGTCCCTCCAAAGTGGCAAAAGGGTTTCCAACCCACCCCTGACTCCTATTATAAAAATTCTGGTAGTGAGAGACACTCAAAGTTAGGTATGATCTTCACACTACTATAAATAACTATAGATAACTACTAAGGACCTACTGTATAGCACAGGGAACTCTACTTAATACTCTGTAATGGTCGCTTTGGGAAAATAATCTAAAAAAGAGTGAATATATGTATAACTGATTCATTCTGATGCACCGCAGAAACTGACAAACAACATTGTAAATCAACCATGCTCCAATAAATTTCTTTTTAAGTTAGATATGATCTAATGGCTTCCTTACAGGTTCTGTCTCCCAGGAGATGACAGCAGGACAACTGTTTTTTTAATTCATTGAAGGTAGGAGAATCCTACTTTTTCTGTTCTCCCTTAATGCCCAATGGGCCTCCCTGGTGGCTCAGTGGTAAAGACATTGCCTGCCAATGCAGGAGACACAGGTTCAATCCCTGAGTCGGGAAGATCCCCTGGAGAAGAAAATTAGCAACCCACACCAGTAAACTCGCCTGGGAAATCCCATGGACAGAGGAGTCTGGCGGGCTACAGTCCACGGGGTCATGAAAGAGTTGGACATGACTTAGCGACTAAACAACCTAATGCCCAACTCAAAGTAGTGGCTTAATTAAAACTTGCCGCCTTGATTACAATAGTAAAATATGGCTAGTGACATGTAGGCTCTTGGTCATTCAGTTCAGCTCAGTCGCTCAGTCGTGTCTGACTCTTTGCGACCCCATGAATCACAGCACACCAGGCCTCCCTGTCCATCACCAACTCCCGGAGTTCACTCAAACTCATGTCCATCGAGTCGGTGATGCCAGCCAGCCATCTCATTCTGTTGTCCCCTTCTCCTCCTGCCCCCAATCCCTCCCACCATCAGAGTCTTTTCCAGTGAGTCAACTTGTCGCATGAGGTGGCCAAAGTATTGCAGTTTCAGCTTTAGCATCAGTCCTTCCAATGAACACCCAGGACTGATCTCCTTTATAATGGACTAGGGTTTGGGTCTCCTTGTAGTCCAAGGGACCCTCAAGAGTCTTCTCCAACACCACAGTTCAAAAGCATCAATTCCTTCAGCACTCAGCTTTCTTCACAGTCCAACTCTCACACCCATACATGACCACTGGAAAAACCGTAGCCTTGACTAGACGGACCCTGGTTGGCAAAGTAATGTCTCTGCTTTTTAATATGCTATCTAGGTTGGTCATAACTTTCCTTTCAAGGAGTAAGAGTCTTTTAATTTCATGGCTAATTATCAGAATTTTCTGAAGAACCTTTAAAAAATATGGAATCTTATTTAGGAGAATTATATTTGTATTTGTCTTTTGACCCAGCAATCCTAATTCTAGGAATCAACTCTGGGGACGGGTGAGTTGAATACCGTCATATCAACATTTTAATTATTGTGTGCTTACACAAAGAATGAGAAAGATCTCCATGACATGTCTAAGTGAAAAAAAAAATACCAAGATGCAATATTTTTATTTACTTTTTGCAAAAAGAAACACAAAGTATAAATAAGGAACTAAAAAAAAGGTTATCCATAGGGTGATTCTGGAATGTAATGGAGGGGAAAGGAAGAGATGTAAGGCTAAGAAATCTAAGCATGCCTTTTTATGTAATTTAGGTTTAAATTATGTAAATATTTTATGTAGTAAAAAACAGAATTTAAAAAAGAAAAAACTCTAAAATTGAAGACAGAAACAAATAAACCTTAGTGTATATGAACCCACTAACATAATCCATAAAAGAAAAACTCCAGTGAATTTTGAATATAAAACTCTGTGCATCCTTTACGAGATTTAATCTACGCACTAGAAGAATTACAAAGGAAATAAACATCACTTGGTGATTTTGTTAGTAGCAGTATCAGTATTAAATTTTTAACCATCACTGCCTATTTTCAGGAAATATAAGTAAATGTTTTAAGAGAAGACGTTTGTGTAAGAAAAGGACACACATGAAATCGAAGGGAAAAATAAAACCCTGTAATGTTAAAATAGAACTGGTAAAAAGAATCTCTTTACTGAAAGGGTGCAGAAGCAATGACAACTCTGTCATGCCCAGATCTTGATTATTAAATTCTACTCTAAAAGGAACTGCTGCTGCTAAGTCACTTCAGTCGTGTCCGACTCTGTGTGACCCCATAGACGGAAGCCCACCAGGCTCTCCCGTCCCTGGGATTCTCCAGACAGGAACACTGGAGTGGGTTGCCATTTCCTTCTCCAATGCATGAAAGTGAAAAGTGAAAGTGAAGTCGCTCAGTCGTGTCCGACTAGTAGCGATCCAATGGACTGCAGCCCACCAGGCTCCTCTGTCCATGCAATTTTCTAAGCAAGAGTCCTGGAGTGGCTTGCAATTGCCTTCTCTGATAAAAGGAACTAGATTTACTTAAAGAAATCCTGGTCCCGGGGGGTGGGGGAGGGCAGTTTCCATTTTGATGACGGTTACATGGCCATCCGCCGTGACTGCCCAGAATGTGAGAGCCAGGCTGCCAAGGAATTGCTGTGGGCAGTGTGAGCGCACCATTGGTGACAGACCCTTGTGCTCGCTCTGCAGGCCAGTGATGATTCCAGGATGATTCCAGGCTTGGGCTCCGATTCAGTGATGGGATGCAGGCTGAGATAGCCTGTGGGTCAGCCCAGAGGGCTGGACCTTGAACCACAGAGACCCCCGAAACCCTGAAGGGAGATGGTGTTCCCAGCTCTTCCCCAGGACCAGGCAGGGCCTCTGCACCCCAGAGCTCCAGAAACCAGGCGGGACTGATGGCTGTGGTCAACAAACACCCTTGCCACACGGGCTCAGGGCACGGCTCTCCCAGACAGCCCACGGCACAGCTCCACTGACACCTGACAATAAGTGGCTGCCGGCAGTGGGGAGAAGCTGCCCACCTCTCCTGTGTGCACCCCACTCACCTTCTCCCCTGGGGGGCCTCCTACTTATAAGTAACCAGGACAAGGGCAGGGACCCTGTCTGTCTTTGCTTGTCAAACCAAGGTTGTTGTAAGCCCCTGGTTTTAAGAGCAGAGTGGGTGCTATTACTGTGAAAAATAACAACCACTTCTTGTTTTCCAACTTCTGACACCTCAGAGGCAATTACTTTCAGTCCTTTTAGCTGTTTCTTTGGATATCGCCTATTTTTAAATTATCAGCTGAAGGTCTTTTTGGTTTTAAGCTTTATCTGTTCCTCTCTGTTTGGGTATTATCTTAAATTTCCCAGTACTTTCCCCTCTCCTTTGGTAGCACCCTATTCTTGTTTCATGGGTACAACAGCTTTGCTCATCTCTGACTACGCTAACGATGGGCATCGTAAAGCTTCCATCTCCGTGCTTATGTCTGTTTACTCCCATGATGTCTCACTGCTGCCTCACACGCTGGTTTTGGTCTCTGCTACTAGAGGCTCTAGACGAGTCACTGGGCTTCACCTGGCAAGATCTGATGGAGACATTCAGCTGGGATCTTAAGTTGATCAGATGACTGGGACAATATTTTAATCTCATGTCTAAAGGTATGAACACACATAGCTACTGGCAACCTGGGAGACCTTCAGTTTGTAAATCCTTCCCTACAGCCCCCTTGTTTTTCACTTGGGAAACTTGCCTTCCACTCTGTCAACCCACCTCCGGTTCAGAGACACTCCTGTACATCCTCCACAGAGAATGAGCCTCCAGACTTCTACTAAGGTGGGCTGGAGGGGATGCCTCCTGGAGAGGATGCCATCTGAGCCAGCCCAGACGCTGGCTTACCTCCCTTCTAGATCTACTTGGTACCACCAAGTTCTGCACGGTGGTGGTGGGAATGGGTCCTGGGGCTTCCCCTCCAGTGGCTTGGGATCAGGTTTCTTATCTGTCTAGAGTCACCCACCCAGCTGGCAGGCAGGGCTGAAGTCTGAACCCGTGTCTGGGTGATGCCAGAACCTGCCCACAACTTAACCACCCTGTTCACTACCTCTCAGCCTGGGACCCCTTCTCCCACCGAGAGCCTGGGGTCTTTAGGAAGGACCCTGAGCCCCAGATGCTCAGCCCTCTTGTTTCTGGAGAGGCCTACGATTCACCTTTGGTGCGGCCTGGGTGCCGGGAGCTGGAGATGGAGCTGGAGCTGGAAGGGGTTGTAGTGATGGCTGAGGTCGAACAGGGCCGGGGGCCCAGCTCCAGGGGCCAGGGCTTCACGGCTGGGTCAGCAGAGGCGTCCTTGTGGTCCAGGCTGCCTCGGTGCGGGGACCCTCGCTTTGGCTTTGGGTCCCCAGGGCCTGGGGCAGAAAAGGACATTGAGAGACAGGGCAGCAGAATCCTGGGCTCAGGGTGGGCGACCACACGGAGGCCTAGAAGCAAGGGCAGCAGGGCACACGGACCACAGGGACAAAAGCTGAGCCGCCCCCTACCCACGCCCCACCCCCGCCCCCAGGCTGTGGCTTAAACAGGAGGGCCCTGCCCACAGGCCTGCATCAGAGACCCTACCGCCACTGACGGGACATACTGCAAGCCCCGGAATTTTGACTGGGAGACAATAAAGGAAACACTCAGGATGACAAATAAAATGTTGGCAGAAGTCTAACATATTAACGACAGGGCACGCCTGCCACCTAGCACTGCGCATCACGCAAATCCCTGATGTAAAAAGATTCTGGCAGAAGAAAATCCAAAAGAGAGGGGATATGTGTACATACAGCTGAGTCACTTTGCTGTACGGCAGAAACCAACACATCATAAAGCAACTATTCTCCAGTAAAAATTGAATCTAAAATAAAAATAAGAAAGATTCTGGTAGATGTCTGCTCAGGATCACTGCGACCTGAGGGTGAGGCCCTGAAGGTCCAGGACATGCATCTTGCCAAGTGGCTTACTTATAAACTCAGGAAAAAGCTTATTGTCACCTTAACAATAATTTAAGAGATCTTTAATGTTTGCCTGGTGAGACTGACTACCAGAAGGATTTTTATCTTCTGTCCTATGCTTTTCTGCAGTCTCGAAGTTTTCCACCATGAAGATATACTCTTGTCAAAGTTGAGTAAAATCCTATTTAAGAACATTTTTATAAAACCCAACCCTCCACCTGTCTCGCAGTAAGAAAGGGGATGGGCTCTCCAAATACGAGACAACAATGAACGCAGCTGGAGTTCCTGTGAGCATTTAGACGATGCTGTCTCCCATGACGTCTCACTGCAGGCACCCCAAGGCTGCAGACCCAGAGCCACGCCCACTGTCAGGCTCTCAGGCCCTCCCCTCCCCTCTGCCATGGACCTGAGCCCGCCGGCCCCTCACGGTGAAGTTTTCATCGCCTACGTCTTATCATGATCAAGGTAGAATTTGGATTCTGAAAGATAACCTTGATGAGAAGCAAGATTCAAGTCTGGAGGGATGCATGGGGCAGACATCCAACAGGTGAAGTTAAAAGGAGGAGCGGGTGGCGGGGAGGTGGAGATGACCAAAGAGCACGAACAGCAGAGAAACAGCACCGTTCCAGCAGCATGCTCAGGGGACAGGGGGCCGGGACCACAGCAGCCCAGGGTTCCCAAGGCAGCGAGCGAGAGAGGAAGTCGGTACCACATCAGCCGACTTCAGCATTTCAATACATGTGCACTTATTTTTTATACAGTTACCTTGTTTTTAATGGTACTGGCTCTCCATTTACAGTACAGGTAACAATCTATCCTTTGAGGATAAATTTTAAGTGGAAACGGTGGGTCAGTTCAAGGGGAAATATGTCAGTAACCACACAGGTGATGGACAGAGGTGGCAAAAATCATGAAGATGGGACAAGAATGACTGAAGACAGAATGAAACTGCAGTAGCTAAAGGCCTCTCTCGACCAGCCTTTCTCCCGCTCTGGGCGTGACTGGCCTGCTGATGCTCTTTCTGTCCACTGCTGCTTTAACTTCAGCACCAGAGATGTTCAGAGAACGACAGCACAGTCATAAAGCTTCATTCTGGGCTGGCCTCTGGCTGGGCATCATCGATGCAATTATTCAAAACGCTTGAAAGGAGCACAGTAAATCCTTCAAAAGATACACCACCTCTAAAACGGACCCTATTTGGCAAAAGCCATCAATTCGGGGCTCTGACAAAGAAAGAGGAGAAAAGGGCAGCGGTTTTAAATTTAGCTGCTTCAAGATAAGCCTTAAGGAAAAAAAAAAAGTCACTTGACAGAGGCCGTATATTTCAGGAAGCATAGCGACAACTGACCAGCTCTGCTTTATTCTCGAGCGCTGACAGAAGCCTGCAGGTGCGAGGGTGGGGGCAGCACACGGCCACTGGACTTACTCAGCACGGACATCCTGGCCCCAGGACCTGGGCACGGATGTCCCGAGGCGCCCCTACAACTGTGCTGTGCTGGAGAAACGGTCCAGAGGGTGTGGCAACTCATCTTCTCTTTTGAAATCAGAATCCACGCTGGCTACTTTAAAGTCTGGCCTGGAATTAGGGTTGGGAGGAGGGGTCCGCTAGGGGTCATCTGGCCTTTAGGTACTGTTTGTTTGTTTGTTTTCCTGTTTGTTTGCATTTCAGAAATGAAGGAGGTTACACAATGAAGACACATGGTGAAGGAAAAGGATTTAGAAGTCTCCAATTTCTGAAAAGGGGAGAGGCTCGTTAGGAGAGGATGGGATGTCAGAGGAAGACCAGAACCGCAGGCGTTTAGAGAGAGCCGGGTGGGCCGTTGGAGACTTGTCTTTGTCCTTGCTTTTGCTTCTCAAAAAGGGACTCTTTTTGCGCTGAGTTGCTAAATCGTTATCCCCAGGATAACCCGAGAGAGGAAGGAAAAAAGAAAAAAAAAATAAATGAAATGAATAATAACACGTCACTCTAAATTAGCTCAATGTACTTTGGAAATCAGAATCCAGTCCAGTCCAGTCCAAGATGGAAACAAAAACCACGACAAGACTGGAATCAGGACTCAGTGAATCATTTATGCTCTGCCTCAATTTAATTAATTTAGCGGCATCTTAGTGCCAACACTGTACTCGGCACGTGAAGAGAATTACATACTGCTCCAGGAGCCAAGGGCTTAGATGATTTTCAATTTCAGTGTGTTAAATTATTAAATAAGAATGTTCATTAATTTAGGACCCAGCTTCTCTTACTCATCCATTTTAATGACCGACTCCCTGACAATCTGGCTCATGTGCTACTCTCATTCCTGTTCAAAGACTTTGGAAACAACACTTTTCTGGCCTGCTGTAATGAAACAGTCTACCTGACTATTTATTCACCAATAATTCGTACACATCTGAAATAAACTTTTCTGGCAGGATGAATTAAAAAAATAATGGAAATACCTCTTTTTCATACCCCAAAGCCCTCAACACCAAGAATTACTATACCCTTTCTTCTAATACATGACTTTTATTTCTAGTTTTTATCGGAAATGAAAATTATCAGAGCAGACAATTGGTCTCACTTTTTGAACATGTCATACAGAAACATAACCAATGCATCCAATTTCTGACTTAGAATTAAATTTGGAACCAGAACCTCCATTATTTCTTCCTCCATAGCACCACCTGGTGGTCAATATTCACACCACAGGTAAGGGCCTGACTGTGTGATACTGGGGCCCTGAGCTCTGCTGGGGGCATGCCCAACATCTCTGTTAGGCAGCATGTTTGTTCAGCTTTCACTGTAGGCAGTGCACTTGGTGGCGAAGAGCTCAGATTCCAGGGCTAACAGGCCTGTGTTCAAATCTAAGCTCTGTCACTTATTACAGGAGCAAGAGTTTCACCCTGTTAAGTCTCGCTTTCTCAGCTCTGAAAAGGGGATGATTAATCCTGCCTACCTCACAGGGCAGTTAGGACTAAATGAGGCAGATAAAGTAAATTAAAAAGGTGCTGACTGCCCACCAAAAGGCATTCAATGAATGGCTGCTGTTATTAATAATTATCGCTAACTTGCTCACTCATGGATTGGTACGAGCAATTTTTTCCCATGGAAGTTTTCCTGACTCAATTGGGTTGATTATGGTTAATTAAGGACTTCCCTGGTGGCTCAGTGGTAAAGAATCTGCCTGCAATGCAGGAGATGTGGGTTCAGTCCCTGGGTGGGGAAGATCCCCTGGAGGAGGAAATGGTAACCTGCTCCGTTATAGTTCATTAAGCCAACTTTAATACAAGTTGAGGTGATGAATGTCAAAACAACTAAATAGCCAATATGAAAACTAGAGGCCAGGGAACCTGCCTAGATGAAAACAAACATCAAGTTTCATCATCACTGACTTGAACAAGAGCCTTTTACATAATCTGACCTCCTGCGAAGAATGGGAGTGCAAACGTTAGTCCCCAAACAACGTGTGAAAGCACTTGCTTTTGTGCATTTGATGGTGCACGACAGTACCCAAGGTGGTGAACACGGCCTCCTGAAAGGCCTGTGCCTGCCCCACTCAGCAGAGGGTGGCCTGTCACTGGCTCTTACTGCTGCAATGTCAGCCCCCGCCCCTGAGAACATGGGGGTCTCAGGCACAGGCCCGATCCTCAGAAAGTCCTGGTGTCTTTCATAAACACTTAAATTACTCAGGCTGTAGGTTTGGTATAAATAATCCGAACAATGATATTTGAAAGTAAATCTGGAAACTGAACAATGTTTGAAGTAACTGCTGTGTTTAATCAGTTCTAAGATGTACATCTCCCACCCCCAAATCTTAACATCACTGAAATCAGGGTGCAGCTTCCACAGTATCTTAGAGTCACCACTGGGGGTCCAGACAAAATGGTGACAAAATTGTTGCTGCTGCAACCAATATATTTTGTTTATATTTTCCTTTTATGTGTGTACACAAAAATCTATCTAATTAAGTCCTTTAGAAGAGCTTGTCAACCAGAGCATGATAAAAGTTCTAAGTGGTAAAGTTCTGCATCATTGGGTTGCCAGTGGTATGTAAAGTAATTGTGCAGTTTATAATTGATAGCTTCTTAGATTCGATGACATGAAGCACATTCAACTAGACGTCCATTTCAGAACCTCTGGCAAACTCAGAATGACAGTCTTCATGGAAAGATTAAGCCAAGCGCCCTGGCTGGTAGGACTGAAGGTCAGGTCAGGCTGAGAAGAAAACCTGCCTGCCTTTCCAAGTTATGAAAAGATTGAAACCACACACGGACTTGCTGAGATCCCATAGGTGCCTATCACCCGTGAAATGTGCCTGGGATGCCCCTACTCTAAATCTGTAACCTGTACAAGGAAACCCCCAAGCCTATGCTACTGAGGTTGCTTCTGGTGCCTGTATGGTGTCACTTTTGGCTCGAGTACCTCTCATCATCCATAGGATGAGTGATGCTTCTTATTTGACATGGGTTTAGTTTTCCTGGCTATTAACACACTCTTTGCAGGCTCTTACACACACATGTGCACATCTACACTCCACCTCCCTCTACCCTGTCCAGTGACAGGGTCCCTTAGGCCCACCTCCGCCATCCAGGTCAGCACGCCTACCTTTTCCCAGGGGCCCGTTATGGGCGTCACGTTCTTCTGGGCAGCTTGAGCCCGATGGGGTAGACTCGGGGTTCTCGGGCTGAGATCTGAGCGGCTGAGAAGGAGATGGCAAGGTCGGGTCTGGGGACTCCAGCTGCCGGGGAGGGCTGTCTGTGGTTGACTTCAAGCGTTCTCTGGAACCCTCTTTCTTTGGTTTGATGAGTTTGACTAAGGCTTTGGCTCCAATCCAGTGGTTTTTCCTAATGAGAAGTAGATTTTTAGGACACAGTCAACCCTCAGTGCCTGCTCCAGCAGGGGACTGGGTGCAGTGTCCTAACATGGGCTGGTATCCCCATCACCAGCCTGGGAAGGTGGCCGGTAACTGGGGTTTAGAATAATGGCACTGCATTTGGGGCTCAGGAGATAGAATGGAATTCTCAATCAGGTACAGTTCAGGGATGGTAGAACCACGTATGGGTGCAGAAATCCACACTACTCTCTTGCAAAGACAGATCTTCAAGTGCGCCCATTAACCCTTTTTCTTTTTTAAAATGTGGACCATTTAAAAAGTCTTTATTTGACTTTGTGGCAATATTGCTTCTGTGGTTTATGTTCTGGATCTTTGACCAGGAGGGATGTAGGATCTTAGCTTCCCAACCAGGGACTGAACCCACACACCCTGTATTGGAAGGCACTAGACCACAAGGGAAACTGTTGTCTAGTCACTAAGTCATGTCCAAACTCTTTGCGGCCCCGTGGACTGCCCCTGCCAGGCTCCTCTGTCCATGGGATTTCCCAGGTAAAAATACTGGGTTGCCATTTCCTTCTCCAGGGGATCTTCTTGACCAGAGATCAAACCCCCATCTCCTGCATGGGCAGGCAGATTCTTTACCACTGAGCCACCTGGGAAGCCCTTGCCCATTAACTCTTGATTACCTCTGTGAAATAAAAGAAGTGCTCTGCTAACGGGATCTATTAGGTGGCCATTTTTCTGCCAAAATGCCATTTTCAGCATCACATTCCTCTTCATTCCCTGCTAAGGTTCATAGGAAGTGTAATAACAAGCTGGCATTCCCTGACCACTCCCGGCACCGAGGGATCTGGGTGTGGTGGCAGAGGGCAGTGAAGGGTGGGCCGTGTGAATGAAAAACAGGGAATATAATGAGTAAGTGCTAAAAGTTGTAGCTAACAGGAAACAGAGAAGGCTTCTGCTGTCTCGAAAAGAGAACCACATCCGGGTTCCCCTCCTGCGCTGAACCACACTAAACTGTGTTCACACAACTCGCTCCACTTCTGCATACGGGCCTCAATGTCTCCATCTGCCAAAGGGAACGCTGAGACTGAGGTTCTGTGATTTTAACAGAAAGGCCATTAGGGATGCACAGCGATTCTGACTTCAAGGCTGGGCTGGGCCAGGGCTATCTGTAGGGCCCAACTCCTGGAGCCCAGGCCCGGGGAAGCGGTGCTTGATGGACGAGGCCAGTAGCCTCGGGGGACGGAGCCAGCCCAGGGCTGAAAGAAATTCTAAAATCTTTCTTCTATGGGAGGGATGTGCACAGAGGTGACCTGCCAGCATGGAAGACACCGGCCCTACAGACCAAGGGCTGCTCCTGACAGCTACTGTTTTTGCCCTGAGCACGAACAAGGAATGTTTGCTGTTCTGTGTTTCAGCCCCTGAAACTTAAAGTCAACTCACTTCTTTGGAGCAGGATCATAGAATTTGTACTGATCCATGATTTTTTCTTCCAGTTTTTCCTTGTGTCTCCGTAACGCATTTAATTTGTCTCTGTGGAGAGAGGGGACAGACCATCAAGTCAGGTTTAAGTCAGACAAATGAAGTCACTCAGCTCAGCCTGGGACCTGGCCCAGCACACGTCACGTGGGCCACCCTGGTCACTGAGTCGGGAATATGTGAATGGAAACATGCGGTAAAGGCCCAGGAAGTCCTAATGCCTGGAGGTGGCTTGCGAGCACCCAGGACCCAGCTGTGAGTGACCTCAAGGAATCAAACCCCTGACCGTATGAAAACCCAGCTCAGAAGCAATGACTTTCCGGCCTGGTCATTCAGGACGTGGGACATCCCAGGGTCACACTCAGGGCCAGCTCCTGGGCGTGCACATCAACCAGACCTCGGTGGTGGGGTGAGGTGTGCCTTCAGATGTTAGGTGGGCATCAGTGTGGAAAAAGGCATCTAGGAGAAAGCAGACCTCTGACTCGGACCCATTCCAACGTTGGGTTTCTAATTACACTTTTGTGGAAACAAACTTGAAAGCTTTCAGGGGCCAGAAAGAAAAGATGAGGAGCACGGTGGGCCTGGAAAGACCAGGGAGGGCGGGGCGGCCTGAGGCATGGTGAGCCACGTGGGATTGCTGCCATGTGGAATGAACGCAGACCTGGGTCGGGGGATGGGGTGGATCTTCTCATTTCCCAGAGAAGCCAGAAACTCAAGATCATGAAGCAACATCTCCCAGCTTGTATGTGCTGGAAACCAGTTCCTATTTCCAAAAATGCAGAAAAGACTAGAAAGACACCTCCTGAACCCTGGGGTGCCAGAGAGCGCCTCTGCCTCCTGGGAGAGAGGCGCTAGCCTTCCGGATTCACAGGGTGTGCTTTTCTCTCAGGGAGTCCCGTGGGCGGACTCCGTACAGCACTGCCCATAGGCCACCAACTCCTGTCCCCTCCAGCCTCTCATCACCTGCGTGGTCTCTTCACAGCTAGGACCCTTGGTTTTCTCACGGAAAATGAGGCTTCTGGGCCAGAGAAAATGGCTCAGGCTTCCTTCTGCCAAGGTGCTGCCAAGGTTCCACCCAAACCAGGGACTTTCCTGAGCATTCCCCACGAAGGGAGCTCCTCATGAAGAGAGGCAGCTTTGGGAAACCACTGGGTCCCGACCACCAACCACCAACCCCTCACTGCTCGAGTCAGGCCCCTTGACTCAACGCCTGTGATCTATTGCTCTGTCCTCACAGCCCTGGTGTGTGGTCTTAAGTCTGGAGGGCTTCTGTGGCTGGGTTTGCCCCCACAGATGCACGTAAAGTCAGAGAGCAGGCCCAGGCTCCTCCTGGCCCTGGAACAGCACTCTGCTCCGCTCGAAGCAGCCTCTGGGAAGCCTGCCAACCGCTGGCCCTGCGCAGACGCTTTCTAATGCAGAACTGTCACCAACCATCCCCCTGGGGTCCAGGCGCCTCCTCTGCTAGTTAGCACCTGCCTGGCATCTGCAGCGATTATTATCCGCTGGATTACAGAGGGCCAACTTCAGGCAACAGTTGTTTGTACCTCCAAAATTATGGTGTGGTTTTTGATGCAAAGCATTTTCTGGTAGGTGGTGAGCCGCCTCTGAACGTGGAGATGAAAGCTGGAGGATAACAAGCCTCATGACCCTTGAGAGCTGGGATGAGACCACGCCCCTCTACAACTGTCTCCTACCTTCCCCAAGCTGGCCAGGCACTCCTGCCCACAGCAAGGACAGTCCAACCACCACAGCAGAGTGGTGGAAACCCCCTCAATCCATGGACCCATCCTGGGTTATTTCACGTCTGCAGCACGTCTTAGTACCAAGCTCTTCCTCTTGAGCTCATCTCTGGCAGCTTCCTAGGTCTGGCTGGACCAGCATCCTGTAACACTTCCCGGTGTATCCCGACTCATGAGCCAGGCATCGGCGCCTCCTCTACTGGGGCTCCTCCAGGTTCCCTGCACCCAGGCCCCTGCCATGCTCCACCTCTACATCCTCCCATCTGCCCTGCTTTTCCCCGTCCAGCATCAGCAGCATTAACCCCATCTCTTCCTTCTCCACCTCCCTGAAGCTCCTCAACCTCTGGTACGGACACAGCTCTAGTCATATCCCATCAGTCCCACCAGTCCCCGTTCACCGGATCACTGTGCATCTCGCAGGGCCCATGTAAAGTCATCAGAAATAAATACCGTGGCACACTGGTCACCCACCCTCCAGATGATCATCGAACACGGACACGAGTGACAGAAAGAGTCCTGGGATGGCATCTGCGCTCAGCCTTAGATGTGAATTCTTTCCCTGAGCTACTTCTTGGTGGCATGCTTGTATTTTTAGAAGTGCACTTAATTCCAAAAGCAGAGTAAGTAGCTTCTGGCGGTGGGCAGTGCCTTTAAAAAGCTAACGAAAGCCGACTGCCACCACCTGCAGAAACCCAGAACCACTCCAGGGCAAGAGAGAGGAGGACAGGCTGGTAAGATGGTCTGCCCTTGCCCTCAGGACACTGACGGGCCCTGAGGCTGTTCTGGCCCAGCACGGGAAAGCCAGGATCCCGGTGTCGACAGGCGCCCTGTCACCCCGGCCCCTTACATGTATTGCTTCTGTTCTTCGTGGTACTGCTCCTTGTTCTCCAGGTTCTGTTCCAGAAGCATCTGGTTCTGCTGGCTCAACAGCTGGATTTGGCTCAAGAGGTGATGGTTTTCCTCCTCCAAGTTCCCCTTGAGTCGGGACAGCAGCTGAAATACAGATCAACAGTGTCTTAAAAATGGTCTGCTGCTGGGAGTCCAGGTTCCGAAAGAAGGAAAACTCCACGTGCGCCAAGATGTCCATCTCAGGTCTCCCCGGTGGCTCAGTGGTAAAGAGTCCGCCTGCCAATGCAGGAGACAAACGTTTGATCCCTGGTCCGGGAGGATCCCACATACCATGGAACAACTGAGCCTGTGGGCCGCAACTACTGAGCCGGTGCTATAGAGCCTGGGAGCTACAACTACTGAGCCAGCGCACCCTAGGGCCCGTGCTCTGCAGCAAGAGAAACCACCACAATGAAAAGCCCAGGCACCGTGAGTGGAGAGTGGCCCCTGCTCACTGCAACTGGAGAAAAGCCAGAGCACCAGAGAAGACCCAGCACAGCCAAAAGAAAAACAGAACAGACACCCATCTCAGTATTATCCAACTTGGGACAACTTGAAAGGACCCAAAGGGTCACTGCCCAATCTGACAGCTGTGGGCAACATGTGGCTGCTGGGCACTTAAAACGCAGCCAGAAAAACAAACAAAAACAACACAGCCAGACCCCGCCAAGATAAGCACGGCAAATACAGCAGGTCCTAAAGACTTAACTAAAAAAAGGATGTGAAATATCTCATTAAAGAGATTTTCTGCAGTTACATGTGGAAATGATAATATTTTAGGTATACTGTGTGAGCAAAATATGTTACTTAGGATTAATCCCACCTGCTTCCTTTCACTTTTTAAATGTGGCTAACTTGACGATTTTAAGTTACCTCTGGTGGCCACATCATTATTTCCAGGGGACAGCTCCGTTCTAGGTGAGGGTCAGCACACTTCTCTTGTAAAGAGCCAGGCAGCAAGTATTTCAGGCTTTCCAGGCTGGACAGTGGCCTTTGTTGCAACCACTCAACTCTGGTGCTGCAACGGGCGAGAGCCAGAGCCAAGACATGCATGCATGGGTGTGCCCGCACTCCAGTGAAATGTGCACGGGTGTGCCCGCATCCAGTGAAACGTGCACGGGTGTGCCCGCACTCCAGTGAAACGTGACTTACAGACACTGACGTTTAAGTGTCACAGCAGTTGCACTTGCCACAAAAAAAAATTTTTTTTTTCACTTTCTCAACCATTATAAAGTGCAAAAGTCATTCTGCGTTCACAGCCATATAGAAACAGGTTTAGGGGCTGGACGTGAGTTTTGGGCTGAGGACAGCCAGCTCTTGCTCCAGAATATATTTACGAAGGTTGGTGTACGGCAAAACAACTAGCTTTTTGGCTTCAGACAGCTTGGGTGGCAGCAGGCTCTGGCCTGAAATCCCCATGGAGACCCTGAAGCACAGCCCGTGGTGGCGGGGCTCCCCGGGACAGTGTCTGCCTGTGTCGTGGCCCCCACCTCCTCCACAGGCCCCAGTCCCAGCCCAGAGTGCCTTTGGGTGTCTTGGCACCCTGGCCTCTGCTTCCTCAGCTGTGACGCCCCGCAGGGCTACCGCGAGCTCAAAGGAGAAGACCCTCCAGAGTGCTGTGTCTGGGGTTCTGGCTTTCTTGGGCCATCCTGGGACTGGGGTGGGACCCGGCCACTCCTTCCCGCCCTGTCTGCTCTGTCTTACTGTCCTGGGCTCTGCTAACAACTCCATCTGAGAGAGGTCTGCTGCTGAACACAGTACTTTCCAACTGAGTGCACCAGAAGGCAGGGCTCTGCTCCTTTGGAAACTGGGGGAATACATGTGTAAGCTCCAACCTGACCACCCCAGGATCAGAAGCCAGGCAGACAAACCCCAGCACAGAAAAAAAACAAAAACAAAAACCTGCGACATTTCTCTAGAAGAGTACAGCTACTACATGACAAGAAATGGAAGAATAGCAGGACACAGCCGAGAGGGCAGGAACAACGCAGCACTCGGCTATCGCTGCACCTGCTCCGACCCTCTGCAAAAGGCCAAGGTCAGATGCAATGGTGCTTCTGCGTGCATCCTGACCAGTCGAGGTGTCCGTTCCCCACCCAGACACCCCTGGCCTCCTCTGGGCCTCTGGATCACCTTTACACACGTCCTCAGAGCATACGCGCCAAGGAGGACCCATCTCGACCCCGCTGAGCCGGAAGGCTGTCACCCCAGGGGACTCGTTCTGGCATCCTGGGGCCCCGCCACCCAGCCCCAGGTCTCACCTCACAGTGGTTGTCCAGCTTGGTCAGCGAGATGTCCATGCTCTGGTGCTGCTCCTTCAGCTTGTCGAACCGGGCCTGCCAGCGGTTCAGCTCCAGCTGTGAGCTGTTCAGCGAGGTCTTCAGCTCCTTGGTGTGGGTGTGCAGTTCCTCGTACTCCCCCTTCAGCTGGTGGTGCAGGAAATTGACCCTGGGTGGGGGAGGGAGGGCAGAGAGCCACGGGGCTCAGGGCTGAAGAGCACTCCCAGGCCTTGTCCCAGCTGTGCAACTTTAGACCAAACCACAACCTCTCTGGGCCTCAAAACGAGGGGGTTGAACAAAACCAGTGGTTTACAAGCTGGGTTCTTTGGGGTCCTGTGAAGGTATCCCTGGTGCCCCCACCCTGTGCCGGGGCAGACAGCACAGGCAGGCTCAGACACCCACCCCGACAGAGCATCGCTGTTACAATCTCTTCTGTAGTTAAGGCTCTGGCATATCTGCCTTCTTGGAAAAAAGGGTTCTGCTGTTCAAAGATTTTTTTAAACACTGAACCACAAGATGCTCTAAAACTCTTTGTCTATGCTCAGCTTTTCTTCCCAGTTCCAAGCTCCTCTTCTAATTTCAACTCTTGAGATAAATAAAGTATGAGATGCTGGGGTATTATGTAAATCTTCTAAAATTATCATCATCATCGTAACTATTATCTAACTGGGCTTTCTCAGGGGAGGATGTATATAACAGAACGCTCAAAGTACCAGGGGCTCATAGACTCGATTTTGACACAGATGGGTGGTTTGGCTCACTGATTAAATGAATTAGGGGGTCGACATTTAAAATTGTGAAAGTTTCACATCAACATTCAAATGTCCAACTTCTCTGAAGACAATAAGCACAAACAAAGGGATAATCTGGCAGCCCCAGGCCTGCCTCCCAGCTGACCACCTTGAGACCAAGTGGCTTCTCCATGTCGCTGTATGGTCAATGGCTGGCACTCATCACCCACGTGCCTGACCTGCCTGGCACCTGAGCCTGCAGCCCTCTGTACCTATGAACACCAGGACGTGGGGAGGAAGCAGCATCATGACCCGATTCAAATCCTGTCTCTGCCACTGACTACAAGCATCAGCCCCAACGAGGCACTGAGTCTCAGTCTGTTCCCTCATCTATTTTTAAAAAATGGATGATGATAATTCTATGACGGTTAAGAATCTGCCTGCTATGCAAGAGACCTGGGTTCAATCCCTGGGTTGGGAAGGTCCCCTGGAAGAGGGCATGGCAACTCACGCCAGTATTCCTGCCTGGAGAATCCCATGGACAGAGGAGCCTGGCGGGCTACAATCCATAGAGTCGCAAAGACTTGAACACGACGGAGCGACTAACATACACAGTGATTCTGTAGATTCCTGTTACTGTCGGTGGTAACAGTCTAAGGTCCCCGAGACACTAAATCAGCTCTTAAGGAGAAAAGTGGGGGTGTGTTTCCGTGAATCTAGGTCACATGTTTGTGTCAGCTGGTCAAGACATACCTCGCTCAATGTAGTTTCTGCCTGTGGTGTGCTCACAGCCACCAGCAGCATCCTCATGCCTGAAGGAAGCTTATCTACCACACCCGTATCCTCTGTGTGTACGTCACAGCCCTGCACTTGGGAACGGGAGAAGGCATCCCACCGGGGGGCCATTCATGTTATTGCCTGGGAGAGTTTTGCAGAAACTAATGCCTGTGGCTGGCGATTTGTTATGTAAGTGAATATTGAAACGTCTCTGGTCAATAATGTTCAGGTAATGAAAGACGTTATTAATATATCTCCCATTAATAAGCTGTTGAATGGCAAAACTGTCACCAAAAAGTACAAAACCACGAAAACCATGATTCTAAACAGGCCACGAAAAGGACGCTCGTTTGCAGCATGGGCTGCTGGGACCGAATACCTCGGGCATCCTTAGTGGAAACGTGTGCATCAGACACCTCGAATGTCCCGCCACCCTGGGCACATCCTCAAAAGCGCCACGAGCGCTGATTTGGGGCTTACAGATGAATGTGAGCAAGGAGGTGAGTTCATAAACAGGGAACCCGTGAGAAGATGAATGTGCCTGTGGCTGACACAATTGTTATCTCAGGGTGGGAGGTGAGGACCGCCAGCTTACTGGACGCGCTGTCCCAGGCACCACACTGGTCCTTCCATCCCAGCACCATTCCCGGTGACCTCATTACCAACCAGCTGTTAGCACGATGGGCTGTAAAACACCCTATGACCAGGAACACCCTTGACCTCAGGGGGCGCCGAGTCGGGGAGACGCCGCTGTCCACGGGCAGGTGGCCCCGGGGCCCTAGCGTTTACCTGTCCAGCTCCTCGCGCAGCCTCTGGTTCTCGCTCGCGGCCATGGCGCTCGTCCTCTGCTCCTGCTGCAGAGCCTCCCTCTCGGCCCTCAAAACCTTCTCCAGCTCGTCCAACTCTGCCTTGTGCTTCAGCATGTCGCTGTGCCTGCGGGAGGACATACCTTGCTGGCAGCGTGTTCCCCAGCCATCTGTCCCCACAGGTAACACACACCAAGGAAGACCCTGGAGCCTCCTCTGTGGGGAGCGAGGCTTAGACGGCAGGCAATCGGGAGGGTGGCGGCTGAGAGGCGTCCAAGCCAGCAGCCAGGGAGGCAGCGCCCAGGTGGGGCGGTCTGGGGGTCTCTTTCAGCTCCAGAGCCAGGAAGTCCCTTCCTCCTACCCGACATGCCTCCACAGTCCCCTCGATCCCGTCACCACAGCCTTCCTCCCTTGGGTCACCTGGAACTCCAGAACTATGTCCTCTGAACCCTGCGCCCTTCTCTTAGGGATTATAAACAAGTTACCAGGCGATTCAGTAAGAAAGTGGTAGGCGCTCAGTTGTGTCCAACTCTCTGCGACCCCGTGGACTGTAGCCTGCCAAGTTCTTCTGTCTGTGGAATTCTCCATGCAAGGATACTGGAATGGGCAGCCATTCCCTTCCCCAGGGGATCTTCCCGACCCTGGGATCGAACCCCAGTCTCCCATACTGCAGACGGATCCTTACCGTCTGAGTCACCTATTCAGCTAGGTTCACTAAACACAAATAGATTTAAAATAAACCACAAAATAAACAGGTGGCTTCCAGTACAGGTAACAGCTAATAAAGCTGCGAATCCCCACTCACCAGGGATGGGGGGTGGGGGTGGGGAAGCCCTTCCCGCTCTTGTCTAGCCTCGCCCTGGGGCTGGGGGAGCACAGGTTTGCCTGGGCGGGGGTGTGTGTCCCGGCAGCCGCCAGAGGTCAGTTGTTCTCACACACCAGACACTCCCCGACCAGACTTCACCCTCCCCCTCCACGTGCCTCATACTTCCCCCTCTGTCTCTGCACAGGCCACACCGCACAGCCGTCTCAAGCTCAGCAGAGCACAAGGACGGACGGAGTTCCTGATAAGCCGCGGTTGCCCCTCCTACATGCTGGAACATTCTGAGCTCACGAAGACTCAAGGTTCCCCAAGTCCAGGCTTTTCCAGTCTTTGTCTCCAGACCGCTCCCCGCCCCCCGCCATCAGCGGTACGTGGACCACGTGACTGGAGCCCAGACTTGTGCCTGTGCGGGAATCAAGCTCAAAACCTGCTCAGGCCGCTGTTTAGAGGCAGGCATCTGTGTGGCCTTTACAGGGCACAGGCTCCCTGATGTGGTACTGGGCGTGTGCCTCTGCCTGGCTTTCCAGGGTGATCTTTCTCAGGCAGGTTAACGATTCTGGGAAAAGTCGTCCCAAGTCTGACAAATCAGGGCCATGGGCTGACCATTAGGGTCCCCGGCTCCCACTTCCCTGTTGTAGCGTCTTGGGACAGCACACTGATCCAGCATCTCTCTGACCGTCAGTCACCACCCCACTGCAGGATAGGGCCCGGGCAGGTCTGGCTCATCACCAAGTCCCCAGTGGAAAGAGGCACTGTGTTCAATAAATACGTGTTAAGAGAATGAACGAGCAAGTGTCCGATTTTAGTGTCGAAGGAAATGAACATAGAGCCTTTGTCCCTGTGTGCCAGGTACCCAGTCCTGAACCTGGAGCCCTGCCGCAGACAGACCCAAGGGGCCTCCAGCCTGTCTTACAAGCGCTGGGTAACACAGTGGCTCTGTGCTGCACTGAGCCAAGGGCTACAGGAAAAGCAGCGAAGAACTCCAGTCCAAATCCCACCTGCAAAGCCTTCCCCCGCTGAACACACATGAAGAATATCATAAGACGTTATCATAATGCGTAACAGGAGAGGTGAGTGCTGGGCACCGTGCTAGCTTCAGAGTTGAGTGAACACGTCTCATTCCACGTTGTTAGTAAACAGGGTGCCTCCCCTACCAGTCTAGACTCAGCACCAAGCACACTGCAGGTGTGTACAAAGGATCGCATGTATATGGAAGGGTGCAGAGGAGGCCGAAGATGCTCAGTTTGGCTGGAAGGAGCAATCTTACAGGAGCAGACGTCTCAGCAGGCCCTCAAGGACGGCGATCTGGGTGGATGAAGCGAGTGGAAGACTCCAGGTAGAGGCAAAAAGGAAGCACCAGGTGAGTGGATGAATGAACGCCATCACCCCCGGCCCACAGCACCGTCAGGCACCCTCACGCAGCTTTGCTGGCTCAACATCCTCCCCCTGGTTTGTGATGGAACACCCCGCCCTGCAGCTCCACTGAGCACTGTAAGGCTGAGTCGAGGGAAACACTGCCGGCAGGGCCATCTCACAAGCGGATGACGAGGACAACTGCTTCCGCGCACCCACCCTCGCCAAGTGTTAGACAGACTCTCCCTCCTGCATTAGAGCCATATGGGGTCCTGCCACCCCTGCCCAGGAGCCCGGGACAACCACTGATCTGCCGGGGCAGGCGCTCAGGCGATGCTGGCCGACTAAATGTACACAAAACCCAGAACCCACGAGCTGTCAACAGTGCAAAGTGAAGACTTGTGCATTTCAATGGACGTAAATTCTATCTTAAAGTGTAGGGCTAGAGAATGGAAAGTAAAGATGAAACAAAGATGGCAAAATAGCGCTCACTGCTGAAGCCAGTCACGGGTCCACAGAGGCTTCACTATATCATTCTGTTTACTGTCTGTATACTTAAAATTAAAAGCTATTTTCTAACTATGGTGCTGGAGGAGACTCTTTAGAGTCTCTTTGACAGCAAGGAGATCAAACCAGTGAATCCTAAAGGACATCAACCCTGAATATTCATTGGAAGGACTGATGCTGAAGCTCCAATACTTTGGCCACCTGATGCGAAGAGCTGACTCACCGGAAAAGACTGTTGCTGGGAAAGATTGAGGGAAGGAAGAGAAGGGGACAACAGAGGATGAGATGGCTGGATGGCCTCACCGACTTGATGAACGTGAGTTTGAGCAAGCTCCGGGAGATGGTGAAGAACAGGGAAGCCTGGCGTGCTGCAGTCCATGGGGTCTCAAAGAGTTCGACACGACTGAGCGACCCAACAACAAAAGGTTAAAAACAAATGCAGCTCAGACCTCGAAAGACAAGAAAAGAACTGAGAAGGTGGGGTGAGAGGCATCACTGAACATGAGCTGCTGTGGTGAACTTCTTCCTTATTCTTGGTTTGGAGAGAAGAGAGAGGGAAGAAGAGACTCCTCAGGGGAGCAGGGACCCCATACCAACAAGCAGTCTCCCTCAGCCGGGACTGGCCGCGACACCCCTTCTTCCCTGGGGATCCTCTGGCCACTCGCTCTCCAGCTGCTCTCACTCCGAACCGCTGAGGGAGACTTTGATTTACTTCCTTCCCTTTGGGGAAAGTTCCAGCGCCCCAGATGGTGTGAAGCCGCAGGAGGAGACTCGAGGGGCACGGACGGACGCAAACCTGGAGGGCCTGGCCCGCCGGGCCCGCCAGCACGCACCTCTCCCCGAGCTCCTTGTGCTCCAGCTCCAGGCTGCGGTGCAGGGTCTTGAGGCAGCTGTGCTGGTGGATGAGGGCCTCGTACTCGGCGGACTGCCGCTCGTGGAGCGCCCCCAGGTGCTCGTGGTCCTGCAGCAGCGCCTGGTAGGCGGCCGTCAGCTGCTCCTGCTGCTTCTGCAGGTTCTCGTTCTCGCTCTCCTTGGCCGCCTGCTGGCTCTGCAGCAGGGCGTACTGGGCGCTGAGCGAGGCGCTCTGGGAGGTCAGCGTGGAGTTCTCCACCTGCCGACAGGGAGACGGGGATGGAGGCTGACACGGAGGGAGCGGGGACCCCCCAACCCCGGGGCAGGCAAAGACCCAGCTCAGACCGAGGACAGTTCTACCCGGACTTGAGGAATGGCTGGGGGAGGCCAGACGGTGTAACAGACTGTCACATGGAGCTTGGGCCTGAAGCCTCTCCACAGATGTGACTTTTGGGGACAAATGAGGCCCTATCTATGAAGAAGCTCCTTGGACACCATCTTTGAATACTCTCAAAAGCCTAGTTTTAAAAGAACATCACTGAGGATACAGAATACCCGAACAACCTACCTAAACTTAACTGATAGCTTCAGAACCCCCACCCAACATCCAAAATTATGAGGAACTGCAGGGAAGGAAATACTTCCTAACTCATTCTGAGGTCAGAATTAATTCCTTTAACATCAAGATGAGACAAAGATACGACCACCACAACCAAAACCCCCAACAAAACAAAACTACAAACCAATACCCCATTTCCTTATTTTACTAGAACAAATTTCAACATCTTTGCCAGTCTCTTGTTTATCGTCCCTGACCCATAAGTTACATATTTTCAAACCCCTTTCTCAGAAACGGCAATTAATAATTCTTAATTTTTTTCACAATCTATTAACTATAAATAAATATCCACATCTTAAAATGCATGGTCCAGAACACTCATTTGGCTAGATGCTCTCAACAGACACTTGATAGTCCATTTCACTCGTGGAAATGGAAAATTCACATCTGCTTCAGAAAGACTCTGCCAGGTCTTATGGTGAAGAAACGTGCTTGACTCGGTTGAACTCAGCTTATTTGATTCCAGAATCTCTTTTTCCAAGAAATTCCTAATAACATCTCAAGAAACAGATTTTGGGAAACAGACAAGACTGTAAGTAAAAGCAGGGAAATGAACTTTTTTTAGCTGGGCAGCCCTATGTTCAATCACCGAAAACTACTTTCAAAGATCCTGAGACTAGGAACCATGGTGTACAATGCATCTGCCAAAAACAAAACCCCAAACTCTCCCTCTGCTTCGTCTTGCTGACTGGGAGTTGTGAGAGTGCTGGGCCGGTCTCTTGGAGACAAGGAGCATCCTCCCCGCGGGGCTGGCCTGCCCGGCCCTCACCTGCAGCTTGGCTGTCTGCGTCTGCAGTGTGGTGTTATGCTCCTGCAGGAAGGTGCTCTGCTTCTGCAGCGTCAGGATCTGGCTGCTGAAGGCCGTGTTCTGGGTCTCCAAGTGCTGCAGCTGTTCCTTGAGCAGCTGCTTCTCAGCCTGCAGGGCCGCGTTCTGGGGGAGGGAAAAGCATGGGACCGATCACACGCCAGTGGCTTGTGGCTCAGCTGGTAAAGAATCCGCCTGCAATGTGGGACACCTGGGTTTGATCCCTGGGTTGGGAAGATCCCCTGGAGAAGGGAAAGGCTACCCACTCCAGTATTTTGGCCTGGAAAATTCCACAGAGTATATACAGTCCACGGGGTTGCAAAAAGTTGGACACAACTGAGTAACTTGCACTTCACTTCTGTACCTGCTAACCGGCAGTGGGGACCTGAGCTGTGGGGAATGAGAACCCTCAAGAGTTGATGCTTTGGGGGCCAAAGCCAGAATCCATCAAGTGAGAGAAGTAACACTTTCCCTCTTAGAAAGACAATAAAATCAGAAAAAAAATTTTTTGCCCATGTTTTCATGACAGAAATGGATACACATGATGGGGGTCTTGCAAGGAGCCTGAGCATCTGAGTGTGAGAGAGTGAGCTGGGCGTACAGCTGCTCCCTTTAAAGCGGTCTGTCTTTAATGCTTCTCTGTTTCCGACGCTCAGCTGAGAATGCACGTCTGCGAGCTCGCACAGGACAGGAGTCAAGGCCTGTGGCCACAGCCTCATCCCACTCGGGGGTGACAGCAGGTAGGTTAAGGCGGTTCATGCCCTGCGAGGCCAATAAAGGCCAAGCAAAATACGCCACCGACTGGACTAGGACGTGTGGGTGGTGGTTGTGGCCTGTCCCTTACCAGTACAGGGCTCAGGGTCGAGTTTCTTACACTCTATCTCACCTTTTTTCATCTATCAAATGAAAACCATCACTGTCTACTTCATAAGGCCATTGGCGGACATCAAAGGACGCCAAGTGTTTTGACATGCATAGACAAGCTTGCTCTGTAAAGGGCCAGACAGCAAATATCTGGGGGGGGTGTGCTGGCCGTGTGGTCTCTACCTCAATACTGACCCCCGCCATTGCCGTGGGAAGGCAGCTCCACACAACATGGAAGCCGAGGGTGTGTCTGTGGGCCAATAAAATCTTATTTATGCAAACAGGTGGAGGACCGTGGTGGACGGGCGGTCGACCCCCTGCAGAGCAGTGAACACAGAACCCTGTGGAAACGGTGCGGGTGTAGACGCTCCAGGCCCAGTGATGTGCTGGGAGGCAGGGAGCACGTCCACACCCTTTCAGTTAGAAAGTCCGAAGGGGGACCTTCCTGGTGGTCCAGTGGTTGAGAATCCGCCTGCCCACGTAGGGGACACAGGTTCGATCCCTGGTTGGTGAACAAAGATCCACGTGCTGCAGGGCAACCATGCCATGTATCACAACTACTGAGCCCGTGTGCCACAACTAACATCTGACATAGCCAGAAATAAACGAACAATTTAAACAAATAAAATGCTCACTTAAAAAAAAGAAGAAGAAAAGGCTGAAGGGATCTCAAGTGGAAAGGAGCTCACAGGACTTGCCAGGAAATACAAGTAGTGGCTGATGAGACCTGTGTCAATCTCAACAGCTCCTGCCGCCCAGGGTCCTTCCTGGTGATGGGAATTCCCGCTCCACCTACGTGATGGTTCACGGACAGCCTCCCCCCACTCACGGTGCGCTCCAGTTCGATGGCCCGGTCCTTCACACGCAGCAGCTCCATCGTGGCCTCCTTGTGGCTGGGCGCCCAGGGCTCCTTCCCCAGGTGACCGTCGACCGACATCCCCACGGGGTGTTTGAAAGAGTTTTGCGCCTGCGTCCCCTCTTCCTGGCTCTGCTTGAGGATCTCACACTCCTTCTTCAGCTGTGGGAACAGGAAAGCAGACTTGGGGCAGGAAGGGGCCCAGCTGGGGGCCCCCCAAACCAAACCATCCCCTCGCCCAGCACTGGTGCAGACATGCCAGGCACCTGCCTTTGCTTCTGCGGGAAGCACACACAACCTCCATCTTGCGTTACCCTCTCCCTGTAGCGGGGACTGAAGGGTAGCGCAGGGACCCAGCCCCAACTTCAGCTACATGACTGTGGCCCATCTCCTCCCTCCCCTGAGCCTTGGGCATCCACCCCACAAACACCTGCTCCAGGACACGGGCATCCAGGCCACCCCTCTGCCACCAGGTGAGGGTCTGGGAAAGGTGAGGCGGGCATCTCACGGCCACGACCCCTGGCCCGTCTCAGGGCGGGTGGTGGGGGACGCTGCTCTTACCACCTGGATCTCGTTCTGCAGCTGGTGATTCAGGCTGGCTTTCTCTTCGACCTGCGCTTCTAAGAAAGCAATCTTTTCTTCTTTCATGGCGAGTGTTGTTTTTAAAGCTGATTCATTGATGCTCTCCAAAATCTTGTATTTCCTGAAAAAATAAAAATACATGGTAGTCTCTTCCTCCCAAAGCTCCCAGTCTCCCAGCTGCCCACAAGGCCCTCCTGCATTAAGCTGGTTTCTTCATCTCGTTGAAGGATGTGGCCCAGAAGGACTGCAGGATCCTTTACCATCACCCAGAACCCTTCCCTGGACTCCTGGTGGAGGCACATCTGGGACGCTCTTAGATGAAATGTCACTGCTGTAGCTTTCCAGGCGCCATCTCAGAGAAGTACTATTACGACCATTTTACAGATGGGGAAACTGAGTCTCAGAAAGGTTAACGAATCCATCCAAAGTGCTAGGTAAGTGGTAAATCTCTGTGGATTTGTAACCATACCAAAAGGACATCATGTTGGTTACAAGTCCAACAAAAGTCCAAGATGCTGGATTTCTTGGAAAAGCGAGATCATTTAGGAAAGCACTGCAGGCAAAGTAGCAACAGTTCAACTTTAAAAATCAAAGTGCTGGGTCCAGTGGTTAAGAATCCTCCTGCCAATGCAAGGGACACCAGTTCGATCCTTGGCCTGGGAAGATCTTGCATGCCGCGGGGCAACTAAGCCCGTGGGCTACAACTACTGAAGCCTGCACGCCCTAGAGCCCGTGCTCCACAGGAGAAGCCACCACGGTGAGAAGCCCACGCACGGCAACCAGAGGGGAGCCCCTGTTCACCGCAACTAGAGAAACCCCAATAAAGACCCAGCATGGAGGGGCGGGGGGAGAGAGCGAAAGAAAGAAAAAGAAGGAGAGGAGAGAAGGAAGGAGAAAGAAAGAACTGCAGGCTGGTTTAAAGAAAATATCAAAGGGCTGGTGGAAGGAGACGGGAACAAACAGATGGAACACAGAGGATCCTTAGGGCAGTGAAAACACTGTATGACCCCAGAGGGGTGGACACATGTCGCTATATATTTGTCAGAACCCACAGAACAGGCAACACCAAGAGTGAGCCCAGTGTCACCTGTGAAGTCTGGGTGATGATGACCTGTTAGTGTCAATGCACGTGCCATTCTGGTGGGGGGGGGGTGCTGATGGCTGGAAAGGGTATGCAGGTCAGGGGGCAGAGGTCTACAGGGAATCTCTGTACCTGCCCCTCAGTTTTGTTGTGAATTTAAAACTGGCCTGAAAGAGCCTAACTAGAAAAAAAATCAGGAAGCCTTTTTATTGGACAAGAGAAAGCCCCTTTCACTCCCCGCTTGGAATCTCCAGGAAGGAGGCCTGGGATAGAACGCCCCACGTGACAAGAGGCCCTTGGGTGTGGAGAGTAAATGCAGCACTGGGGGGGTGGGGCGTGGAGCCCGCGGGGTGGGGGGAGCACGGACTCCTGCAGCCACCCGGGGGGGGCATGGAGCCTGCGGGGTGTGGGGAGCACGGACTCCCGCAGCCACCCGGGGTTGGGGGCGTGGAGCCCACAGGGTGTGGGATGCACGGACTCCCGCAGCCACCCGGGGTGGGGGGGCGTGGAGCCTGCGGGGTGTGGGGAGCACGGACTCCTGCAGCCATGGGGTGGGGCGTGGAGCCTGTGGTGTGTGGGGAGCACAGACTCCTGCAGCCATGGTGGGGGGGCTGGGAGCCCGTGGGGTGTGGGGAGCATGGACTCCTGCAGCCATGGGGGGGGGCGTGGAGCCCGTAGGGTGTGGAGAGCACGGACTCCTGCAGCCACCCGGGGCGGGGCGTGGAGCCCGTGGGGTGTGGGGAGCATGGACTCCTGCAGCCACCCGGGGCGGGGGGGCGTGGAGCCTGCGGGGTGTGGGGAGCACGGACTCCTGCAGCCACCTGGGGGGAGGCGTGGAGCCCACGGGGTGTGGGGAGCACGGACTCCTGCAGCCACCCGGGGGGGGGTTCTCACGTGTCGCTGTTGCTGTTGTCATCCTGCAGCACCAGCTCCGTGTGCAGGCCGACCTTCTCCAGCTCCTGGCTCAGTTTGTCCAGCTCACTGCTCAGCTGCTGGCTCTTCAGCTTCTCCTGCACCAGGTCCTGTGGGGACAGCGAGGACAAGCATGGGCCAGGAGCCCAGCAGGTGCAGCAAGAGACAGACACAGCCCACCTCAGGGCAGAGCGACCATCTTCTCGAGTCACGGCCGGCTCGGGTGTCTCGAGGGACAAGCGGGTGGTTCCATGTGGACAGCCGACCTGCGGGATGTCTTGAAGGGAAGGGATGAACACACCTTCCCAGGCCCCGGGGTTCAGGACACCAGGCCACACAGCGGTGTGTCCGGGAAGGACTGAACATGCTCCAAACACATCCAGAGACGCATCCGAGATACTGTTTATGGTGACCTTTGCGGAGCAGGTTTGAATTCTTCCAACACGACTGCCTTTTCTATGAAGTGATGTCATTAAATGCCCATTGCAGGGAATTTAGAACATAAGAAAAAAGTATAAAGGGGAGGAAGATTTTACTTTTAAACTTAGGTTTTGATTTACTTTTCGAAAGTGGACATTGACCTCACCTAGGAGTTCAATAACTCTGGTCCACACCTCTGTAGCTTTCCAGGCAGCTACCAGTTTCTGACTGGTGACATAGCTACATGCCCTCACATGGATACCTACCACACCCCAAGGCCTGGAACCCCTACCACATTTGGCGATGTTTGCCAAACGTTCCACAGGGTCACTCCCCAGGTGTGGCATGGAAGGGCCAGTGCGTGACCTTCCAGCTGCCTCACCTCTGCTGCAGGAACTGCCCTAACCCCACATTGAGATGGGGGAGCCATAAGGTCAAAGCAGACTGGACTACTGAGCCCCAGCACAGAGGGCAGGCTCCCTGGAGAGTCACCTGGACTCGCACGAGAAACCAGCCTTGGATGGGATAAGCCCCTGAGACCCTGGGGTCGATCATTACTGCAGCAAACCCTAACCAATGCTTACGGAGGCAGGGGCTACTGCCTAGTTGGTCTTGTATCTTCCCCACAGGATGGTGATCTGCTGCACTGATGGTCAGTAATATATATACACATACACATATTTAACATGGAGACCTTTCTGTGTTCTCAAATTTCCTTTTCTTCCTTAGCACACAGCTAGAACATTTCTCAGCCTCCCCAGCAATTAGGTGCAACTCTGTGACCCAATTCTGCCCCAGGAAGTGTGGTCCTTCTTTTCCGCATCCACCTGCTGCAGGTAGGTCCATTGTGGGATGGCCGAGCCACAGGATGGAGGAACCCAGGTGCCTGTGAACAGCCACAGTGAACTCCCACACGTGGGGAGACCCAGCTTCTGTGATGGGCCAGGCAGATGCTGAAGTCATTTACCAGAGCAGTGACTCACCCTAACACATGCAGGAAAGCCCAGATGACCACGCAAAAAGATACCAGGGAGAAGTAAGATAGGTGTTCACCAAGAGACTTAAAAATTTGGACCCTTTCAAGTGTAATTGCACTTCGAGGTGCATATCCTAAGAAAACAGGTATCTGTGAAGGTGTATGTGCACAAGGATGTCCAGTGTTATTTAAAATAGTAGGAGGGAGGGACGTCCTTGGTGATCCAGTGCAGGGGGTGTGGCTTCCCTGGTTCCCAGCTCTGCCGGGTCAGGGAGCTAAGATCCACATGCCTCTCAGCCAAAATACCAGAATACAAACAGAAACAACTCAATGAACTCAATAAAGACTTTAAACAAATAAAATAAAACAGAGGGAAAACTCAGAAATAATCTGATTGTCCAAAAAATGTGTATTAGTCGCTCAGTCGTGTCCGACTCTTTGAGACCCCATGGACTGCAGACCACCAGGATCCTCTGTCCATGGAATTCTCCAGGCAAGAATACTGGAGCGGGTCACCATTCCCTTCTCCAGGGGGATCTTCGTGACCCAGGGATTGAACCAAGGTCTCCTGCATTGCAGGCAGATTCTTTACCGTCTGAGCGGCCAGGGAAGTAATCACAGTAAATCTACAGAATTAATCACAGTAAATCTACCTCACAGCCATTAGAAACTGTGGCTTGAAAGCTATTTAGTGTAATGAGAAAAGGTACAGTGAAAAACAGAACAGGGCTAAGGTGTAGAAAGCAGGGTACCAAGTGTGTGTATACACAGATGCACAAGGGAGAGGATGGAATAAAACACCCCAGGCACTGACTGTCTCTGGGCAGTCAGATCCTAACGGGTCACATCTAATTCCTCTTCATGCTTTCCGGCGTCATTCTGGTTCGAAGCAGGGGGCAGGCACCAGGGGCTCCCCCTGCCCCACCGCGATCCCACAGCGCACACCGTGTGGCCCCGGCTCACCTCCCTCAGGGTGGTCAGCGTCCTCGTGTGCATGGTGACCTGCTTGGTGAGGTCCCTGTTTTCCTTCTCCAGCTCCTTGAGCTTGCCGGCCGCGTCCCGGCAGCGGGCCAGCTCCTTGTCCAGCGCGCGGCTCTCCCTCTCGGCGGCGGACAGCTTGGCGGAGCTGTCGTCCAGGACGGCGTCCTTGAGCTCCACCTGCTGCCACAGCCGCCGCGCCTCCTTCTCCAGCAGCTTCTTGTCCTTCTCCAGCTGGGCCACCTCCTGCTCCAGCGCCTTCCGCTCCTGCTCGGCCCGCTCGAGCTGCCGGTGGGCCAGCCGGAGGGCCTCCAGGTCCCGCCGCAGGCCCTGGTTCTCGGCCTCCAGCTGCCCCAGCTCCCGCTCCAGGGCCTGCGCCTTCTGGCCGCCGCTGTCCAGGCTCTGCTGCAGCCGCAGGTTCTCGGCGCTCAGGCTCTGGTAGCTGAGCTCCAGGCGCTCGGACTTCTTGCCCAGTGCCTTGAGCAGCTCCACGCTCTTCCTCAGCTCCTGCTTCTCGCACTCCAGCTCCCGGTTCTCGCGCTCCATCTGGGCCACCTTGGCGCCCGTGAAGCGCAAGGCCTCCACCATGCGGCGCAGCTCCAGGTTCTCCTCGTCCAGCTGCCGGTTGTCCTGCTCCAGGCCGGCCAGCTGCACCGACACGTTCTGCAGGGCGTCCAGGGACTTGCGCAGCTGCCGGTTCTCCAGCGCCAGCCCATGGCTCTCGCGCTCCGCCGCCTCCACCCGCTCGCCCGCCGCCTGCAGGGCGCTGGCCCTCTGCGCCAGCCGCCCCTTCTCCTCCTCCAGCCGCCCCAGCTCCCGCTCCAGCGCCTCGGCCCGGCCCGCCTTCTCCTGCGCCTGCTCCAGCGCCCGCTGCAGCTGCTGCTGCTCCAGCTCCAGCCTGCTCAGCCGGCTGCTGGTCTCTGCCACCGTCCGGTGCAGGGCTTTGTTCTCCTGCTCCACGTCCTTGGCGTGGGCCTCGCTGCCGACCTGCGACCTCTCCCGCAGCGTCCACACCGCCTGGTTGAGATGGTCCTTTTCTTGCTCAAGGTCTTTGATCTGGGGGAAAACACGATGGGAGAGACATTGGCTGTTGCATAAACATATTGTGGTGATCTGGGGCTGAAGTCTGGTTTAATCTGGTGAGCAAAGCCCAGGCCCTAAAAGATCATTCCCCACCGAAGCCCTAATGGCATTACTGTACAGCACAGGGAACTATATCCAATAACTTATAATAGCCCATAATGGAAAAAGTATATGCATATATGTGTACTTATTCTTTTTATACACACACACGCACATATAAGCTTCCCCGGTGGCTCAGCGGTAAAGAATCCTGCAGAAGATGCAGGAGACCCGGGTTCGATCCCTGGGTCGGGAAGATCCCCTGGAGGATGGCATAGCAACCCACTCCAGTATTCTCGCCTGGAGAATCCCGCGGACAGAGATGCCTGGCAGGGTATTGTTCACAGGATTGCAAACAGTCAGACATGACTAAAGCAACTGACCAGAGACCCATGCACATATGCACATTTATATCTGAATCACTTCGCTGTATGCCAGAACTGAACTATAGTTAAACTGAAAAAACAAAAATCCCTAAAGTTGCTAGGGGCGAACATGGACATGAGGTGAAGAGCATGGAGACCCTTAGGAAGACAGTTCAAGTTAAAATGCCTTCAGGGCGGCCAGGAAGATGTAGAAACAGAAACCCATCTCTCCCTCTTACAGAAAACGATGGAAGCTGATGCCCTTGGTGAGCTCGTCCTGGCCGCTCACCTCTGTGGGCTCCCCTGAGGCCACTCCTCACCCGCAGACCCTGCACACTGTCTTCCCTCTGCCCTGGACGGCCCTCCCCTGGCCTTCAGCATCCCTGACTCCTCCCCATACTCCAGGGCTCCAAGTAGGAGCGGCCGCCCTTCAGGGACACCTTTGCACCCCAACTCCTCAGTGCCTGCACCCAGCAGGATTCTCTCCGTTACTCCCTCCAGAGCACATGTCTGGGATCTCCTTGCTCATCACCTTCTGCCCTCCACGTAAGCCACATCCATGTGTTGGGTGTGACCAATGAATGTGACAGAAGGTCCCAGAGCGGAGGGGGGCAGTGGGAAGTGGCCCTCTGCTCCTCGCCCTCCAGTTCTTCCTTGCACTCCTTGAGGGGATGCGGCAGCCCCAGCTAAGGCCGGCAGAGAAGAAGACTCCCGGGAAATGGCTAAATCCTGGACTACTCTCCCTCCTGCGGGCAGGAGTTGCGGGAGAGGCATCCATTCCCAGAGGACCTACCTGCCGGGCTTTGTCAGCCTTCAGGGTCTCCATGTCGCTCTGCAGCTGTTCCTTCTCTTTGATGAGCTCCTCACTCAGGGTCTCCAAATCCTGGTTACTCTGCTTCTCTCTCTCCAGCTGGGTCTGTAACTTCTCAATCTGCGGAGCCAGAAGACCCAGGAGGGCAGCAGTGAGCCTCACAAACTGATCTATGTTTTAAAGCCAATTCAAAACCCATCAGCGCCACTGAACACTCGAATGGGTCTTTTTCTCAAGGGAAAGCAGCCCAGCCTTGCTCTGAAGGGACTGCCACACACCCCTGACTCTCAGCTTTCAGCCCATGGCTCACATTTCCAGCTCGTGGAAGTGGAAGACCATGGGCACCATCAGTCAGCTTCTTTCCAGCCACCTCTCCTCATCCTCAATGCCATGTGCCCAAGTGCCCCTGGGGCTCCTTGCTCCCATCTCAGGCCTTGTCCCTTGTCCCGAGGGTCAGACCACATGCCTGGGGCCTCCGCAGACTTCACTTGGTGACTCTCCGGTTCATCCAAATGCTCAGAGAGGTCTGCAAACATGTCCCTCCTTCCTCTTTCACCCTCCAGTAATTCTGTCCCCAAGCCCTGCCCTCTCTACCCAAGCATCTCTATTGCTGCTGTCTGCCCGGGGCCAGGCCACCTCCCCTCTGCCCTGGAAAACCACCCCATCACCTCCCTGACATCAAGCTCTTCTGCTGAGATCCACTAGCCTGACCTTCCTTAAACAGGACCTACTGCTTCATGGTGCCTAACACCTGATAAGGTGGTGGACGCAGATTCTGACTCAGTGCGTCTAAGACTGGGCTCCCAGGAGAAGCCCGTTGCTGCCTGCACTGGGAGGGCGTCCAGGCTGCTGGTCTGCTGGTTTGGTGTCCAGGGGCCCACTGACACCAAAGCCCTCGGCAAGGGGTGGCTGGAGTTCGGCAAGAGGCACGACTCTGGTGCCACGGGACAGGGTTCAGATTCTGGTCCCTCTCGACTAATGACGTGACCACGAGCAAGTTTCTGTAACTGATGCAGGATCAGCAGTGAGCATCCTCGTGAGCCTGTATTGTGCTTGGCACGTGCTGGCAGGCAGCAGGTGCAGCAGTGTTCACTGCCCCTTCCTGCAAGAGCACAGCGTCACCACCGACAGACCTTCCGACCAGCCGGTCTGCATTTTGACATGGTCCTAAAGGATCCTGAAGAAGGAAATGGCAACCCACTCCAGGATTCAGATCTGCGAAATCCCATGGACAGAGGAGCTTGGTGGGCTACAGTCCACAGGGTCGTACGTAGTCAGACGTGACTGAGCGACTAAACAATAAGGAATACTGATGTGCCAATTTGGGACAGCTCTTCTAAAAAGATGGATCGCAAAGACCAGATGCGTCTCAAAGCTTTGAAAGATCTTGGACCCCAGTCCATCAGTCAACCTCTGGGCTAAGACCCCAAGATGTCCAGTGACATTTGTGAGCAGCAGGCCTGGATCTGCTGCAGTTCAGCCTGTCTGAGCTGGGGCCTTGCATGGAGAGGTGTCCAAAGCTCTTGGAAGGATTGCTGCTCGTGGGCAGGCTCTGTCTACTTGTCCAACTTTCCTTCCTGGCTCATGGGTCTGGGAGCTCTCAAACCTCCACGGGAGGAAGCAGCAGGCACGCTTCTTCCCCCACCAGTGGGGAGACTAGAGCTGAGTGGGGCTCGTACTCAGGTCATCACATCACCTTGTCAGCACCTCAGCCCCCCGCCCCAAGCCAGGGACCCCAGCTGGGGCCGACAGGAAAGTGCACTATGATGTGGCATGCATCTGAGTCACCCTCAAAAGAGGAGTGTGGGGGAATCGACCCGTGGGGGTGTATTCCAGCCCTGCTGTGTCCTCACTGTGAGGCTCAGGCAAGTCACTGAGCTTCTCTAGGCCCGTGACCTGCCGGGTGGGGAATGCAAGAGCCAGCTTGGCCCCCATGGGGCCTGGGGCTTCACCGATTGACTGAGGAGTGCCAGCTGGTACCCAGACACACCGCATGGGAAGACCGGGACAGCGGGATGACTGAGGCCAGGGAAAGGAAATTATGACAAACTGAACCAGATCCAAAGGGCCTGGGGGTGAGTACTCCAGGCGGGGCTGTGGTGTCCGCCCATCCAGCATCAGAGAGCACCTCTCAGTGCCAGGCTGGGGGTGGAGGCGGGGGAGAATGTGAAACCACACCTGCTGGGCCAGGACAGGGTCAATCAGATGGAGGGCAGACTAAGTAAGATGGCAAGAGGTACTCTGGCGGGCAGAAGGCCGCCTCCCAGGGCTCCCAGCACTGGACACAGGACGGGTCTGGGAACTGTGGCACCTCCCTCCTGCCAGGGACTCTATGCCAAGTCCTATCTCTTAAGGACCGTGGCAGGAGAGGGCTGGTGTCCCATCAGGGAACTGACCCCAGAGGAAGCAGGAGGGTGGGACTGGAGAGGTGGGGGCTCAGGAGTACGGCCGGGGGGCGCACCCACTGCCCTCCTCTGTGCAGAGGGGGATCCGGGGTGGATGCCAAGGGCTGGGAAAAGCGCGAGCGGTCATCTCGGAGGCCTGCTGGGAGCTGGGCCAGCGCTATTACGTCGTGGGCTTTGTGCAGCAGACCCGTGAGGACCTGCGGAGCTGATGGTTCTCATCTTTCTAAAGGTGGATTTTTTCCTCTTGGCTGAGGTCGAAATGCCAGTTATAAAGACATCTGTGCTAGGCCCATGTGAATCTACAAGAGCTAAACCGTCTGCCTTCCCCACGCTGTTCTGGGTTGAGACATGGCATGAGATGGGGTGGGGTGGGGGTATCTATCGCCCTATGAAGCCAGGACAAAATATTTGTTGGCTGAAATGCTGCAAGGCACACAAGGCTTCAAAGGGACAAGAGGAGTGAGTAATGGAGCCTGGGAGGTCCCATGAGGGGGTTCCAGAGACCCAGTCACAGGAGGAGGGGCTGTCCCAGGCCTAGCCCAGAGATAAGGGACCAGCAGAGTCAGGACCAGCAGTGCCCAGGTCTCTGCCTGTGGCTGATGTCCCTCCCACTGCCCATGCGGCCTCAGTAAATGATGCTGGCAGGACTCACGGGCAGGTGGGACAGCTCAAAGCACCAGGCCTGCATGGTGGTCGGCAAGCAAGCATGCTCATGCTCTCACCCTCAGCTGGACGCTGACAGCTGCTGTGCTCAGAGCCCTCAATGTGACTGCGCCGTGGCAGTGTGATGTACTGATGCCCTCTGACCTGGAGTGGCCAAAGCCACGGAAGCCATCTCTAGCCTCTCAATGACCCTTCCTGTGCCTGAGACTGAAGCCCCAGTGCAAATGGGGGTCCCTGTAACCACGGAACAAAGACTGCTCTGTAGGCCTCTGTCTGCCCTCCCAGATGTCTGGGTTCCGCTGTGCTCCTGGGAAGACCCAGCAGCTGTCCCGAAAGGCAAATGCAGTTTGGCTCCTCTTCTTCTCCATCCCATAAACCCAGAGGGAGGGGTGGGCACTGGTCCTGTTCACCACCAGCAGCACCCAAAAATGTCCACCAATGGTCCCTACCCCCATGCATGTATGTGCGTATGGCTTACATCATTGCTTCCTCTCCCCTATGCCCCATTCTAAGGTTTTTTTTTTTTCAAATAGTCCACTGGTTTCTTCTCACTGAACACTCACTACATACCAGAACCCTCACATACACAAACCCATCAAGTCCTCGCAACATCTGTTAGACGGGAAGCCCGTGAACCCCATTTCAGAGATGATGAAAAGGAGGCACAGAGGTCGCACCTTCAGGGCTGTGCAAACACAAGGCCCGCTGCCTGCTACCTAGGACTGCTCATTCCTGTTATAGTTAACTGCGGCTGCACTGGCTTCTGCTCTCCTCCCAGTTGCGCGTCCTCACTTATACCTGTCCCTCTACCAGCCTCCAGAAGGCAGACTGGGCTGGGGGAGGGGTAGCCACCTGCTTGACACTCCCCCCACCCCACCCCCGGCCGGGTTACCTTCTTGCTGAGCTGCTGGTTCTCCTTCTGCAGCTCCCCACACTTGAGGCTGCTCTCTTCCAGCGCCAGGGACGCGTCGCGCAGACCCTGGATGGTGCTCTGGAGGCTCTGGTTCTCCTTCTCCAGCTTCAGGATGCGGCTGGAGGCGCACTCATTCAGCTCAAACACAAACGACTTCCTGGAGGCTGAAGCATAAAACTGAGTCAGCCCCGGGCTCCAGCTGCGAGCCAGGGGCATCAGGAGCCCCATGCCGCGGTTTGAGGGGCCGGGAAGGGGGTCCCAGGGGCCGGCTGGGGGGTCTCCTCCATTTCACATGGTACTGTCACAGCCAGTGCCTGAAAGGCCCTCAGACAGTGACAGTCCTCTGCTAGCTCAGCTGGGCCCAGAGCGTCAGTGGAGAGCAGGTTACAGCGAAGACGCCAATGCAAAAGTTAAAGATCGTATCAACTGCTGGGAACCATTTTTCACCAAAAGGCTCACATGACCATACAACTCAAGGATCTTAGAGACTAACAGAGATGGAAAATAGACAACATTTTCCATGCCAGCTCTGAGAGCAACGGGAGTCTGGCTGGCTCAGCAGGAAGGAAGTGAAGTCGATCAGTCGTGTCTGACTCTTTGCGACCCCATGGACTGTAGCCTACCAGACTCCTCCGTCCATGGGATTCTGATAATCGACTAGTTATGTCTGCCACAGGTGGCAGAAGGCTCCGTGGGTACGTATGCCCAGTACTTGCCATCCCTGGATAAGGTCCCCTTAATGGAGAGTTCATTTTGTAATTTCATGATTACATTGGGGAAGAAATGAGACAGTGTATGTAAATTGCTTTAAAAATTCTAAGTGTAAGAAGGAAATCTAAAAAAGGGGGGATATATGTATACATATAGCTGGTTTACTGTATTGTACAGCAGAAACTATCACAACATTAGAAAGCAACTACATGCCAATAAAAATTTAAAAAATCTCACCCTTTATAAGTATAAAAAAGAAAATTAATGCAAATGTTATTAATTTTACTTTCTACATTTATAGTATAAGTTTCCTTCCACAAACTGATATACCCATAATACCAATTTTCTACGTATGATTCAGTTGCTTCCTAATCTCTATTTGATTTTTTTCTTTGATCGAGGGGTTTCTTAAGGGTATATTAATTCATTTCCAAATATTTGGTTGTTTTCTAAAAAAAAAAACCAAAAAACCTAAATGTGATGAAAATATAAGCTAAAGCTAAAAAGAGGAAGATTATTTATTCCAGCAGTCCCCAACCTTTTTGGCACCGGGGACTGGTTTCATGGAAGGCCATCTGTCCACAGACCAGGGTGGGGGAGGGGACGTGGACCAGTACCAGTCTGTGACCCGGGGGCTGGGGACCCCTGAGCTGGTTCCTTTCAAATAGCTCAAGTGCATATGGAGAAGGCGGGCAGTGGGCACAAACCCGAGAGTCAGGAATGGGAGTTCTCAGCTCCTTCCTGCCACCAGCGGGTACATGACTTTAGGTAAGTCACGGGATCTTAGGTAAGTCACAGGACTTTTTCAGGAGGAGAAAACGTGAACGAAAGCTCTTGAAAGAAAGGGCTGGGGTTGTACTGTCCTCACTTGTCCCAACAGTGTCACATACTGAGCTCTGGGAGCCTGATCTGAAAACAGGGCTGCACCCTTACCGGCTTCTTACTCATCAACCCCAGCGGCAAGGATACAGGCAGGACGATGGCTTCCGTAGTGAGCACATCAAACTGGACAAAAACGTGTGTGTTCAGATCCTCTGGGCGGATATCCTAAGGTCTAAAAGGCATCTGCCACCCTCTCTTGAGTTCTCATCTCCCACCAAGAACAGCAGTTCAGAACCTACCAGCCTGAACGTCCTCAAGACCCCAAGCAATATCAGGCAGCACAGCAGGGGAGGTGGACAAAGGCCCGCAGCCCAGGTCCAGCGCTGACACACAGAAGCACACATGCTCGCCACATACGAAACTATGCTACCAGTGAGACAAACCTCAGGTGAAACTCCATTAACTCAGAGTCTACAGTCATTTGGATGGTACCACGGCGTTTGCGAAAAATGAACATTTTTCTATTGGGGTAAAACACTGTAACATAAAATTCACCGTTTTAAAGTGCACAGCTCTGTAGCATTAGATGCATTCCCAGTGAGGTGCAACTGTCTTTACTATCGACCTCCACACCTTTTCATCATCCCAGACCAAAACTCTGTACCCATGGGGAAAAATTCCTCAGGGTCTACAAGGTCAACAACACAGCTGACCACAAGCCTCCTTTCCTCTTCCATAAAAGCCAGTGCTTCAGAGACGATCAAGATGACACAACAGTTCATTACTGAGAGCTATGCTCATTAGCACCCAAGCAATCAGAGTAATGGGATCTATTTCAGAGAGACAGTGGCCGTAAGAACAGCATCCTTTACTGTGCCCGTGGGCCAGGCATGGCATCGTGCTTCACCGTCGCCTCCTGTGAGGCAGCTTCGTTATCCCCACTTTGCAGATAAGGAAATTGAGTTCTAAAAGAGGTCACCCAGTTAACAAGCAGAGGAGCTGGGACTTTAAGCCAGGTCTTTCTTGACTCAAGAAGCCACCACACCACACATGAAAAAGCGCATGCAGGCTCTACTTGCATTATGCCTTCATTCAACCTAATGTTCAATAGCTCCTAGCTAAGCACTGGGAGTTGGGAACATCGAGAATAAATCATTTTCACTGATCTGAAAGGGCTCATACACTATACTGAGTAGTCTGAAGGAGCAAGGCTTTCCAACCCCCATAGGCCACCTTGGTCTCTCACAGAAATACTCTCATTAGGTCTGGGACTGTCCCTGGCAGCCTGCACCACCTCTTTGCTCCACCAGGGGGCAGTGGTCCTCCCCAATGGACCTCCTCTCCTCCCAGGGCCAGGAATCGGGGTGATCCCACCCTCAGCCCCCAAAGCACAGATAAAACTAACTCCCCTCACAGGCTGGTAGTTTAACAAACTGATGTTTGGTTTGGAACTGATGGGACAGTCCTCGAAGAGAAGATGTTTTCCAGCTGTGTTCAACAAACTTTCTACTGTTTGGGGGGATGCTTATGGGAATTGAAAAAAGTGACTCCCAGCCCAGCCAAAAGCCCTCCCTCGCTCTGCACAGCTCTAAGTAAACAATAACTCGCTCCATCACAGGCACGTGTGCTATTTCTGAACACAGGAACTGGCTTATTGTTTGCTGGGCGCCGAAGCTTCCCGCCGCAGTGCTGAGCGCTGCCCCACCCACCTTTCCCTGGCCGAGACGCCCCGTCTGTCTGGAGCAGGGGCAGCGGTGCAAGCCAGAAGAGGCCTGGGTCCTGGGAGAAGCAGCCACTTAGCAGCCCCCGCCCGGGGAGACAGAGAACAGACTGCATCCGTCTTGCCCAATTATGCAAATGAACGAGAAAATAATGGCCAGGGTACACTCATAGCGGGGATGAGTGACCACTGGGGATGTCTCCTGCCATCCAGGGCTTTCAACCGTCCACAGATAGGCCTCTGATGCCCTCCGGGTGTCAGCGCGCGGTAATCTGCAAGCTCCTGGGACTGTCCAGATGGGAACTGGGAAACCTGGCAACACTTAATTTGTGTTTCATGTCCTGACATCAAGGCTGCCAGACCCCTCCTGCTCTCCTTGGGGAGAAGGGTAATGAAACAGTTCCAAATGGCACTTGAAGGAAATCCTATTTACTCGGGGTGAATGGATGGCCTGACACGGAAGATTTAGAGCCCAGGGCTCCGCTCCCTGGAAGAGGAAGCGGCCGCGGGCTGGGCGGCTCCCGGGCGCCCCCTACCGTCCGACAGGTCTGCGTTCTTGGACAGCTGCTCCAGCTCCCAGCCGAGGTGGGCAGATTCATTCATGCTCTGCTTCTGAGCAAGCTCCAGGACCATGTTCTCCTCCAGCAGCTCCTCTATTCGCTTCTTATCTGTGTCCCGGTCCTAGTGCGGGAAGAAAGACGGAGTGAGAATGTGGCTGGGGGACCCCTCTGGACAGGCCCTGGCCCCGCCGTGTATCCACCCCCACCCCCATTCCTGAAGGATGGAAGGCCTTCTAGGCACCTGCTTGCTTCCCTGAAAAGAAATGAGTCTATGGCCACTGAAAGATACACTGACCGGCAACGGAGGGTGACAACAGCGCCCAGGTCTCTAACTGAATGCTGTCTGAACAGTGGCTTACGGCCCAGGGCTTTAGACCAAGTACCCTGGTGACAGGCGGCTTCGTGGCTCTAGGGCACCTAACATGCCTCGAGAAGCCTGGAAAGGAACTCAGGGATCTCAGCTCAGACCTCACCATAAAAGCCAGTAGAGGCTCTTCTTGTAAAAGACACACACATGAGCTCATCCATACATGAGCGGTCCAGCACAGTGGTCTCATCTTGTCCGTCTTTGGGCACCCATCGGGGCCCACCCCAGCCGCCGAGCTGAGCGAGCTACTCTCCGCAGCCAGCAAGTTACCGTGTTGGCAGTGGGACCAAAACCAGCGATGGAAAAAATCAGAGAAGGGCACGGCACAACCCGAAACCACCCCAATCTGTTTAGACAGGTCTGTGTGGCAGCAGCCGGCAATACCAATTCCAGGTCGTGAAGCTTCGATTTCAGCTGCAGGTTCTCTTTCTCCAGCTCATGAACTTTATCGCCCCGGGCCCGAGCAGCAGTCAGCTGTTCCTCCAGCATGGCCTTGGTTTCAATTAAAATGATATTATCTTCTCTCAGCTCCTGAGCAGCAAAAACATGCATGAGAGCCGTCAGATAAAGGCACCTGTTTGTGATGACAGCTCGTCCAGGTCTCTGGAGCAAAACAAACAATCCGGGGAAAGGCTGCTGCCTCGACAGAGTTCTGTCTCCACTTTTGAGCACCTCCACCTCTTTTCATTAGGTCAGGCCACACGGACTTTCTCGACTGAAAGAAAATATCCAGGAATCATCTGACATATGCACACACTGTTGCTGCTGCTTAGTCACTAAGTTGTGTCCGATTCTTTTTTGACCTCATGGACTGTAGCCTGCCACACTCCTCTGTCCAAGGGATTCTCCAGGCAAGAACACTGGAGTGGGTTGCTGTTTCCGTCTCCAGGGGATGTTCCCAACCCAGGGATCGAACCAGTGCAGGATCGAACCCAGATCTTCTGCTTGGCAGGCACATTCTTTGCCGCTGAACCACCAGGGAAACCCAATATACACACTACCCAGTGTAAAATAGAGAGCTAGTGGGAAGTTGCTATACAGCACAGGGAGCTCAGCTTGGTGCTCTGTGATTACCCAGAGGGGTGGGATGTGCAGGGGGGAGGGAGGTCCAAGAGGGAGGGGATATATGTATACTTATAGCTGATTCACTTTGTTGTTCAGCAGAAACTAACACAACATTGTAAAGCAATTATACTCCAGTTAAAAATCATAATAATAAATGAAATCAATCCGGGGAGGTAACACTTTCTATGCCAGCCACGGTGCATATGACATCTATAACCTCGTCTGGTTGGACAAGTGGACTCCACTGACAGCTCCGGGACCTCGCTGAGCCTCCATTTCCTTAACAAGGAAGGGGTGGGGCTAAGAGTCTGTCCCAGTTCAAGGGCTAAGTCTAATCCTCTCCGCTCAACATTCATTCCATTGATTAGGGTGTTGGGGAAGCTGTTCTTTTCGTTCAATCAACAGCTTGTATGTAAGCATTTTACACATATGCCCTTGGAAAAACAACTGTTCTCAGCCGTTTCCTGGAAATAGGGAGTCTTTAGACAGTGCAGTCACAAACACATGTGAACCCCACAAATACGTCCCGGGCACATGCTGGGTGTGGAATACTGTGGCTGCCCCCTTGCAGAGTAGCCTGTCATGCAGCCCAGCACCACTCAGCATCTCGGGGGGGACCAGAAGTCCCCTGAACGCTTTCATCTCACAAATATGCACACAGGGGATGTTTCTCCCGGCGGGCAGTGTTCTAAGCCCCACGTGTGGATTCTAACCATTGAGAGCGGGGCTGGGAGCTGTGTTATCCACTGCACGGGCCAAAATCCAAGATTCCTGGTACAGGGGAAACTGCAAGCCTTCCGGTCAGCGGACACGGTTCTGATCAAAGCCTGATAGCCATAAAGGGTATAATCATCAAAACTCTAAATTCCCCTGGGCACCCTCTCTGCTGGAGATGACATCCACCGTGTGGTCGGCCCTGCACCAGGGGCTCCCCGCCCCCGCCCCACCCACTGTTCACCACAGTCTGCAGGGGGAGGCAGAACAGTGCCTTCCTATGGAGAAAGAGGCTGATTTGGGTAAATTAAGGAATAAATTCCAAATCACAAAGCCAGAAAAGGGTGAAACTAGGATTTGGACATAGGCCCGAGAGCTCAGACTGCCTGCAACCCATCCTCAAGGGGCTCATGTGGGTAAGAGGCTCAGACTACCAAAAATAGTATGAAGCACAACAAAAGAAGGATTTCAATCGGGAAGAAGACCTGGTCCTCCTCTCTGACCACCGCCTCCACTGTTCTCACCTGTATTCCAATAGGTCTGCCCACCAGCACCCCCAGCCCTGAGTTCCAAAACACAAGCCTCACAACGAACTCTTATTCAACCCCCAAAGCCCAGCCTGAGCTGCCCCTTCTGAGAAGTGCTTGCAGATTCCCACTGTCCCACTGGTTGAGTCAGCTACCTGGGCTCCCAGAGCACCCTGGGTACACTGTGCGACAATGGTGTGCTGGCCTGTCCTCCTCCTCCAGACTGCGAACTCCTCAGGACAGGCCTATTCCACTTCTGCTCTTGTGGACCTCACAGGAGTATTCAGTAAACACCTGTCTGCTGAATCATGCCACGAGGGGGGAATCACAGGTGACATTCAAGATGGCCTTGATTTCTGACAGGCAGGGATAAACAAAGGCGACCAGGGGAGCAGAATACAATACAGGATAACTGCTAACTGCTACTCAAAAATGTCTCAGTTTCCTGGTGGTAACCACTCGACCATACATTAGACGACAGAAATAACTAGCCTTGCACACATCTTCACCTCAGACGTGAGAAGCCTGCAAGAAGCTAAGCCCACGCTCTCACACAGCCCAGGGCTCGGCCCCCAGGCAAACACCCGCCTCCCAACCTCTAGGGCAGCTGCCGAGGCCAGCCCGCTCCCGACGACATGACCCCAAGAGAAGCAGGCAGCCGTTTAAGGGCCTGACCCAGCCCAGCAAACAGCTGAGGGGCCACGTTTAGGAAGTCACAGTCCAGGCCTGACGGTCGGGCCCCACGTGACTTGAGAGCTGCCCCTGCCCGTCTATGAGGTGACCAGGAGCAGTGACCAGCAACGTGGGCTGACGGCTCAGGTCCCAGGTCTGCCACGTGTGCTGCCAGCCGTGGGGCCTGGAGCAGACACCTTTCTCTCACCGTGGAGCCCGCCTTCCTCTGCTGAGGTGGGGGTCGGCTAGGATAAGGCATGCGAAATGGTCTGTGCATGGTGTCTGGGGCCCAGTAAGCAGGCCGGCTGCTTACCGTCTCTTTATGCCCCCATGAGACGCTGTTCAGGCTGGCACTCACTGAACATCACCCAGAATCAAGCTAACAGTTGTTTTAGAGATGCCTTATGTCCCCCCTCCCAAAAAGCACCAAAATCCAGAAGGAGGGGTAAAAATCAAAGCAACTACCAGCTCCTGCCCACTGCCCTCAGGACCACCCAATGGATCCCTAAGCATCCAATGGATCCCTAAGGTACCCAGAGCAATGGAAAGCCAGACCTGAGGGGTCCTCAGGGGAGGGAGCCCTGGGTTACCCTACTTGCGGCAAGCAGCGGCCTCCACTCAGGAAGGACCACCCCTTGATAATCTCTGCCCACCCATCCCATTCCATTGGAGGCCTTGAGGCTTCACTGGGGACCTGCCTGCTTTTAAACTTTGCCCGACTCAGGAGCGTGGTGGGCTGAATCATAAAGCAAGTATCGGGTCTGTTCGGCACTAACTTCTCCGTGCACCAAACTTTAATACAACTCCCAGAAGTCATTAGGAAATAGTCCCAATGGGAACAGAGGGTCTGCCCTCGTAAGGTGATCTTAGTCCCCTGCATGGGGACAAGACTTGCTCAATACCCAGCAAGTTGATGTGGCAGCTGTTCCAGCTGTGCACTATGTCTCCGCCTCTCAAGCTACTGTTCATTTCAGAGTCAGCACAGACCAGGAAGCTACAAATATCAGAGAGGAGCGGAGACAGGCCTGCCTTGTTTTCACCCTGCTCAGATGCACATGGCACTATGCATCTGTCCTTGCTATCGGGGATTTCAGACAATGAAACGTGGGACAACAGGAATCTCCCAGGCAATCTTTCTGCCTCTGTCCTCCTCCCACGTGGCCCTCTGGACAGCAACCCCTGTGCCCTGATGGCAGTGAGGTGCCACCACCCTCTGCAAAAGCAACTCAAGGGTCGCCCTTTGCATCTACCCCACACGCCCCACTGCACCTAGGGTGTGCTCCTCTCCTTGCTGTTTTAATCCTGACATAAATAGACTAGGACCCGCATAAAAGCTAACAGAAGCTGAAAAACAAAACATGGAAATTTGTGTTCCATATTGTTGTTTAATCCTTCAGTCCGTGTCCAACTCGGTGCAACCCCATGGACTGCAGCCCACCAGGCTCCACAGTCCATGGGATTCTCCAGGCAAGAATACTGGAGTGCATTGCCACTCCTTTCTCCAGGGGATCTTCCCAACCCAGGTCTCCTGCCCTGCAAGCAGATTATCTGAGCCACCACAGACCCACATAAAAGCAGACAAAAGTTGAAAAGCAAAACATGGAAATTTGTGTTCCATGTTATTCTAACCAAAATTGACCTTGCCCTCGCCCTGAACTCTGGTTCTTTATGTTTCCGCCCATGTGGCACTAACACATTCTCTCTTCCGTGATGTCTAGCCTTTTCTCAGCGGTGAGACTAGACAGACGCCAGGGGAGGGCACCTGGGTTGCCTGTTGCTCCCCCTGTACCCAGAGAAGCATCCCCCTCCCATGGCGGCTGTCCACAGGTGTGAACTGGCTGGAGAGCATGACCATGTGCCTCTCTTTGCCCTGCTGCCCGTCACACCTAATGCTGCCTTGTTCCAGAGGATACAGAAGCTCATGCTTCTTCTCCATCCTTCTTCTCTGACCACAAGTCTGTTCCTTACTGAGCAATGGCTTTTTACTTGATTTGTGCAGTGATTTCCAAGCTTTCTGTGTGTGCCAGGCCCTGAGCAGGCAGTCAAGTAAGAGCCAGGCCCTGTCCTTAGGGCTTGTGGTCCACATGAAGCGTCTGGCCACGCAAGGCAGACGTCAGGTCTGCAGACAGCTCGCCAGGTCACTGCATCGACTCCAATCAAAGGAGGCAAGCACAGGTGCTCTTTTTCTCCGTTCTCGAGATGCCGACATTATGGGCATCCAAGAAGAGCACAGCTCATCCTCTGTATAGCATCCTGGACTCCCTGGAGCAAGCCCAAACGCTAGCCAGCCTCAGCAGCAAAGTGTCTGCAGACTCACGTGTGTCACTGGCCACCCACCAAAGAAGCATCCTATACAGACAGACACTACAGGACTTTTTCTTGTGACAATGAATGCATACGAAATTTGAGGCATTGCTAACCTCATGGTAAACTTTACTATGAAAATTATTCATCAGTGTGAAAATACTGGGGCTTCCTTGGTGTCTCAGTGGTAAAGAATCTGCGCGCCCATGCAGGAAACATGGATTCAATCCCTGATCTGGGAAGATCCCACAGGCCGTGGAGCAGCTAAGCTTGTGTGCCACAACCTCTGAGCCTGTGCTCTAAAAGCCCGGGAGTCCCAGTGATCGAGCCCACGCACGGAGACTACTGAAGCCCCTGGAGCCCACGCTCCGCCATAAGAGAAACCACTGTAACAAGAAGCCCCCGCGCGGCAACTGATGAGTCGAACCCATGCAGCAATGAAGACCCAGCACAGGCGCAAATAAATTACAAAGTAAAATGGAAAACACTGCTGTCACCACACAGAGGCAAAATGTTTGAGAATACGGAAAAGGGGTTCCCATGTGAAACCACCCCCCCAAAAGCAGGAAGCACCCTGAACGCAGGGAACGAGTCTGATCTGTGCCCAGATCCCTTCTCCTGGTGCGGGGCGTGGCCCCACGCAGGCGCTGAGCCCCTGTGTCTGCCCGACTGAGCGAGGTTGCTCAGACAAGGCCAGGAATGAACGTGGAGACTAAAGACAGGACACCAAGACCCATCTCCTCTGAGGATGGCTGTGGGGGTGAGCTGTGGGAACTGCACTCCGTCTATGATCCCACTCGGGGGCTGCATGAGGACCCCCGGTGCGGGTGGGGCTGGAGGGGCTGCTGGGGCAGTAGTCCGAGGAAACTCACACATGACTGTGCCCAGCTCTCCCGAGGGCGGCACGATGAGCCCTGTGATGTGTCCTGGAACCTGTCTGCGCTGGGATTCATGCCTTTCAAACTCAGCAAGGCCGGTGGACCATCCAGGAGAAAACCCAGAGCTGGTCTCCCATTCCCATCGTCACTGGGGCCAGGGCTGCCTTCCCAGAGCACCCAGTGCCTGCCCTGTGTCACTGCCAGTCCTCAGGGAACAGATACTCCCTGAGTAGGTCTGAGGAGCAAACGGGCCCTGAACCACAGGCTTCTCCATCCCACTTCCGTGCATCCCAGGGACCCCAGGGCCTGTCTACGTGGTAGAGCAGGTTGGGGTCAAATAGCCGTCCCCATGCATGCTGGCTAGTAGTTCAGCAGGAGGCCGTGGGCAGGGAGAGGGCAACACCATCCCCTGAGACCTATGTTCAGTCTCTCAGAAGCCTCCTTGGTGGCAAGAAGAGACTTGAGGACTTTTTCGCATGTGCTGACATTCAGATCTCACCCTGCTCATTAAAGCATTAGTCGCTCAGTCGTGTCCGACACTTTGCAACCCCAAGGGCTGTGGCCCGCCAGGCTCCTCTGGCCAGGGAATTCTCTAGGCAAGAATACTGGAGTGGGTTGCCATTCCCTTCTCCAGGGGATCTTCCTGACCCAGGGATCAGACAGGTCTCCTGCATCGCAGGCACATTCTTTACTGCCTGAGCCACCAGGGAAGCCCCTGCTCATTAAAACCACCTCTAAACTCCAAGATTTAACGTGGCGGTAAAACCCCTCAATTCTCAGAAAAGAGGGTTCTGGAAGCTGCTTCTGAGGGAAGGCAGAAGGGTGAAGGGTGGGAGGTCAAAGCATCAGCGACATCACCTGGATCCTGGTCTCTGTTCCCTTTCCAGTCCTGACACCCTCCCTTGCAGCTCCCCACAAGCTGGGTATCAGAGGAGGGCCCACCGTGGAGGGCTTATTATGGCCTCTGCTCAGACACCAGGCCTTTCACCGCTTTCACCTGAGAAGCCTCATGAAGTAGCACCACCATCTCTACTTTATAGATGAGAAAGCGGTTGGTTTTGGCAAGGTTTAGCCACAGAAACACGCGAGAAGTCTAAAAACAAGAAGACAGGTAAACCGGAGCCCATCGCTGTGACATGATGTGGGAGAAAGAAAGAAAGCAGGACCCTTTTGTTACAAATCACATTCGTTTCTCGCAGCCATCTGCCACCTCGAGATGGGGGAGAAGCAGAGCGGGAGGCCCCTGGGGAGGAACAGGCAGGTAAGCGGCAGGGACAGCGCCAGCTGAGGAAACCCGCTGGCTCCGCATCCCCAAACCACCAGGACAGAATCGGCAGGTCCTTCTCAGGACCGGTCCGGTGAGCCCGCCCCGAGGCTGGGCGCCTACCTCCATGCGGGCCTTGTAGAAGTCCACGTCGTGCAGCTTCTCCCGGCAGCGCGCCAGCTCCATCTCCAGCCTCTCCACGCGGTTCGCCTTCTCCCTCAGCGAGTCCAGCTCATCCCGGTAGGCGCGAGCGGACCGCGCGTCCGCTGCCAGCTGGATGTTCTGGGAGATGGGTAAAGACAGGGAGCCTGGCAGGGGCGCCCCTCTGGGGAGGGGAGACGCGGCCACGGCTCTGAGGTGCGGCATCTCCAGGACATCCTGGTGGCCGAGGGGCTCTCCGTGCAGGCCACCGCGTGGGGCCCCACCCGCTGCCATAAGAAACGGCTACCCCCACGGCCATTCTCAGGATGACCGGCTCTCGGCAGGGCCACTTTGAGTGGGAAGGAAACAGCAGCCTTTGCTGGGAGCTCCCAATGCTGTATTCCTGAACCCCTGGGTCACAGTTATGGGGGCGTCCCAGTCACCCCTCTTGGCAAGCGTGTACACACATACACACAAGCACAGGTGCACAGTTACTGGGGCGTCCCAGCCACCCTGCCCTCTTGGCATGCAGACACACCACACATGTGCGCGCACACACACCTTCTCGCTCACCTCCTGCTTGACCTTCTGCAGCTCCAGCACCAGCTGATCCACTTCATGCCTGGTGTCCACGAGCTGCTCTGTCTTCTCCTCCCTGGGGGGCGATCAGAGTGATCGGAAAACAGTGAGAGGGCCTGCCAGGTACGCAGCAGAGCAGCCCACCACCCCACAAGACCCCAGCGGGAGAAGGAAAGGGAACTGGGTTTCGCTGGGGAGGGGGGTGGCGGGGATGGTGAAAATGGCACGTGATGTTTGTAAAAATGTTCCTGATTTCTGTTCTTTTCCACTTTTAAGTTTACAATGCCCATCACCCTCAAACTACCTCTACTGGGTACCCGGTGGGCTTCCCTCGGAGGGTACAGAAAGTTAAGGAGACACTGGGCACAGAGGCACCACCTCACTGCCAAGCAGGCAGCAGCGCCCACTGGTGAGAGGCAGGCAGCCCCCGAGATGATGGGCAAAGTGGCATTCCCCCGCTGCAGGAAAGGGGAACAGGCTCCCCAGATGGGGCAAGCCACATTCCCCCTCCAGCCCCAAACAGTACCAGTGTGTGGTCACCCGAGTCCAGATGGGGCCTGGGTGTGGACTGGCGGGAGCCCTAACCTCTTGGGAGAACCCCTCCTCGTGCCAGACCCGGGAGGCTAACTGAGGGTGCTCAGCGTGGAGTCAGAGCCCTCCTGCTTCCCGCAACACACAAGCTGATAGAAACGTGTGTCCACAGCCCACGGCACAAGAGCAGAACCAACAGCCCAGCCGACCAGAGGACTCACAGCTCCTGCCTGACACGGCGCAGCCTGGCCTTGGTGTCCGCCAGCTCCACAGCCAGATGCTGCTTGTCCTCACTGGAAAGGCTGCTGGTGGGGCTGGGGGTGGACTCGGCGCTGGAGGACTTGAGGGGGCTGGGGGGGTGCTGCGCCTGGAGGTAGTCCCGCTCCTGGGTGAGGTCCACGATCAGCTGCAGAAAGGGGGGTGGGCGGGAGAGGGAAGGGAGAGCTTACACCCGAACTCAGTCAATGGTCAACAGACAAGAGGAGCTGGCCGAGAACCAGAAACCAGGAGGAAGCAGGAGACGCCGGATGGAAGTTTTTGAAAAAAGATGAACTATCGAGTGGGACAGAAACCAGGAGGGGCTCGGAGCTCTGCGCTTTGATGAACTTCCCCCTGCGCACGGGGGTCTCCAGGTGGCTGCTCATTTGCTGCAGGGCAAGCGCCCCCCTCCCATCCCTACCAAAAACCGGACAGAGAGGACCGGGGGGCCTCAGGTTGGAAACAAAGCGTCAGGACGAGGAGCTGGCCACCCGCAGACGAACCTCCGTGCACTCGTCCCGCTCGTCGATGAGCCGCCGTAAGTGAAAGACCATGTTCCGAGACAGGGCCTCCAGCTCCTCCGGGGCCACGTCCGGAAGCTCCAGCCACTGCAGGTCGAACACGTTCTCCTGGTTGTGGGTCACCTGCGGGCATAGGTCAGGTGCTGCAGAGGCGGGCAGGGCATAGCCAGGGGTCCCGGGAGCAAGCCCTCCCCATGACCGGGGGGCAGGGCCCCCGCTGACTGGTCCTCCGGACAGACTTCTCGTGGCTGGCAGGGGGCATCTCCAGTCTGTGCAGACGGCCCTCAGCCAAGCTCCACTAGTCAGACCTGCTCTGAACACCCGCTCCCAGAGGACACGGATCTTTTTTTTTTTAATAACAAAGAGCACACCGTACAACTCAGAAGAACTTCCCTAACAGAAACCATCCTCTGATATTCTTACTGTAGCATCAATTTACAACACAAAAAAGGTAAGTCCCAGGGATGCCAAAGGTAAAGAGAGGAACGGTGTGTTATTTCTTACAATCTAACGCAAGTACAGCATACGTTAAAAACCTTATGCTGAAATATTGGGTATGCAACAATCTTACATTGCTTTTTGGGAAATATTTCCTAATTTAAAACAATTTGCTGGCAGGGGTAGGGGGGTAACCTCCCTGGTGGTCCAGTGGTTAAGACTCTGCTTCCGCTGCAGGGGCACAGGTTCGAGCCCTGGTTGGGGAACTGAGATCCTACATGCTGCATAGGGCAGTTACAAAAAACAAAACAATTTTCAGGTAAGCCTGTGTCTCGTCCCCACAGGCCACATAAGATTGGCGGTTTTCCCCTTTCTGTCAGGTGTGAACGGAAACCCACAGCCAGGCCTACACTGGGCAGCCTCTTCAACCTTCAACTACTCTGCTGACCTGACCTTCTCAACCCAACACCCCCAGACCTGCCAAAGGAGGAAGAAGATCTATTTTGAGTCCCCACCTTCTCCGTTTGGAAAGATAAGTATTCGCACACTCAAGCCTCAACGGGGGAGAGAACAAAAAGAAACCAGGGGTTATGCACTTAGACAGGCGCACCAAGTATTTACATTTTTCAGTAGCAAAGAAAGAGAAGGAATGGTTCAAACACAAATAACAACAAAAAACAAAGACAGAGCCCTTCAGTTTCTCAAAAGACACCCGCTTTCTTACCCCTCCCCACCTTACAAGGAAAATTTGGGGATTTCCCTGGTGGTCCAGTGGCTAAGACTCTGAGCTCCCAAGGCAGGGGGCCTGGGTTCCATCCCCGCTCAGGGAACTAGATCCCATATCAAGAGTATGGATGCCACAATGAAGACCCAGCACAGCCAAATAAATTAATTTTTTTAAAATGGGGATTCAGCAAATCTCAGAGACTGAGGAAGAATCTCACCCCATTGTACAAGGCATCCTAAAGGCGTGAACTGGGATTGAGAGGCTGGGTTCCAGGCCTACTCCACACCAGGGCTATGGAAAGGCCTCTGTAAAGGGGGTTCAGGGGTACAACCACAGCTGCACACCAGGAACCCCAGAAGTCTGTAATTAAAGGCTTATGTCTCTCCTCCAGATTCTGACACTGGGTTTCCCATGAGGCCTGGGCACCTGAATGCTTAGGAAACACCCGACTAATTCCAAAACCCAGTCCCCAGGCGAGCCACCGACTCTGATAATCATGCAGGACTTCTTACTGGGCGCATACCTTTTTATCTTTTAATATCCTGCTGGTGGAACGGGGGAGACAGTGAGCGGCAAAGTCCTAACTAGTCTCCAGGACCCAGTCCCCAGATACATTTTCAAAACACAGAGGCACGCAAGGAAAATCAAAAGGCAGAATGGCTCTATGGCTAGCAGGTCACTGACACGAATGGCTGAGAGTATTTCCTAGAACACTTGACTGGCTCTGCTGGATGTCCTTCCCACAACAAGCTGCATCCGTCTCCTGCATTCAAATCCTGACTCGAAGCTCACCACCCACAGTGCCCTGGCCGGCTGTGGAAGCCCGGCAGCTGCACCCCGTGAGGGGAGCTGGTGAGGGGAGCTCCGTGTTCAGCTGCCTCTGCCAGTCACGCACCTGCTCCTACGTGCTTCTGCTCATGTCTTTTTCATGTATTTATCTCAGCTGTCCAATTAGACGGAAGGCTGAACTGTATCTTCTAAGATAATTAAAACACATAAGGCTTCTTTTGCAGGAGGGTGGGGTGGAGGTCAGGGTAGTAAGTTTCAGGTGGGGGCTCAGTTTCCACGGAAACTCCCCCTCAGTTGACACCACCTCTGCCAAGGTCAATGGCACAGGGGATGCCCTCAGTGCAGAGCCCCCCACCTCCCAACTCCATCCAGGGGGGTTGAGTGTCCGGAGACAGCCCTTCTGGGACTCGCTGGTTTTCAACTTCCCAAGGGGTGGAGGTTGTTTCTCTGCCATGTCACTGACAGGAGCAGCGACTCTCTCTCTCTATAAAGATCAGCCATTCGAAACGGGGTGACATTTGCCAGAATACATTTTCAGGGACTGTAAATCAAATTCTGAGCCTAAACTGCTTGACAGCTCTTAAAAATAGTCTGAGTCCATATTAGGCAAGAAGAAGAGGCAAAAGAAGACTTGATTGAAGTTTAAAAAAAAAATTTTTTTTTGTTTTCGTTTCAAACCCCCATTTTAGCGTGCTGACAGCTACCTTTTCAAATAGGATCCATTTGTCGATGGTGTCTGAAACCTTAAATTAGCAAAATCATTCATGGGTGATGTGTTCTTTAGCCTTTTCAGGGGGAGAGAACCTGCCTCCTGGGTGACCCAGGAACAACGGTCCACAGCTAAGCACCTCCCCAGAGCCCCCCACTTACCTCCTGTATATGAGCCACGATCCCCGCCTGGGTCTCAATGTCCAGCTGTTTGATCCTTTCAATAAACTCCTCTTTCCTCTCACACTGTGGAGGGTTACGAGTGTTAATGGAAGCATTTAACAATGAGGGCCACCTGAGGCCACCAGAGTCACAGAAATACAGTTTCAAAAGGAGCCCCACCCCTGACTTTTTCTTTTATAACCAAGAATCCTCTGCACCCCCCACCAGACCTCACATTGATGTTTCTCTGTAAGTGGCTCAAACTACCTGTATCACAATCACTGGGGGGGGGGGGGGGGGTGGGGGGCGGCTGTCTTTAAAAACACCAGTGGGTGGGACACAAACAAACTTTCCAGGGGATTCTTAAACAAGACCAAGAACAGCTGGTTTAGGCCAGTGGGGGGTTGGGGAGGCAAACGTCATCTGTAAAGAGACAGATGGTATCTTAGTCTGGAGAGGCCATCCGTTTAAGCTCACGCCATAGGATGAAAGCAGCCACAGGTCCGATGTAAAGGAATTAGCATGCTGTGTCCCCATGAAACTGACAAAAACAGGTGGCAAGTCAAATCTGGCCCACAGACTGTCTGCTGATTCTGTAGATGTTCCTACACTGGGGACAATTTGCTAAGGACACCTGGCCCCGCGGATCCCCACCTGACCTCTTGCCCAAGATGCCCGGGGCTAAAAATGGTTGCTACCCAAGATGCTGTCACGTCTCTCACAGGAACCCTTTGACCTTCCGTCCCGCTGGGCTGAAAGTAGCTTCCCTCCTACATCACAGAAGCGGGGGCGTCATCCCCACAAAGCAAACACGAGAGCAGCCCTCTCCACCCACCTGCCCGAGCCCTACCTGGACAGCACAGCCGAGCACCAGCAGCAGCACCTTCTTAATCTCCTCCATGCTCTTGCCTAGATCAAAAGAGCAACACAGTTACCTAAGCTCAACTGTCTGAAAAATTTCACCAGTGATATTCACACACCTGCTGCAGGGGGTAAAAATCAGAAAAGCTAAAAACAAAGCTCTCTGCCCAGTGATGTCCATTTAGGGTGCACACACTCCATCTGTTTTCTGCATATGGGTTTGTTTATTTCCTAAACCAAGTAAGAACTCTTGTGTCTCACTACCTGGGGCCCTTTTCCATTCAGATGTATCATAAACTCTTTCCATGATGATCAGTGAATATGAGCATCCCTTTCTAGTGTGTGTGGTCAGCCAAGCACAATGGAAGAGAACCATCCCCTGACAGGGAATATACTCAGTCGACCCTAAAATAAAACTGGACTTAACTCTTCCCTTCCACCACACACAATTTTCAACACATGAGGGAGAAGAGTGAAGTGAACACTCCGCTCACCACCCACTTCCTATCATCAACATTTTAAACGTCTATTCCATGCCCCGACCCCTGCCTTTGTTCTCCATGTCTGGCTGAAGCACTCCGCAAAGCAAGTCCCAGACACCACACACAGCATTTTTGATGGTCTCCTACTTACTTTGTACAAAAGCCACAAATGAATTCAACTACCCCCTTTCCAGAGATCTGACTTTTTGATATTTTAATCTAAATGATGCTTCAAAGAACATCTTCTAGCTAATTCTTTCATCCGTACTTCCCTCTTTAGGATAAACTAGCCTTTCAAGGTTTTCCCACTTTCAAAGAGCTCTGAAGAAAGGTTCGGCCATTTTATTCCCTCACAACTTATATACGATAAGCTCCACGTTGCCACACCCAGACCAAGACAGTTTTATTGCTCTTCCTCAGCTTTGCCAATCAGGCCCAAAAAATCACATTTCATCATTTTACATCATGTCTCTTTCACTATGCTTGAGGCTGTCGACTTAAAAAAATAGCCACAACCTAAAAGTTGAAGAGTTATATTTTATTTGGTGGGAATGTTTAGGACTTCAAGCCTGGGAGACAGCATCTCAACTGACCCTGAGAGAATTGCTCCATGGAAGAGAGGGGAGGAGTCAGATCACATAGAAATCTGCAACCAAGGGCAGGTAGTCTGAACATCCAAAGTATTTTTGTGAATTAAAGAAAACCAGATTATCTCAAGGAATTTAGTACTTTTCTATGTAAGGGAAGATGCAAGTGTCTGGGCTCACAGAAATAATTTCTTTCATATGCAAGAAATGAAAGCTGTCTGGGGCCAGTATCCTGTGTTTTTCACATCCTGAGTTCCTCAGTCCTCACTGTAGGGAGTGGCTGCAGTCTGAATGTGGCCAGACGGAGCAGGTATCCTTCTCCTTCCTTGCTGCCCTGGAGGGCTGGAATCGCTGATGACTGTGACATCCTTGTTTACCGATAAGACAGAAAATATTTCATTTTTCAAGGACAAGTGGGCCTTCATCTATCGTTTCAGTCACTTAAACAGTCAGGATATAGACGCTCCAGACTTGATTTGTTCACCAGGAGGCCCCGTGATCCCAATAAGCCGTACTCTGTTTCCCAGGCTCAGTTTCCACATCTGTGAAAGGAAGGTAGCCAGCCTGGGTGACTTATGGGGTGGTTTTCAAGTAGAAAATTCTACAGTTTTCTGCCTTTCCCATTATATACTCTATTCTATTGATGCTTAGCAGAGAAGGAAATGGCAACCCACCCTAGTATTCTTGCCTGGAGAATCCCATGTACAGACTGGAGCCTGGTGGGCTACAGTCCATGGGGTCGCAAAAGTTGGACACAACTTAGTGACTAAACCACCACCACCACCACTGATATTTAGGGGAGATGTGACATGCCAGAAAAAAAGCATCCTTTTCCTGAAAGACTTGCCAACACCCACTTACACTGGGCTAAAATGGTCCAAAGCATCATCAATAAGCCCGGGATGAAGAAAACCAAACTAGTGTCCAAGAACCAGTGCTGTGGTTCATTTCAGGTCCTTGGGTATAAGGTATATACAGAGTGACTCATCCTAATACCTCTCAACTGAGACGCAGCTCAAAACAGCTTTTCCTCAGATGACAGCATGATGGTCAAGTCTCACAACCAGGGGCTGGGCATCCGCCGTCCTACCTCCCAAGCTGGAGGTGGGCGAGATGGGCTGGACCATGGGGTCCCTGCGGAGCACTGATCCCACTCTTTTTTCAAAAAACTTCTTTATTTATTCTGGCTGTGCTGGCTCTTTGTTGCTGTGCACAAGCTTTCTCTAGCTGCAGCGAGGGGGGTACTCTAGCTGCAGTGCTCAGGCTGCTCACCGTGGAGCTGTCTCTTATTGCAGAGCACAGGTCCAAGGTGCACAGGCTTGGGCCCTGAGCACAGGCCCAGCGGTTGTGGTGCACGGGCTTCGTTGCTCTGAGGAATGTGGGATCCTCCCGGACCGGGGATGGAACCAGTGTCCTCTGCACTGCAAGACGAATTCCTAACCGCTGGACCACCTGGGAAGCCCAGACTCCACCCTCTATAAAGAATCAGGTTTGGGGTTGCAGATCAGTCATGATGACCAAATCTTCTCTTTGCTGGTAAGTGTAGAATTTCACCCATGTTTAAAATGAAAAAATTTCTTTCTGGCTTACTTCACTCTGTATAATAGGCTCTAGTTTCATCCACCTCATTAAAACTGATTCAAATGCATTCTTTTTAATGGCTGAGTAATACTCCATTGTGTATATGTACCAAAGCTTTCTTATTCGTCTGTAGATGGACATCTAGGTTGCTTCCATGTCCTGGCTTATAAACAGTGCTGCAGTGAACACTGGAGTACATGTGTCTCTTTCAATTCTGGTTTCCTCGGTGTGTATGCCCAGGAGTGCGATTGCTGGATCATATGGCAGTTCTATTTCCAGTTTTTTGAGGAATCTCCACACTGTTCTCCATGTGGCTGTACTAGTTGTGGGGGATGACACAGAGGGAGGATAAAGGGAGGAGGGAGGTGGGAGGGGGGTTTAGGAAGGGGAACTCATGTACACTCGGGGCGGATTCATGTCAATGTATGGCAAAACCAACCAATATAATATTGTAAAATAATTGGCCTCCAATGAAAAAAATATAAAATGAAAAAATTCTCAAAGACTTGTGTAGATTTTTTTCACCTGAGGCCTTCAATTTGGCCTGCTGCTGCTGCTGCTAAGTCACTTCAGTTGTGTCTGACTCTGTGCGACCCCATGGACGGCAGCCCACCAGGCCCCGCTGTCCCTGGGATTCTCCAGGCAACAGTACTGGAGTGGGGTGCCATTGCCTTCTCCGTCAATTTGGCTTGAGAGACTCTAATCCATAGACATAAGTATATGGAACTCTACAATGACTCACTATTAAAGCTGAGGTGGTGATCAGTTATGATTTTAGTTCTGATAAAAAGAAAAGGAAACACCCACCTGAATATTAAAAACCTCCAGAGAGTCTCACCAAAATCTTCCCCCAGCCTTAGTGCTCACGCCAGCCCCTGTGGCTGTCCTCACCTCTGTGCCTTCAGAGTCAGTCCCCAGAGGCCTGGCAAGGGTCCCTTGTAAGCCCTTTGGTGGATATAACAAGGACAGACTCCTTCCAGCCATCACGGGCTCCTCTTCCTGCATTAATTCAGCTTTCACAAGCCATGTACCTGGGGCTGAAGCCAGCGGAGCTGACACACAGGAAGAAAGCATTTTAAGAGCCTTGGAGCAGCTCAAACAGAAGTCAGGCTTCAGAGGATCTTTATATACTGTTCACAGCTAAGGTCCCAGAGGACCTAATTATATCATACTTTGGATAACTTGAACAACTTGGATGAGCCATTCTCCCAGCCCACAGCAGATAAAAACAGCAAATTCAAAGTGGACAGGAGCACGAGACAGACCCGCCGTGAGGAGCTACAGGTAAGCTGGTTATCTGAGAGCAAGGAAAGGCAAGAGGCCCTGCACCACGAGAGCCACAGTCGGAGGCTGTTCAGGGAAAGAATGAAGGCCTCTGCTCCCGCAGCCTCCTGCAGCGGCACACAATGGCAACCGTGACTCGTTCATGCCTTCCTTTCTCCAGTCACACCCATCACACACCAAAAAAATCTCAGTCTGATCCAGAGACCTAATGGGAGAGCACGGAATTCCAGTGGGCTAATTTTATAACAAAGGGGGAAAAAAAAAGATCTTAAAAGTAGAGAATTCATTTATTCATTTTAGAAATATGGTCAGGGAATAATTATTTAAAATAAGCTTTGGGGGGACTTCCCTGGGGGTCCAGGGACTAACACTTCCTACTCCCATTGCAGGGGGCCCAGGTTTTATCCCTGCTCAGGGAACTAGATCCCACATGCTGCAACCTGAAGGACAAAAAAAAGCTCTTATATGCCTCAATGAAGATTAAAGAATCCACATGCTGCAACTAAGACCTGGCACAGCCAATAAAGTAATAAATTAAATTAGATAAGCATTTTGGTGGTGAGCAGGGCTCCAGGGAAACTCACCCCTGCCCTCAGTCACATGAAGCAGTGCTGTGCTCATTCTCACCAAGCTAAGTGAATAAAAACATTTGCTAAAACAAATGTATCCTGCGATTTTTACCCGTACACAGATTCCTAGCAACCTTTAAAAAAAAAAAAAGAGTAAGAGAGAAAAGCAGAAGTTCACTCATTTCTCATGGGAAGCTGATGCCCAATTTCTCTCAGGATTTCTGCTATTTTCAAAAGCTACCAGATTGTGGGTTTTGAATAGTTTCACAACATAACAGGGAAGACTCTCTGCTGGGTCCCTGCCAGCAAGGGTGGCTCTGTGACACAGTTATGCAGGCAAAGAAGGAGGAGCCCTATAGACAACTCCCTCCAAACACCTACTGGGTGCTGGGTCCTTGCTGAGGACATTCCATAGTCAACACAGTTCTCTGAGCTCAGCCCAAGTGTGATCCGTCGTGTCCGACTCTGTGACCCGATGGACTGGGGCCTGCCAGGCTCCTCTGCCCATGGAATTTTCCCGGCAAGAATACTGGAGTGGGTTGCCATTTCCTACTCCAGGGGATCTTTGACTCAGGGATTGAACCCACATCTCTTAGGTCTCCTACACTGGCAGGTGGGTTCTTTTACCACCAGTGCCACCTGGGAAGCCCAAGAAAGCTTGGCTCAAACCAAGAAAACCAGCAATTTAAAAAAGCTGATAAATGCTATGGGAACCCAAGGGAGGAACACCTCGTTTGCAGTAAGGATCAGGTAAGGCTCCTTGGAAGAAAAGCTATGACAAACGCAGACAGCGTATTAAAAAGCAGAGACATTATTTTGCCAACAAAGGTCCATATAATCAAAGCTATGGTTTTTCAAGCAGTCATATATGGATGTGAGAGTTGGACCACAAACGAGGCTGAGCACCAAAGAATTGATGCTTTTGAAATGTGGGGCTGGAGAAGACTCTTGTGAGAGTCCCTTGAACAGCAAGGGGATCAAACCAGTCAACCTTAAAGGAAATCAACCCTGAATATTCACTGAAAGGACTGATGCTGAAGCTCCAGTAGTCACATCACACCTGATGTGAAGAGTCCACTCACTGGAAAAGACTTGATGCTGGGAATGACTGAGAGAAGGGGGAGAAGACGAAAGAGGATGAGAGGGCTGGATGGCGTCACCGACCCAGCGGACAAGAGTCTGAGCAAACTCTGGGAGACGGTGAAGGACGGGGACGCCTGGCGCACTGCAGCCCATGGGGTCGCAAACAGCTAGACAAACTTAGCAACTGAACAACACCAACAAGGCTTCCAAAAGGAAATGACTTCTGAGCTGAGACCCCAGGAAGAGGAGAGGTAGGCATGGGGGCTTTTCAGGGAACAGCATACGTAAAGGCCCAGATGTAAGAGAACATGGTGCTTGTCAACTTATACACACTTTGGTCTTAAGTTGGGGGTGGGTTTTCATGAAGAATGGGAGGCAGGGTAGGAAACAACACAGATGTCTGTACCTAGTGAGTCATAAGCAACCAACGGGGGAGGGGCGAACACATCAGACACCCTCTGCATCAACCCACAAACCCAGGGGAAATCCCAGGACAGGCGGGGCTAATAGTTGAGTCTACGAAAAATCTTAACTTCACTACCTGCTTCCTGGAGTCCTGACAAAGAGAAACTCCCTCCAGCCTTTCTTAGTAGAAACGGAATGCACGCAGGCTGACCTAAGCTATAAATAAAGCTACAGATGTGTGCAGCGATCAGCTTCCAAAACAGCACATGGGATAAAGGTGGACCTGGGGACAGAAATGTAGTGGGACGATTAAAGTTTACCAACCTTCAAAATGTGGAGGCTGAATAAGAACGAGACTGGAAAATTCCCTGACTTTCTAATCTCATGTCTGCAGCAGACATGACTAGTCAGTCACAACACGTTTTTTTTTACACCGAGCCTGGAAGGAAGCCTCGGAACCCTTCTGAACACAGCACTCTCCATACAGCCGGTGCCAATCAATAAACATTGGCACATGAAACAAAACCTGTCTTCCGTGCCTGGTACCTAATTTCTAGGGTCCTTTCGGTGCCAGTCTTTGATGCTCTAAGATGCTGTCATTTGAACGTCCTCTGGATATGGAAAACCAATTTATGTGTCAGTGATCACCTGGGGATGAAGACAGGAAGGAAGGCAAACAACCCTTTCCAAGAGCAAGCTCTTCCTGCTGCAAACTGCACACTGTCTTGCTGAGGCTGGAAGGCACAGTGATTTACCACAGAGACCCCACTACCACAGAGGCCCCCAGGTCCGTGAGTCTCGAGCCAGGCTGAGGGTTGAACCCTTCACAGGAAGGACTGACCCACTGGAGTTAATCCCGCCCTCCCCGTGTGCCCTCGCACCTACAGACCATTCCAGTCCTTTCAGATAACACTCAATCATTTGACTTAATCCCCAGAGCAATTCCCAAAGGCTGGTATTATCTGCATTTTACAACCAAGAAGAGGCTCAGACAGGCTGAGCCACAGATCTGAGATTTGGTCACCACCTGCTCGCTCGTAACTCACTACCGCCCCCTCCCCGAAATCGCTGCTATTTCTGTGCATTTCCTTGCAGAGCAGGGCTCCCTCTGGCTTCGTTTCTGATCCCAGTGCCACGGGGCAGGAATTTCAGCCAGGGTCTGCTGACTGAGGGACTGCAGGTAACTGTGAACATCACGTCCGGGTAGAAGAACAAAGAGAACACAGTTTCCACTTGCTTTCTTGTTGGGATGGAGACACACACACATTTTTCTTAATAATTCTACATTCTGTTCTCTCCTAACTCATGTGCTGGAGTGAACCGCTCACTGTGCTTTCCCTGGTTTCTGAGTTTAAAACCACTCATTTCATATAAATGATTATGGGGGCTGTCTCACTGATTTGAAACTAGCACTGCACTGAACATGACCCTGCTTCTCCTCAAGGTAATAATGACATCTCAAGACTCACCCACACGGGCACAGCTCTGTGGGCCCTCCTGGGGGCTCTGCTCACACTGAGAAGACCTGTTATTATTTTAACAAGGTTACCTTGGGTTCCATAAGGAACAGTATGGACACATGGGGACCCTCCATAATACCTGCCCTGGGTCACGGGGTAGGAGGAGACGGTCACCTCTACACAGCACCTCACAGCCTGGAGGGCGACTCCTGCAAAACCCTCACCAAGATCTCTTACACCTGGAACATTACACTTGTGATGCCCAGCAGGCACTCCCCCATTTATTTAATTAGTCAGGCAACAAATGTTATCACGGTGGACTCTGCAGGCACTGAGTGGCACATCCGTGTGGAACAGTGCAGGGCTGCTCCAGAGTGCACCCTGCCCAGTGACCCCCATCCCCCTGTCTCTCCTGCATCTGGCCCCAATCTGCCCCCAGCCACAGGGACCCCCCCCCACCACCTCGTGTGGGTAACTAGAACCTCTGCCCAGGTGACACATGGCAGCTGTTCCCCGGTCACAGAGACAATCTGAAACAGCCACAGCAAGCCCCTCAGACCAGCACTGCCAGAAATGACTCCCGAGCCCAGCCTGCCCGGGGCACAGAAGCTGAGAGCTAATTCATTTCCCAGCCCCAAACAACTGAGGATCAGGAAGGGGGAACGAAGCCCAAGAAAGCAGAGTCCGCACTGGCGGGAGGTGAGGCGACGGCAGAGGCAGGAGGCGATCAGAGAAAGGGTCCCCCCACCAGGCACCAGGCGGAAAACACAAAGCCCAAATATCATCGGGGAACACAGAGACCTTTGACAAATAACAGCTCATCCCTCCTCCTCGGATGGCCACAGCCACAGAGAGCAGACCCGCTGGCCGCCATGTGCGCTCACGCAGCTGCGGAGTCCCTCTCTGTGTACGGCCCATCGCTAGGAGCCACCAAACAAAGTCCGGTTTCCAGGCAGGTCCTGTGGCTGCTCCAAAGGCCGGCATCCGGCCGCGCCTGAACACTCGCTGGGCTTGGGAGTGTTACTCAAGCGCTTCACGTTCCTGGAAGAGCCAAGTGCTGGCTCTCAGCTCCAGCGCCGAGCACCCCCTTGCTCTGGATGGACCGGAGACTCATTTCTGAGTCCAGAAGGCAGCACAGAGCTGAAGGAGCAGGCTTCAAGCCACTCCACGTGAACTTGCGCGTGGGCACTTTTCTGAACCTGCTCCCTCAAGAATGAACAGGAAACACCAATAGGCTCAAGGCCCACGAGATGAACTTTTATTTACTAACTTCTTCCCTCCTCATCTGAAGGACCTATGTGCGTGCATCAAGTCACTTAGTTGTGTCTGACTCTCTGTGACCCCATGAACTGTAGCCTCCCAGGCTCCTCTGTCCATGGGATTCTCCAGGCAAGAACACTGGAGTGGGTAAGCCATGCTCTCCCCAGGGGATCTTCCCAACCCAGGGATCGAACCTGTGTCTCACATCTCCTGCGTTGGCAGGTGGGTTCTTTACCACTAGCGCCACCTGGGAAATCCTAAAGGACCTAAGGTTTTTGCAAATGCAAACATAAAAATACACACATGGGGTAAGAATTCAGGAGAACTAAAAAAAAAATAGCTCAAGTTTGGGAGAAAGAACACAAGAACTGCATTGCTCATTAGCCTCTAAGGGCAGACCCTTGACTTCCCTATGTTGCTTGGCAAGTAGGGTGCTGGGGGGGAGGTGCTGGCACAGAGCACAGGGTGGTGGCTGGGGAGGGAAGACAACTGCCTGCTTTCTCAAAGAACAATCCTGGAGGCAGGAAGACTGCTCGTAATCAACCAGACCTGGAGGCCTCTCCCTGTCGCAGGGCTGGAGGTGAGCCAGCCCCCTGGCACACCGGCCCTCAGAGGTTCCAGTTTGTCATCAAAGGCAGAGCTGTGCCTTGAGGGAAGGTTTCTATGGGATCCGAGAAGCACTTCAAGGACGTCCTTGACAAGCGAGCAAGTAAACACTGAGAGGGTTAAATATTAAATTCCAAGGAGTCTCAGGAGTTCCGTTTCCCTCTGGCCTTTGAAACCTAAACTTCAGCCGTGACAGAACACTTCCTCCCTGCGCCCTGGGCTCGCTGCTTCTCCTGGGACTGCCAGCATATTCCCCCTCCTCCAAGCTCGTCCCACCTGGACACTCGCGCTCCGCTGCTCTGTTCAGAGTTCCCTGAGGCTCTGCCACGTACCGCCTCCTCCAGGAAGCCTTCCTGACCTGCCCAGGGAAGAACTTATTACCTGCCATGTATTCCGTGGGAAGCACACTCACACTGCTTCTTGCCCTGGAGCAGGCTAGGGATGGACCCCATCTTCCTCCCCTCTTGCCCCAGTGCAGACTGGGGGCTCCATGAGCAGACACAGCCTGTTCATCTCCGCAGCCCCTGGACCCACAGTAGGCATTTTACAGGGAGAGCTTGAGGCAGGCTTGGGCTGAGCTCCTCTGAGCCTCTGGCCCAGGGGTGCCACTCGGAGGAGGAAGAAAGCAAGGGTGTTCTCATCTTCCCTCTGGGAAGTTCAGAAATCGGCCTTCTGGTTCCTTCAGCTGGAACAGCAGGAGAGCAGAGGCCTTCACGAACTATGAAGGAAGCATGTTCATAGCATCGGTGGGCACAGACTCCCTGACTCCTCAAGGGGCTTTCCCTGTCCCTGGAAGCCCCTTCTGTAACCGTGGTAAGAGCGAAAAGACTGAGGATGAGGACCCGATCTCTGAACAGCAAAGAATGGAATCTCCGAGGCTACCCTCCAAGGTCCCAGCCACATTCACAGACAGGACCCTACAGGGTGCAAACACAGGGTCAGCCCAACCAGGGACCCACGAATCTTGCCTGGCATTTAGAACTTGAGAAACACCAGGCAGAATAATGACGATGGCAGGTCATATATAACCATCTGCATGACTTATGGTGATACACACATCTCTGCATCTCTTACCCATAGGACCGCCACGCTGTGTGCCTCTGAATGAGTTCCCTCCCCTCTCTGGGCTGGGTTTCTGTACCTACACGGCTCCTGCCTTTCCATTCTAAACAGCTTGGGAGCGATCAGCAATTCACAAGTCTGAAACCCACTACTGCGCTTGGATACAAACCCTGGAAGACAACACAGTGCCCTCTTCCAGCATGACTGCTCTATGATTCATCGCAGAAATTAATTTGCTAACACCCTGGCTTCTTGTCAGAGCAATCTAGTCTTTTTCATGTGCGTGGCATGGTGACAAGCCTGGCTGCAGAGAAATCAGGGCTTAGCGCTCTGGCAAGCATTTTGCAGATGCTGCAGACACTCGGATCTCTTGGTTCTCATGTAGAATACACTCTTCAATAAACCAGGTAAAGATGTTTCATGGAAGCAGAGCCAGTCAGGCAAGGGTGCGAGCAGCTTCCAGTGCAGCATTACCAGCCTAGGGCAGCCGCACACGTGGTGTTGAGCAGAGGTCGACTCTCACTTGACCCTGACCGCTGACACTTGACAGTTTTATCTGTGGGAGTGTGTGGCTAATATCTGTAAGGAGCATTAGCTTGATAGAAGAGGGAAGTGGGGACAGGACAGACAAGTAGATAAAGCCCATTTCCAGCACTTAGGCTCTATTTGTTTGGCACCTACTATGTGCCAGGCACTGCTCTAGATACTTAGAAGACACTGGCGGGGACTTCCCTGGTGGCCCAGTGGCTGAGATTTTTGCACGCTGCAACAAAGATCAAAGATCCCACATGCCACAACTAAAACATGGCACAGCCAATCAATCAATCAATAAAAATGATTAAAAAAAAAACCAACAACACAAGACATTGGTAACAACAAATCCCGTAAGATTCCTGCCTTCATGACAGATTACATCCTAGAGGGGGAAACAAACAAGCAATGCAGCAGACAGGGAAAAACAGGTAAATGAGAGAGCATCATGGAGGGTGACAACGTTATGAAAGAAAAGAAGGCAAGGCAGGATGACAGGACAGGAAGTCCCAAGGGAGAAGCAGGATACAGCTGCACACAGGGAGCTCATCAGGATGGGGTGCACTGAGAACGTGACATTCGAGCAATGACTTGAAGGATCTATTCCTTTTTCCAGTGATCATGTATGGATGTGAGAGTTGGACCATAAAGAAAGCTGAGCGCCGAAGAATTGATGCTTTTGAACTGTGGTGCTGGAGAAGACCCTTGAGAGTCCCTTGGACTGCAAGGAGATCCAACCAGTCCATCCTAAAGGAGATCAGTCCTGGGTGTTCATTGGAAGGACTGATGCTGAAGCTGAAACTCCAATACTTTGGCCACCTGATGCGAAGAGCTGACTCATTTGAAAAGACCCTGATGCTGGGAAAGATTGAAGGCGGGAGGGGAAGGGTATGACAGAGGATGAGATGGTTTGATGGCATCACCGACTCCATATACTTGAGTTTGAATAAGCTCCAGGAGTTGGTGATGGACAGGGAAGCCTGGCATGCTGCAGTCCATGGGGTTGCAAAGAGTGGGACACGACTGAGCGACTGAACTGAAGTGATTCCTGTGAATATCTGGGAAAATATCTCCTTGCTCTCAGAGTCCCCCTGAATATCTGGGAAAAGCATTCCAGGCCAAGGGAACAGAGTTAGAAGGCCACCCAGGTGCTAGCCAGGAGAAGGATGGAGGCGGCTAGAACCATGGAGGCAGTGGGGCAGGAGGAGAGAAGAGCACGGCTCTGGTGCAAATGGAGCCAGGGCACCTGCCTGAGGGATGGGAGTGGGGTTAGAGAGAAGGATCAGACGTGGCCACCTGGAAACAAGACGAAGGACACCCTGCAACACCAGTCCCGGCAGTCTGCACTCGGCCCAGCCGCTGGGGAAGGCTCTTCTGCTATGCACCATGTATGAAAGTGAGAGGGCTACAGCAGGGTCCTATGGGACCCCAGGCCAGGCTCCAAGAAGTGGGGTCTACAGTAATGAGGCACCAGACAAGATGCTTCCCCAGGGACAGGTATCCAAGGAGATGGTAGCAAAATCTCGCACAGTCAGAGAGGAAATCCAGAGATGATTCGAGGTACAAACAGGAAAGCAGAGAATGGGGACTGGAGGCCAGCCACTGAGGGCAGATTTTAAAATATATGTTTTCTCATATTCACTGAACTGCCCTGAATCCCACCAGAGGTAGGGAAAAAGAGAACATCTTTTGTCTGGTGGGTGCGGGATGACAGACATATAGAAACATCTCATAGTGTGAGTCGTGACACCTCCCTTTTTTAGGTCAGAGGAAGGTGGACAAGTGATCAGTATTCTGGGATCATTCAGTGTCACTGCGTGTGTGTGTCTCTCCATGGAGGTGCATTTACCAAAACCAAAAAATAACCCCAAGCTGAAATGTTATAAATGATGGTACAGTGTCAGCATCAGCTAAAAAGAACACAGGTGTGCTCCTGAGCTGGGTGACAGAATTTGTTAAAAAAAAAAAAAAAAGCCTCCCCATCCACCACTACTAGGCAACCACACAAGAAAGAAACCAACTTTGTTCTTTATTTTAAATGAAACCCCAAATGCTTCACTCACCTATTTTTAAAATTTAAAACAGAAAACACCATTCCACAAATGTGTCTCTGGCACTCATGTTTGCGTCTTTTTGCTGGTGCCTCTCCCCTGCCAACCTCCTTGCTCTCAGAGTCCCCCTGAGACTCCTGTCAAAACCTACCCATGCATGCTCCCAGCTCTCATCCCTCCAGCCTCGCTCTGGGGGAGGCGGCCCGTCCCCTTTCGGCAGAGCCTGCAGAAGCCGCCATCAGTCAGCCCTGCCTGCTGGGGGCCCTCTGAGATTGCTGCACTGGGTGGGATTCTGGTCTTAACTTTCCCAGAGGTCCCCGTCTCATCTTAACAACTTCTCCATGGAACTGGGGCCAGAACCTCTTCGACTGATAGACATTGATCCCATATGGCCCTAAGGACTTGGAGACATTCCATTCACCTGTCAGTTTAAAGGGTTTCCCTGGTGGCTCAGACAGTAAAGAATCCACCTGCAATGCAGGAGACCTGGGTTCGATCTCTGGATCAGGAAGATCCCCCAAAGGAGAGCATGGCAACCCACTCCAGTATTGCCTGGAGAATTCCCATGGACAGAGGAGCCTGGTGGGCTATAGTCCATGGGGTTGCAAAGAGTCAGACATGACTGAGTTTAAAATCAGTTTAAATTTTAAACTAAGTTTAAAATCAGCTTCCTGAGACTGTTCTCAAACTATCGTGAGGAAGGCTGCACCACTCTGTACATTTATGGGGGGGAAAAGAATCACTAAACTGTGTACTTAAAATAGGTGAATTTTGGACTTCCCTGATGGTCCAATAACTAAGATTTCATGCTCCCAGTGCAGGGGGCACAGGTTCAATCCCCAGTGGGGGAAGATCCCACATGCTATGTGGAGTGGCAAAAAAAAAAAAAAGGTTAATTTCATGGTATGCAAATTATACCTTAATAAAGCTATTTAAAAATCAGAGTCCACATCTTTGCAGGTGTTTCTGTTCACTGCCAGACCCGAGGCAGGACCTGGGTTCCCTGCATGTGTACAGTCTCTCTCCCCGTGTGGTTCAGAGAGGCTGGAACAGAGGGGCTCTGAAGGCGGGGCTGGAGCCAGGGTTCTGGTGAGCAGAGGTGCCTTCTGGAGAAGGGGCCCCCCTGAGGGCCGGATTCCAGACAGCAGTAGGAAGGGAGGGGCTGACACAGGAAGGTGGCAAACTACGCAGTATGATGGGGTGACAGGGTGATGGGATGACACGGTTGGGGAGGGAGACGTGTTTAGCACTAGACTGACTCATAAATGTTAGTTGCTCAATCGTGTCCAACTCTTTGAGACCCTGTGGACTGTAGCCCACCAGGCTCCTCTGTCCATGGGGATTCTCCAGGCAAGATACTGGAGCGGGTTGCCATTCCATTTTCCAGGGGATCTTCTGACCCAGGGATCAAACCTGGGTCTCCTGCATTGCAGGCAGATTTTTTACCGTCTGAGCCACCAGATTAAGTCATATGTCACGGTCATTTTTGTAGGTCAAAATGGTTAAACACTGGCAATTGCCTGACGCTTGTTCACGTGTGATACGGACCAGAGCTCAGGCCCAGGGTTTAGGTGGAACAAACTCCCACTCAGCCCCTCTGCCCATGGGTTAAGTGGCTGAGGGCTTGTCAATTCAACCCTGTGACCTGCCATTCTCTCATCTATAAACGCGACGGCAGAGCCACACCCCAGAAGCACATTTTCACTTCCACTTTTAAATACACATCCGGTGCCGAGCATACGGTGGGTCACCAAGGGCTCATGCAGGAGCCTTCTTTCCTGCTCCTCTGCTCTCCTCTCCTCATCTGATAACGCTATCTCTAGAGCAGGTGAAAGAGCAGAACTACGCCTGAACCACCAACCTCTCTGGGCACCTCTCTCTTAATACCAGTCCCCCAAATAAGGCAGGACAAGCAGTACAGTTCTGCTAAGCAAAGCAGACCCTCATTTTCCTCATGTTACCAGTGTAACACGGGGGTGCCACCTGTCCCCGGGGCTGCATCTGGCATCCCCGACCTGGTGGTTTAATCATAAGTCATGTCTGACCCTTGCAACCCCATGGACTGTAACCTGCCAGGCTCCTCTGTCCATGGGGTTCTCCAGGCAAGAATACTGGAGTGGACTTCCATTTCCTTCTACCTGGGGGAACCATGAAATAAAGCCAGAAAACAAATGGCCCCAGGGCAGAGCCGGGGACAGCCCAATCCAAGGGCTCCCTGTCACTAACACATCAAGTAGAGAAGGGCATTACTGCCAGGAGCCGCCAGGTGGGTCTGGGTGTATCCCGAAGAGCCAGTGTGATGCTCACGGGCCCGTGGCAGTGAAGACGAACAGGAGAGCAAAGAAACCCTTTCCTCTGGCTCTTGCAGAGAACAGGGGAGTGGGGGTCCAAGAAGGACCCCTCCCCATGAGCAAAGTAATTTCATGCTCAGCGTCCCTTGACCCAGTGCCCCCAGAAGCTGTTGCTGCTGCTCCCAGGGCCAGGGCTCCTCTACGAGGAACATCCTCGGCAGGTCACAAGGTGTACCTCTCCTCTGCACTCCAGACAACCTGAGCTCACGTGGACAGGAGCGAGGATGGTCAGGCTCCCATGAGAGCAGGGTGAGGAGGTACCCACAGAGGCAAGCTTCAGCTCCTCCTGCGAAAGCCTCTTATGGTGGGATCCTTCCTGCATGGCCTGACCCTACAGCCAGTCCAGGAGGCTCCCAAGTTCTCCACGGGAACCAGGGGAGTCCCAGCCAGCAGGCACATCTGTCCCTGGGGCCCACAAGTTTCCAACCACGAGCCACAGGAGCAGGTCAATGTTCAAGACCACGGAGAGGAGGAAAGGCAGCACCCGTTTAACACACAGTGTGTTAAGTGTCAGGTTGGAACTAAGCTCTGGCTTTCTGTAAGGTGTCCAGGAGGACATTTCAGTCTTTTAAAGTCATACCAAGTGTCCAAGACCAGGGCTTAGGACCTTACCCACTCAGGCCCCAGAGACCAGCGGGAGATGTGAGAACGGACACGTGACAGGGTGTCCCAGTGAAATGTACGTGGGGAAAATAAAGCAGCACAGGATGCCAGCGGAAGGGACATTAGTTCCCTCCAAAGATTCTTTCCCAGGTGGCTGAGAGGGTAAAGGATCTGCCTTCAAGGCAGGAGACCTGGGTTCGATCCCGGGGTTGGGAAGATCCCCTGGAGAAGTTCATGGCAACCCACTCCAGTATTCTTGCCTGGAGAATCCCCATGGACAGAGGAGCCTGGTGGGCTACATTCCATGGGGTCGCAAAGAGTCGGACACGACTGAGTGACTAATACTTTCACTTTGAAAGATTTTTTCTTGTCAGTAGGGATCATACCCCATGATGGTAGGAGGAGAGACCCCTGGGTGTGGGCCGGCGGGGTGGTGGTGGTCCACCATATTACTTAAGCCCCAAAGACCAAGGAAACAGTGGCTGTGAGTACCTTAGAACTCCCATCTGAGAGGTTGTGAGGATATATTCTTAAGGAAGAAACGTGCTCTTGGAGTAAAACCTTGGGGTTATAAGCCCACCCTTTACAATCACACCCAAATGAGCACATGTTTTCACTATGCTGGTTCCAGGCTGGCAGCCAGAGCTCTGTCTCCAACAGCTGCCCAGGGCACAGCCCAGGCTCCACGGGGGGCGCGGGCAGCCTCCACTCACCAGACAGCGGGTCTTTGCCAATCATCAAGACATTAGGCAAATTCATGACGATCAGCTGCTGGAGAACTTCCTATGGAAACAAAGGGGAAAGGATACATTAAGAACAGAAAACAAAATAAAGACTGATTAAGAAAATCATAGTGTACCAAGTCACTGGAGGAGTGTGCAGCCATTATGAAAACAGTTGCTATGAAAATACTGTATATATAATAGGAAGGAAAATGTAAGATATAAATAAATGAAAAGTCAAAATAGCTAACTGTGCTTCCACCTCGATTATTACTAAACAAAAATTATGTCTGCATATGTACAGAGACTTTGGGAGAAAAGAAGATATATTAAATGCTATATTAGTAGGACTAGCAGTGAGTTTCTTTTAAAGGATGTCTTTATTTTTATTGTATGATTTGCTTGTGCAACTAAAAAATGCAGAATAAACACTAATAGGGCTTCCCCTGCGGCTCAGCTGGTAAAGAATCTGCCTGCAATGCAGGAGACCTGGGTTCGATCCCTGGGTTGGGAAGATCCCCTGGAGAAGGGAAAGGCTACCCACTCCAGTACTCTGGCCTGGAGAATTCCATGGACTCTATAGTCCATGGGTCCTCAAAGAGTCAGACACAACTGAGCGACTTTCACTTTTACTTTGAAACATTAAAAGAGATGTTACTGAGTCTTTACAAGCTGACAATTCAGGGTTCTGGTATTTAGTAGGTCTTTGGTATAAGCTGTAAAAAAGAGACTTCTCTTTTTTCAGCAGTGACTTTCCTGCTGCTGTTGTTCGGTCACTCAGTCGTGTCCGACTCTCTGTGACCCCATGGACTGGAGCACACAGTCCTTCCCTGGGGGAGGGATAAGTCAGAGCTAATCTGCAGCCACCCCACACACCCCCAGAGACGTGGCACACAGGAAATGCCCGGCTTCCTGCCCTAACACCAAGGGCCCCTGAAATAGGGCCCAGACACCAGCCATTGACATGCCCCCTGTTGTGGGGGTTTTAACAAGTTCCCCTCCGAGATTGCTGGCCCACCGCTCACATTTCCCAGAGCACTTCTCAGGCAGATTGGCCTTCCCTGACCAAATGTGCCTTGTTTCTCACAAACCCAGAAGATAAAATATCTAATTCTACAGAAGAGAAGCAAGGCAGTAGGATTCAGTAATATTCTTGGTCTTGCAAAAGTGTTCACCATAGAAACTCTTGACCAACAAAGCTACGCTTACACCTTTTAAAAAAACACTTTCCATTGAGAGACAACTTTTTCCCCAGCAGGCACTCTACTGCACGGCGTGAGGACTCTCTGAACTCAGGATGCTGCCAACCAGCGCTGATGAATAGAAGGGGACAGTGAACACAATCGGCTAATCCCGCAGGGCCCAGCTGATCACCTCAGAGCTCTCTGAATCCTCAGATGGGAATGGCAGCCTTGGCAAGCTCGCCAGGGGAGGCCGACACCTTCACAGTGTCAGCTACAGACTGGCACTTGCCATCGACCGCTACAAGGATTAAATCCTGTGCTGCTGCAGCTGCTGATTTCCAACACCCCCTGAAAGGCGTTCAGGGTGGAGAGGAGAAGGGAGGCACTCTGTGCTTGGGGGAAAAACTGGCAGGACGGGTCTTCAAATAATAAGGTATTTTCAGGAGCTGATTTTCTGAGCCCAATTCTTGTATCTCCCCATGTCTAGAAAAGCACAAAAATCCTTCATGGTGACAACCATTCCTCATGACTAGCAGAACGCTTCACCAGACTAGCAGAAGCCTTCTGGAAAAATATGTGCTTGACTGCGTGTACTCCCCCTTCACCCCAATCACTTATACACTGACCCGCCCCCTCCCCGGCTCTTCAGAACAGCTTCTCAGAGCTATGTGAGGTGCTGTCTCCCGGGCTGCAGTCCTCACTCTGCCCCAAGTAAAAGTGAACTATTAGACTCAGTGCATGTTTTTAAAGTCGACAACAGAATGTACAAGATGAACTGCTCCACCCTCCTTATTATCTTGCCATGGCTCCCACCGCACCCCACTCCCAAACACTCCGGGCCCCTCTGTGCTCAGTGTTGGAGGACATCTTTCTTTACTATCTGAGGTCATATGTCACTGCATCCGAGACGGCCAGTGTTTCCTCAAGCCAAGTCTCAGTGTTGGGCAGAGTCTGCGTTGTGTAACAGCCTCAGCCTTCCTTCAGGGCTTGGAGAAGTCAACGCAGTTTCTCAACTGGATGTGCTCACCAAAGGATTCTGCAGTAGCACCCTCAGGCAAAACACACAGCCAGGAAAATCAGATAAATCCACTTCCAGCAAAAGGAAGGACTCCCAGCCAAGTCAGCCGTCTGTCCCAGCTTCCCTGGTGGCTCAGGCAGTAAAGAATCTGTCTGCAATGCAACAGCCCCAGTTCAACCCCTGGATCAGGAAGATCCCCTAGAGAAGGAAATGGTAACCCACTCCAGTATACAGTCCATGGGGTTGCCAAGAGTCAGATCGACTTAGGGACTAAACCATCAAGAACTGCTAAGTCACATCAAAACTAAGTCACTTTAACTTGGGGACACTAAATAAATAATAACATTGCTAGCAATGTCATGGAGTCCCTGATGCTGCTGCTGCTAAGTCATTTCAGTCGTGTCCAACTCTGTGTGACCCCATAGATGGCAGCCCACCAGGTTCCCCCGTCCCTGGGATTATCCAGGCAAGAACACTGGAGTGGGTTGCCATTTCCTTTTCCAATGCATAAAAGTGAAAGTGAAGTCGCTCAGTTGTGTCTGACTCAGCGACCCCATGGACTGCAGCCTTCTAGGCTCCTCCGCCCATGGGATTTTCCAGGCAAGAGTATTGGAGTGGGGTGCCATTGCCTTCTCCCATGGAGTCCCTATCCAGTCTCAATGTTAAACTCAAAAGTGCTCAGCCAACATCTAGAAGATTTCCTCGTTATCACTGTCAACCAACTACATTCCCTTCTGGAGTCTTGGCCGGTTTCTGCTCTGCTGTGGTGCAAGTGACTGGAGCACCAGCCGTATTCAGTTCAGTTCAGTCGCTCAGTTGTGTCCGACTCTCCGCAACCCCATGAATCACAGCACGCCAGGCCTCCCTGTCCATCAACAACTCCCGGAGTTCACTCAAACTCATGTCCACAGAGTCGGTGATGCCATCAAGCCATCTCATTCTCCGTCATCCCCTTCTCCTCCCGCCCCCAACCTTTCCCAGCATCAGAGTCTTTTCCAGTGAGTCAACTCGTCGCATGAGGTGGCCAAAGTATTGCAGTTTCAGCTTTAGCATCAGTCCTTCCAATGAACACCCAGGATTCATCTCCTTTACAATGGACTGGTTGGATCTCCTTGTGGTACAAGGGACTCTCAAGAGTCTTCTCCAACATCACAGTTCAAAAGCATCAATTCTTCGGCGATCAGCTTTCTTCACAGTCCAACTCTCACATCCATACATGACCACGGGAGAAACCATAGCCTTGACTAGACGGACCTTTGTTGGCAAAGTAATGTCTCTGCTTTTTAATATACTATCAAGGTTGGTCATAACTTTCCTTCCAAGGAGTAAGTGTCTTTTAATTTCATGGCTGCAATCAGCATCTGCAGTGATTTTGGAGCCCCAAAAAAATAAAGTCTGACACTGTTTCCACTGTTTTTCCATCTATGTCCCATGAAGTGATGGGACCAGATGCCATGATCTTAGTTTTCTGAATGTTGAGCTTCAAGCCAACCTTTTCACTCTCCTCTTTCACTTCCATCAAGAGGCTTTTGAGTTCCTCTTCACTTCCTGCCATAAGGGTGGTGTCATCTGCATATCTGAGGTTATTGATATTTCTCCCAGCAATCTTGACTCCAGCTTGTTCTTCTTCCAGCCCAGCGTTCCTCATGTTGTACTCTGCATATAAGTTAAATAAGCAAGGTGACAATATACAGCCTTGACGTACTCCTTTTCCTATTTGGAACCAGTCTGTTGTTCCATGTACAGTTCTGACTGTTGCTTCCTGACCTGCATACAGGTTTCTCAAGAGGCAGGTCAGGTGGTCTGGGATTCCCATCTCTTTCAGAATTTTCTACAGTTGATTGTGAGCCACACAGTCAAAGGCTTTGGCATAGTCAATGAAGCAGAAATAGATGTTTTTCTGGAACTCTCTTGCTTTCTCCATGATGCATCGGATGTTGGCAATTTGATCTCTGGTGCCTCTGCCTTTTCTAAAACCTGCTTGAACATCTGGGAGTTCACGGTTCACATATTGCTGAAGCCTGGCTTGGAGAATTTTGAGCATGACTTTACTAGCGTGTGAGATGAGTGCAGTTGTGTGGTAGTTTGAGCATTCTTTGGCATTGCCTTTCTTTGGGATTGGAATGAAGACTGACCTTTTCCAGTCCTGTGGCCACTGCTGAGTTTTCCAGATTTGCTGGCATATTGAGTGCAGCATTTTCACAGCATCATCTTTCAGGATTTGAAATAGCTCCACTGGAATTCCATCCCCTCCACTAGCTTCGTTCGTAGTGATGCTCTCTGAGGCCCACTTTATCAGGGTGCTTAAAGAGGGTGCACATGTTTATAAAGGAAATTTGTTGTTGTGGTTCAGTCGCTCAGTCATGTCCGACTCTTTGCGACCCCCTGGACTGCAGCACCCCAGGCTTCCCTGTACTTCACTATTTCCCAGAGTTTGCTCAAACTCATGTCCATTGAGTTGATGGTAGCATCCAACCATCTCATCCTCTGTCGGCCTCTTTTCCTGCCTTCAATCTTTCCCAGCATCAGGGTCTTTTCCAATGAGTTGGCTCTTCGTATGAAGTGGTCAAAGTATTGGAGCTTTAACTTCAGCATCTGTCCTTCCAAAGAATATTTAGGACTGATTTCCTTTAGGATTGGCTGGTTTGATCTCCCTGCTGTCCAAGGGACTCTCAAGAGTCTTCTCCAACACCACAGTTCAAAAACATCCATTCTTTCACATTCAGCCTTTTTAATGGTACAACTCTCACATCCATACTTGACTACTGGATAAACCATAGCTTTGACTAGACAGACCTTTGTTGGCAAAGTGATGTCTCTGCTATTTAGTAAGTTATCTAGGTTGGTCATAACTTTTCTTCCAAGGAGCAAGCATCTTTTAATTTCATGGCTGTAGTCATCATCTGCAGTGATTTTGGAGCCTCCCAAATTAAAGTCTGTCACTGTTTCCACTGTTTCCCCATCTATTTGCCATGAAGTGATGGGACCAGATGCCGTGATCTCAGTTTTTTGAATGCTGAGTTTTAAGGCAGCTTTTCCAGGGTCCTCTTTCCCCTTCACTTTCTGCCATTAGGTTGGTGTCACCTGCATATCTGAAGTTACTGATGTTTCTCCTGGCAACCCTGATTCCAGCTTGAGCTTCATGCAGCCTGGCATTCTGCATGATGTACTCTGCATGTAAGTTAAATAAACAGGGTGACAATATACAGCTTTGACGTACTCCTTTTCCAATTTGGAACCAGTTTGTTGTTCCATGTTTGGTTCTAATTGTTGCTTCTTGATCTACGTACAGGTTTCTCAGGTCTGGTATTCCCATCTCTTTAAGAATTTTCCACAGTTTGTTATGGAGCAGATACAGGATGTGAAATCATCTTAAAGGTCTCCGCAATAATGTAAAACTGAATTTTTACACTAATGATAACCTAAGCAAAAGGCTGCTAGAAACGCTGCTGGGAAATCCATGTATACTCCTTCTAAAACTGATGTTTAATTTTATCTAATCTGGGCTTTCTAATTTCCCCACAATATGTATCACTTGCACAGTTAGGAAGTAATGTTTCATGAACAATGTTTTATTGATGTGTTCCTTTCAAAGCCTCATGGGTCTCCTAAGATTTAATCCTGTGGCCCAAAATACCTCTAAGATCTTAACTGTTCCCCCCGAAGGACCATTAATCTTATTCCAGCAAAAACAGCCTCGGAGGTTTGGGTACCACGTTGAGAACTGTCTAGCAGAAATACATGAGAAACGTTCATTTAAAATGTTCTGTATACCTGAGGCTGATTCATGTTGATGTATGGCAGAGGCTAACATAATATTGTAAAGCTGCTGCTGCTGCTGCTAAGTTGCTTCGTCGTGTCCGACTCTCTGTGACCCCATAGACAGCAGCCCACCAGGCTCCCCCGTCCCTGGGATTCTCCAGGCAAGAACACTGGAGTGGGTTGCCATTTTCTTCTCCAGTGCATGAAAGTGAAAAGTGAAAGTGAAGTCACTCAGTCGTGTCCGACTCTTAGCGACGCATGAACTGCAGCCTACCAGGCTCCTCCATCCGTGGGATTTTCCAGGCAAGAGTACTGGAGTGGGTTGCCATTGCCTTCTCCAATTGTAAAGCTATTATCCCCCAATTTAAAAAAAGAAAAGTAAAAAGAAACAAATGACAACATACAAATAATATACCTTAATTAGACCAACATTTCCAAAATATTATTGCTTCACCACCAAATCAACAGAAAACCATGAAAGAGATGATTTCACACTTTTTTCCACACTAAGTCTTTGAAATCCACTGTGCAGTTTACACTCACAGCACATTGGAATCTGAATGCCAAACTGTCATTGGAAACACGATCTGAATGAGTAGATTCGCACACCCAAGCTGTTCCAAACACAGTTCTTCCAATACCTGAATCCGGTATCGGTTTTTCAATCTAAGTAAATGAAAATTTCACATCCTCTGTCACACACCAGCCACATTCTGGAGGCCGAGCCAGCCACACGTGACTAGTGGCCGTCATGCTCCACAGCCCTGGAGACAGGGGAGTTAAGCAAATGCGTCTCCTCGGGGCGGCGGGGCCTCCAGGGCGACAGGCCAGGCCCTCATCTAGTGGGGACGTGAGGAGGCTGCTGACGAATGGACCCTCCCGCCTGCTACTCTGAACAGAAGGCCACTGTGGAGACCGCAGCTGACACCGGCCTGCTGGGCGGGTGGTGGTCACACCCCCGCTGGCTGCAGGGGTGGACGAGCCTGGAGATATGCTCTGCGCAGTCCTCAAATTTCCCAATAAGCCTTCCTGGAGCCGCGCAGGCCTCTGCGAAGGCAGAAACAAAGGCCGCCGTCGCATCCTGAGGCCGCGATGACGGACGAGGGCGCACACAAGCCTCGCGGCCTCTCTTGTCGCCCCACCCTTCTTGTGGCCTGACAGCGGGAGCGAAGAGTCGGGCCTGGGGTGCCACCATTGTGCAGACCCCCTCCCTCTGCAGAGAACTGGCGAGGGCCAGTGAAGCGGGAGGGTGCAGGTGAGGCGGATTTACACACCGAGATCCAGAGCAGACTCTGTGTACCCCTCCCTCTCTGCCCTGCACCTCCATTAGGTCTGGTCTGAGATGCTAGGATAAGATGTGGGAAAAACCCAGATTTCCCTTGTCCTGAGTGAAACCGCACTAACTGCATCGTGGAAGGACCTCGTTGCTAACCACTTTAAACAAACGAAAAGAAAAGTCACAAAAGTAGGTCAGAGGAGGGCGGCAGCACTTGGATTCTCAGCAGCAAGGGGCCGGGGCTAGAAAGGGCTTTGTAACGTAAAAGGGGAAAGAGCCCACTGGACCCCATACAGGCTGCAAACCTAAAATTTAGGAGAAACTGGTGGTTTTGAACTGTGGTATTGGAGAAGACTCTTGAGAGTCCCGTGGACTGCAAGGAGATCCAGCCAGTCCATCCTAAAGGAGATCAGTCCTGAATATTCATGGGAAGGACTGATACTGAAGCTGAAACTCCAATACTTTGGCCACCTGATGCAAAGAACTGACTCATTGGAAAAGACCCTGATAGTGGAAAGATTGAAGACAGGAGGAGAAGGGGACGACAGAGAATGAGATGGCTGGATCGCATCACTGACTCGATGGACATGAGTTTGAGTGAACTCTGGGAGTTGGTGATGGACAGGGAGGCCTGGCATGCTGTGATTCATGGGGTCGCAAAGAGTCAGACACGACTGAGTGACTGAACTGAACTGATCAACTCCGAAGCTCCTTCCAGGGCTGTGTCAACACAAACAAGGCCCGACACCTGGGGGAGGGACTGACTGAGCAGGATGGTCTCCAGGAAGCGTCTGGCACCCCAGCTGGGGGTCCCAGTGGCAGCATCTGGCTTCACACAGTATCAGTAAGCTCAAAGACTCTGATTGCCCTTGGACTGCCGGTTTCCTGACCCAGACTCTCCTGAGGCCACCTGGGGGGGAAACAGGGAGTGTCAAGGGGCCATGTGGAGGCCAGGGCACTGGCTTCCAGGAGCCACGGGTGAGAGAAGCTCTCAGAACCAGGAAGCCAAGGGGAAGGAAGACATTCCCTTCCTCCTAGAATCCTCTTAGGACAAGTACAGATGTACCCAGTGGGGAAAACCCAGGACACGGGAGAGGGTTCCCCACTCCAGGCTTCACAGGTGACGGGGCTCTGCCATGTGGCAGGAAGGATGATACAAGAAGGGGACAGCAGACTCCAGAGGCACCTGGCGTGCACAGAACTCAGACGTGATAAGGCTATGCGAGTGTCTGTGGTGGCGGGGAGCTCCTGGCCTCCCCACAGCAAGTAAGACCAGCACCCGGGCTCATGGCTTCACTGAGCCCACAATGCCAAATGCTTGAGCCTACGAGTGAGCACTGCTCCCAACACAGGGCCCAGGCCGCCATTCCAGGCTGGCTCCAAGGGTCACCTGAGCCCTCATCACCCCTCCTGTCACCAGCCTTCACACAGGCCAGAGGTTCAAGTTACAAATGTCCCTCCTCCCAAACTTGGTCAAACCTCACTCCTCCCAAGGGAGCTTTGCAGTTTCCTGAATGCCTGAACTTTACGGATATCGGCAGTGCTAAGTCTTAGGATAACAAGATGGGGCTCTGTCGCTGCCCTCTGCAGGAGGGGGCTCTGGGAGAGGCGGAGGTGGAGGGGAGGCAGAGGCCGGGGGCAGCACAGCAGGGGCTCGGAGGGGCCCCAGGGGAGGCCTGGGTGCCTCAGTCTACCGGGTCTGTCCCTCGGGCCCAAGGTGACCCATGGCTCCCGGGGCTGGCGTTAGTGAGGCTCATTTCCAGCGTGTCACTAAGTGGCCTCCATTAGGTCCCTGTGGGGTCAGGCCTCCTAATTCCTTTCTAGCCAGTCTCTAGCCAGAACTTATAAATAGTGCACCCACTCAGTCACGGCAGATGAACATCTTGGAAGCCCTCACAAAATGAGCCTGTGCTTTTCTCCAGGACCTCCTCCCTTGGCTTGGAACAGGAGGACTCAGCTCCGCTCAGCTCCCTACCCCTTGAAATGACCCCGTCGACTCACCTCTGAGAATAAGTGTGTGTACCCCCAAAACTCTTAGTAAGCTGTCTGCCATAAAACTGTCAACAGCAGAATAGTAAACAGAAGCTCTAAAATACCCCCGTCAAAGCTTCACCCCCAAGTATGACAAGGTGTGTGATGAGGGAGCTACACTTTCATAATTAGGCCACAAACGGACACTGGGGAGTGGCTGGGTAATGGATGATCCATCACTACCCTGGTTGGGAAGATGGCAGAAAATGCTTAAATGAATAAAACAATACCTAACTGGGTGGAGAAAATTAAAGATATGCCAAAGGGAAGAAACCTTCAAAGAGAAATATAACAAAATGACAGAACTCTCTTTATTAGAGTGGACAGGACAAGAGCACGCTTTCCCAACATTTTGAAAAGATTCTGGGATTTCCCTGGTGGCACAGTGGATAATAATCCACCCGCCAATGCAGGGGACAGGGGTTTGATCCCCGGTCCAGGAAGATCCCACATGCCACGGAGCAACTAAGCCCACACGCCACAACTACAGAGACTGTGCCCCAGGGCCCACGACTCACCACTACTGAAGCCCAAGTGCACACAGCCTGTGCTCCGCAGCAGGAGCAGCCCCTGCAATAAGAAGCCTGTGCATCGAAACGAAGAGTATAGAGCCCAATCACGGCAACTAGAGAAAGCCGGCGCAGCAATGAAGACCCAGCACAACCAAAATAAATTAAAAAAAAAAAAAAAGGGTTCGATAAACATGGTTCTATCACCTTAAATCATTTTAACCCTGTGGCATGGCTTCCCACAAAGAATGTATGATCAGCAGTATCTCTTTATCAGTTATGGAACTGTGAATATGACAGATTCACTAAATAAAATTATCCTTTCTCCTGAGACAATTCACAATGCAACATGAAGAATGATGCGGATTATCGGTTTCTTAAAAATCACCCACTCCAAATCAAACAGTACCCCCATCACCCCCCATCAGGAAGTACAAAGCCTCCATCAGCTGGGAAGAGACATGAGGCAGAAGAACCCAGGGATGACGGCAGAGGCTGGCTTGCAGCTCTGGTGCCTGTGCTGGGGTCGGAGGCAGGAAGCCCTGTGGGAAGGGAAGGGTGGGGTGGAGGATCAGGTCCAAGAGCATCAGCCCCTGGAAAACTGAGGCTCAAGAATCCCAGAGACGTTCACACACCACCTGTGACAATGTAGGGACCTCACTGAAAAGGCTTAAAATGCTGCCAGGGCTCCTGCCAACCTCTGTGTGTGCTCAAATAGAAAGGTCATTTTCTCTGGTGGTGGAAGAAACAAAAGGTCCCAGAAAAGTTGCCAGGTGCAAACACTTTCCGTGTCTTCGGCAAAGGTTATCTTCAGTTTCCACTGCGAACACTGGGATTATTGGATTGAGAAAAATGATTTCATGAAGACAGAAAGCTTTTTCTCTTGCCAAATGAAACAATTTTATGGTCTGACATTTTGCCAGGAAGGAGAAACAAATGCTGCTAAATGCCATGAGTTTAGGTCCATGGAATGACCCTCCACGAGGGTTTGAAAAGGAGCCGTTAATGCAGAGCCAATAAGAGAGAGATCCCAGAGAAGTTAAGACAAACACTCCCGAGAGGCATCCAGGAGCAAGATGATGCTTATGGTTTCCAAGGAGACCAGGATGGTCCAGACAGCAAAATGTGCCTTCCACACAGCCAGAGAAACACAAAGACCTATCCAATACTGAGAATCAGAAACACTAGTGATGGCTGCTTTGAGTATGCGTCCAGCAGGCACGCATGCGCACACACCCACACAGCACACCTTAAGTCTTGGGTTCAGAAAGTTAAAACCACACATTGAGCGCCTTGCCGTGCGCTGACAAGTCACACAGCACAGCACCAGGCACACTGCCAAACTCTGCCCAGACAAGTCCGGGAAAACTTCCCAGATGTGCACGCTTATAAGCTGGGCTGTGAGGAATGATTAGGAGTTCCACAGGTAAAGGTGGGAGCCAGGAAATGTATTAGCTACCATATGTGGCCAGCGAGTCAAGCCGTTGGATACACTGTTCTATTCTTACTGTACATTTTCCACTGGGCGCTGTTTCTGCCTCACACAATGCCAGCCCCAGCTGCCACTGGATCAGAACCCTCTCCATCCTCCAAAGCGCAGTGAAAACGCCGCCTCCTCCAGGAAGCCAGCCTTGATGCCTTTAGTCACACATGACTGCCTTTCCCCTCGACTCTTAATGCTTCACCTGCCCACTCCTGCGGCACTTTCACATTTTGTCTCATCAGTCAGCTCCCTCCATGAGGAGACAGCAAAGAGGCAGCAGCTAAGTGCCTGCTGACAAAATGAGACTGACTCAGTTTATGGCAAAGTGCTTGGTTTCATTGTTTTTAAAATCTCTTTTTTTGGAAGCGGTGTCTTCTCTTTCTCACATGAACAAAGGGACCGAGTCCTGAAAACCAACTACTTTGCTCCACTACTATGAGTTACTTTAGTCCCCTGTTAAGTTCCTTCCAGTGCCTTCAAGTATTTTATCTGGCAAAATCGGCCACCACATGTCTGAAGATCCCACATTTAACATGCCGGTAGATGAAAAGCAAAGTTACAAACGCCTCACAGTGAATTTGTAATGCTGGTTTGAATACATCAGGCTTTCCAACTGTAAAATCCCAAATGTGACAGTTTTATGAGCAAATGAAGAAAAGTAAGGGGAATTTAAAATTCCTCAACAGGGCTTCCCCAGTGGCTCAGCGGAAAAGAATCCGCTTGCCAGTGCAGGAGACATGGGTCTGAACCCTGGTCCAGAGATCCTACATGCCTCAGAGCAACCAAGCCCATTTGCCAGAACTACTGAGCCTGTGTTCTAGAGCCTGTGAGCCACAGCTAACTGAGCCCATGTGCTGCAAAGACTGAAGCTCACGCGCCTAAAGCAAGTGCTCAGCAAGAGAGTAGCCCCCGTTTGCCTCAACTAGAGAACAGCCTATGAAGCAAAGAAGACCCAGCATAATCAAAACTAAAATTATTTTTAAAATTAAAACATAATAAAATTCCTAAACAAAAGAAGTGATTCAGAGAGGAAAGGCAGCACATGTATCCAAGGACCCCAGCATCTATCCCAGGGCCCCAAGAGAGGAGGCAAGACTGCAAACCCCAGAGCCCTAACTCCTCCAGAAACCACACAGCTAAGGTTCACACAAGTGAGGTGCCTCTGGGATCTCGAAAGGCTGAGACACTCACAGAGCACCCCATGCAGAGACCCGGGAAGTCAGGGCTAGTATTCCAGGCAGCCTCTGCACACATCGTGGGCGTTGATGCTCCTGCCATCAGTTAGCACTCCTCCAAACTCCCCCTTCAATGGGGCCAAGAGGGGTTCCCTTCAATAGCAGCCTGGCCCAAACAAAAACTGCCTGACAACCCAGACGGCAAACACATACCCAAACACAGGGGAAGGTCCCCTCTTCCCCTTTCCTTCCTCCTCCTCACATCACATGAGCGGACCAGGACAGGAATTACCAGTATTTTCAATTAGAAAGAACTAGGCCACATGCTGTAACGGGGTTTAACAGCAGGATGCAGAGCAATGGCCAAGCTGGGCACTCTGGGCTGGTGAGTTTTCCATGAGACCCCAAACCGAGGCAATTCTACGGTGATGTTTGTCTCATACCTTCCATAGTGACAGCCTGGTGACCCCATTCCCAACCAATCAAAACTCCCACAATGTCACCCCATCTGACAGCAACAGTGACCTAACCCCCAACCCCCGTGGCACTGCTTACTTTTGGTGACGTTACAGCCAGGAGAATGATTCTGTAAATTTAGCTACTGTGCAGAGACATAAGCCTGATGAATTATCCCCGGCTGCCTGTTCAGAGGCGGGCTGTCGGCCACGTGCCTGTGATTCCATCTGGACGGGGTGGGGGGACTCCCATTTCGGCCACATTCCCTCCGACTCAGGCAGGGAGCCCCGGCGGAAGGAGTGGGTAATGAAGTGCTTTTGTGTTAAGAGGCTGTCACGTAAAGCTGCTGATAGACTCAATCCATCTGTTCCACCTCATTTCAATTAATCCTGGGGTCCCCGGGGCTTGAAACCAGCTCAGGTCTGCACAAGCCCAGGAGCACCAGCTTCCCTAATGAGGCCACACTGTGTCTCAGGACTCAGCAACTGAAGGCCACCAACCCGGTCCGCCTGCGGGTCCCAGACTGTCAGAAACCCCCACCCCTGAACACTTGGCAACTGCCTGTCCCTGTGGCTGTGTTCACAGAAATGAACCAAGCCCAGCCCTTTGTTCTCAGAAAGGAAAACAAATACTTCCTTTGAGCTGACCCAGGAGGAGGGAGATCCGTGAGAGGGAGCACCCGGAAATGCAAACACCACCAAGTGAGGGCAAAGCTACTTGCTGTGTGACCTCACGCAAGTCGCAGGCCCTCTCTGAGCCACACCAGCTGTAAAAGGAAGAGGATCATCTCCAAAGGCTGTCTAGCTCCTTTAGATGGAGGCTGGCACAGAGACTCACAGCACACCGCTATAGTCACCGACTCAGGGCTGCCAACTCTAAAAACAGGCAAGTGCCCACATGTGCCCGAAGAACCCAGGGACACCCACAGGGACGGGATTGGAGGACACCCCAAGTGTCCCCGAGAATGCCTGCCACCCTCCCATTGTGTGGCTCTGTGGGTGGACTTATCTGATGCCAGGAATCACCTGTTCCGAGTCCCTGCACCAAGGAAAGTGATGGGGCAGCCCCAGGAGCACAGGCAGGGCATCACGCTCAACTCTTCCGAGAAGAACTTCTGCCCACAAACGGTGTCCCAGGAACCATATTACATGGCAGATACAAGCCTGGCCACCAGCAGCTAAAGCTGGGCTCCAGGCCTGAATGTCTGCGGTGAGGCCACCAGCAGCCACAGGCGCAGTGGGGGAGCGGGGGTGCCCAAGTTGGACCAGTGCAGGAAATGGAAGAGACACGGGTTCCATCCCTGGGCTGGGAAGATCCCCTGGAGGAGGGCACGGCAACCCACTCCAGTATTCAGGTCTGAAGAATCCCACGGACAGAGGAGCCTGGCGGGCTACAGTCGCACAGAATCAGACACGACTAAAGCAACTTAGCACACACGCAACCAAGAAGGATTTAGGGGATTAGGCAGGTTGGGGAGGCAGGGGCGGTCCTGTTCTTGCGCTTCAGTGCCTGGGGGTGACGCAAAGAACCCTGTTTTTATGGTGGCGAGGGATTGTGCAGCTGCAGAGTTCCTTTCTTTGGGCTTCTTGCAAAAGTCAACCTTTTTGGCGATGGGCAGGCAAGGGAGGGTGTGCGGTTCACAAGGGCCGGAGCACAGCGTGAGGGATCACAGCAAGGGTGGGGACACCTGCGAAGCCATCAATACCAGGTTCCCCAGGTCCATGGGCCCCAAACTGCTCCCCCGCACCCTCGCCAGCTGGGGCTCTAGGCTAGCGGCCTGGCACCTTTTGCCCCGGGCACGCCCACAGAGCTCAGCGGGAGAGGCACGGCCATTCCCCGCCCCCTGCCCACCCTGGTCCCAGCAAGCAGCTGGGCTGGGAGCATGTGTCTGGGCCGCGGCTGTGCCCCTCAATGCTCCACCCACCACTCAGGCCAGGTGGGGCCGGGGTGGGCGCCATCCTTGGCAGCCCCTCAACCGCTAGCTGCCAGTGCTGCTCCAGCTCCCTACTCCTAGGGGACACGTGGGAGCAGCTGGGGCCGAGTGTGCCTGGGAGCCACCCGTGACAAGTGGCAGCCTGCTGGGACCTGTGAGGGCAGGGAGAGGCAGGCCGGGAAGCCAGGCCACCCGCCTGGCACCCCCACCAAAGAGCATGAGCACCACGGGCCACAGGGCATCGCTGCTCCTGAGTCAGCCGGCCAGGCCTAACACCCGTCTCCCCAGGGCAGGGGCCTGGCGGGCAGGGAGAGCAGAAGGGCAGACACTCACACTTAGACTTACACCACAGTATTTCCCAGGACGTGAACTTGAGCAAACTCTGGGAGATAAGTGAAGGACAGGGGAGCCTGGCGTGCTGCAGTCCACGGGGTCACAAAGGGTTGGACATGACTGAGCGACTAAATAACCACCACAGGTTTCCTGGGCACCAATGGGGTGTCAGGTGGTGTGCTGGTCAGGTGGTGGAGTAAAGAGACAAGATCTGTGTCCTCAAATCTAAGAAATGCAGACGGACAGACAAGCTCAACAAAACCGAGAGGGAGCAGTAAGGGTGTCCGGGGTGTGTACGTGGGGCAGGGCCTGGCTCTCAGGGAGCCCACAGCGTGGCAGGAGACAGGCCTGTTGGCAAGTCTGCTGCCTTTGCAGAGGGGATGTGAGGCATCTGAGCTGGGGGACAATGGGAGCACGTGGGAGGACTAATCCAGAAAGGCTTCTGGGAGGAGGCGGTGCAGAGCTAAAATGGAAACAAAGAGCAGGTGCCGTCTGGGAGGCAATAAAGACAAAGGCAGCAGCAGAAGGCACTCCCCCACCGCCTGTCTCCCACCCCAGGCACTGAGATCACACCCCCACGCCCACTGCAGTCTCAGGATGGAGAAGCAGGACCCCGCACAGGGAGGTGGGGCCTGGCACCCGCTCTGGGCTTATCTCGCCAGGGGCAGCAGTGGCTCTGGAGTTCTCCAGCCGGGTCCACCACCAGCCTGTCACTGCTTCAAGCCCTGCCAGGTGGCTGGGCAGGCGGGCATCACACCTAACCCACAGAAGACAGACCGAGCACAGTGCCTGGCACGACTCAGGCCCGCAGTGGGTGCTGCCTCAGACACGCTCAGGGGGAACACGCATGCCTGCCTCCGGCTTCAAGGGTCCCAGCTTCACACAGCCCTGTGGTGTGCACAGGCAGGAGGCCTGCAGCGACTTGAACGGGAAACCCATAAAGGAGATGGCCACAGCAACTAGGGTGTGGGGGCTTGCCCTGGAGGTCCCCTGGCCTAGGGAAATCCACCCCACCCCCAGGCTCACCCACACCCCTTTCCTGCCCTAACCCTCGGGGTTCAGAGCGAGACAGGAGGGGCTGAGCAGGAACCTCTGAATACCTGCCCCCCCATGCCACCTGCTTAAAACTTTTTCCTCTGGTCTCAGGAGAAGCACACATGTGACAGTTTGTACTGTGAAGTGTGACAGAGGTTTCAACTTCGAAGGGCTGGCGGGCCGCCCGGTTGAGAGCTCTAAGGGCAGGTCTGTGCTGGGGGGAGGTGGAGCGTGCACGGTGGATTAGCGATACCTGCCTTGGGCACAGCAACCGCACTTGAGCCTCAGAGAAAAGGCTGGAAAGTGGGGGGCAAGTTCTGCCCGAGCATGGAGGGAGCAGTGAAATCTTGGATAAATGAGCGAGCGAGGTCAGACTGTATTACCACCTCCTTCACTCCCACTTGGCCCCCTGATAAAGCTACACGTGAAATAAGCAAGCAAACAAGCCCTGCAAACCAGCTACTCTACATTGTCATGGGAGTTTGCAACAAACCATCACACTTCACCCAGAGAGCAAGAAACTCTGGAGGGTTCTGGAGTTCTATCACCAAGAACTTAATTCTCTAAGCAGGAAACTGGGGGAGGGCAACTCAGGACACAGTTGAAAAACCGGGGAGGAGGAAGGTTAAGAAATGACGCATTTGTAATAACCACCATCTCAGCAGGAAGTGAGAATCTTAACAGATGGTATCGACTCCAGGGCAGCTGTCCATGCTGGGGTGGGTGGGTGGGGGGATGCACCTGACACAATCCTTGCCCCCGACCATGCCCACCTCCAGCACCTCCTTCCCTGCCCAAATCCCTTGGTTGGAAATAATTACTGCATCTGTGCCGCCTGAGCCCTGGCACAGTGTACCCCACATTCGAGGTGACTAGGAACCTCAGGGTCCGGGGGAAGGCCCTGCCAAGTGCTCGTATCTGAATCCCCTCCATCCCTGGCCTCCGCATGCGCTTCCCACGACAGACGCTCGCCAGCTGCCGGCTAAACCAAAACGCTGACCACAAGGAGGAAGGGTCGCAACCGAACACGCCCTGCCCCTCCTGCTAGAGGGCAATGAGCCCTTTCTTTTGAATGATGATTAAGCAGAGCCTGGACTTGACACTTTGTACTATCTCATTTTTGTATTATCTCATTTAATCCTGACTGGCAGGAGCTATGCCTGGCCCACTAGGATTTGCGACCATGAGATCCATTTGATCCACGAGTGTTTGTGATGGCTGGGGATGCCATAGTAAACGAGAGACAAAGAGATAAAAGAATGTGTCGTGGGGTGTGCCACGAAGTACGAAATGCTAACAAGAAAAATAAGGGTGGGTCGGCCCAAGAGACAAGGAAAATGAAACGATCACAGACAGGTGGTCAAAGAGGGTCCTCCGACTAAGGAACAGTTGAACAATCATGCCAGGTGGACATGTGGAAAAGACCGCCTGGCAGAGGGAACAGCAAGTGGAAGGTCTGTGTCTGGAGAACGCTTTGCAGTCCCACGGAGCCCGGAACTGGGGGTGGTCCAGCCTAACCACCGCCAGCAGTGCAGTGGGCCCCCACGGTCAGACGTCCCATTCTGAAACAGTGAGCTCTCACACGAGTCACTCACCACGATAGCAAGGGCTTAGGCCCAGGTGCCAGGCACAGGCTACTGGCAGAACTAATAGCATCTGGAGTGCTGTGTTGAGAAGGATTCTGAGGCCAGGTCTGGGCTCAGAGGCAGGGAAGCAGATACAGATTCGTGATGTCTGCCTGAGCCAGGATGTAAGCCGCGATGGCATGCCCTTGGGTAACCCAGCGTGATAAGTGCTGCTAACATGTTTAGGGTATAAAATGCTGACAGGATGTGAGGGAGGGACCAGCAATCCTCTGCCTCTAGTTATAAAGGTGCAGCCTGCGTGTCCTCTGCGAAGCCAGCTTCACTTTTCAAGTCTCCTGACCAGGCTGTGGGCCGCCCAGGGCAAGCACCTGGACTGTCCTCCTCCTCTTTGCCCCCCAGCGTCTAGCACAGGAGGGGCTCACTTGGCACTTGCCAGACGAGCTAATGAAGGGCCAGGAGCCCCAGGCTGGTGCGTGTGTTCACAGTTCAGTTCAGTTGCTCAGTTGTGTCCGACTCTCCGCGACCCCATGAATCACAGCACGCCAGGCCTCCCTGTCCATCACCAACTCCCGGAGTTCACTCAAACTCATGTCCACAGAGTCGGTGATGCCATCCAGCCATCTCATTCTCCGTCGTCCCCTTCTCCTCCTGCCCCCAACCTTTCCCAGCATCAGAGTCTTTTCCAGTGAGTCAACTCGTCACATGAGGTGGCCAAAGTATTGGAGTTTCAGTTTTAGCATCAGTCCTTCCAATGAACACCCAGGGTTGATCTCCTTTAGATTGGACTGGTTGGATCTCCTTGCAGTCCAAGGGACTCTCAAGAGTCTTCTCCAACACCACAGTTCAAAACCATCAATTCTTCGGCGCTCAGCTTTCTTCACAGTCCAACTCTCACATCCATACATGACCACGGGAAAAACCATAGCCTTGACTAGACGGACCTTTGTTGGCAAAGTAATGTCTCTGCTTTTTAATATACTATCAAGGTTGGTCATAACTTTCCTTCCAAGGAGTAAGCATCTTTTAATTTCATGGCTGCAATCAGCATCTGCTGTGATTTTGGGTGGACTTTAAATATGGATCCATTAACAATGCTCCACAATTAGAACACAGGGCCCCTCGTGGGTGAGGCTCTGATCTGAAGATGGGGAAAAAAAGCCCCCCTTTATTTCTTTGGTTCTTTTTAAAAAATGTTATCCTCTTTAATTTTATCCTCTTTCACTTATTTATCCTCTTTAAACTTATTCCATTTATTTAAATTTTCTATTGAGGTGCAGTTGATTACAATGTTGTGCCAATCTCTGCTGTACAGCAAAGTGATTCAGTTATACACATAAAGGCATTCTTTTTTTCATATTTCTTTTTCATTATGGTTGATCACAGGATTTTTTTTTTGAATTGTAACTTTTTAAACTATCTAGCAATTATTTGTGGATTTGTTTATTTTTAGCCCTACCACGTAGCATGTGGGATCTTAGTTCCCCAACCAGGAATCAAACCCAGGTCCCCTGCATTGGAAGCACAGAGGCTTCACCACTGGACCGCCAGGGAAGTCCCTATCACAGGACAGTGAATAAAATTCCCTGTGCTATCCAGGAGGACCTTACTGTTTATTCCTCCTGAACATAATAGTGTACACCTGCCAACTTGCATTCTTTTGAACAAAAGAAAAGGGAAGCTTTTCTTCAGAGGTGAGCAAGGTGGGTGTACGGACCGGCAGTTTCAAAGAACACACCAGAGAAGGCAAGAGAAAGAATGAAGGCACGCAGACCCGCCCTGGCACCTGGGCACAAGGTGGGCATCTGCCCGGCCTCCCACAGGGCCAGCTGAGAACCCACACTTCAAGTAAATAACTGGCACCCTCACCAGCTGTCCCTGCGCCCAAACTGACACTCTGGGCCCATCTCGCCACCACAGCAAGTGGACTCTTCCAAGTCAAGCCAAAAAAGAAGAGGCTCAACTCTGCACATTAAGTGCGCACACAGTCACGTTTAAGGTTCCGCGAGGCACTGGGGGGTTGGGTGCGTGCATGAAGAACATCTCACTCTGGCCCGACACTCTCCGGCGTGTCCATGTCACCTTGTGTCCAGTGGGGCAGGTGTCTGACTGTGACCTAGCCATGCACTGAGATGCCCGGTTGGACCTTGGGTCCAGTGGCAAATGACGAGCAAGCTGGGGCAGGAACCTAGGGAGTCCACAGCATGGTTGGCGAGAAGAGACACCAACATGGTGAGCCTGCAGCCCAAGGGCGTCCTCAGGGGGACCCCGAGGGGTTGGGAAGTGGAGTGGTCCCTGCAGGCTCCAGCCGCCAGGAAAGGCTTCACGGGTCACTCAGGCCCCAGGAGAGGCTGTCGATAAACACATCAGGCTTCTCCCCCTGAGCGACCTGTCCTGCCCTCTCAGAGCCTCAAAATACCTGAGTGCTTCTCTTAGGACATCTGTACAGCTGGTTTGGGGGGCTTCTCTTTGCACCCGTCTCCCCAGACTCAGTCATGGTTCTCGGAACTCTCACAAACCGCCTTGATCTTATATTCACTCCGTCATCCATCCATACATTCAATAAGTATTTACTTGTTAAAACAAGCCCGGGAGCTTCCCGGGTGGCTCGGTGGTAAAGAACCCACCTGCCAATGCAGGAGACACAGGTTCGATCCCTGGTCCGAGAAGATCCCACATGCTGTGGAGCAATTAAGCCCGTGCACCTCAAATCCTGAACCTGTGCTCGAGAGCCCGGTGGCCACAACTACTGAAACCTGTGCTCCACAACAAGAGGAGCCACGGCAATGAGAAGCCGGAGCACTGCACCTAGAGAGTAGCCCCCACGTGCGTCAACTAGAGAAAAGCCCATATAGCAATGAAGACCCAACACAGCCAAAAGTGAACAGTTCAGTTCAGTTGCTCAGGCGTGTCCGACTCCTTGTGATCCCATGGACTGCAGCACGCCAGGCTTCCCTGTCCCTCACCAACTCCCGGAACTTATTCAAACTCATGTACATGGAGTCAGTGATGCCATCCAAACATCTCATCCCGGATAAGTAAATAATAAGTAAACAAGCCTGGGTCTATTCCAGGCAGCGTGCGAGCAGTCAGGGGTGTGATGGGGCATGATAGCAGACAGGATCTCTGCCCCCTGGAATTCAGATTTGCAGCAGAGACAGGCATTTATCCTCACTACCGAGCTCTGAGTCAGGAACGGGACTCTGGTCGGGCATGGGACAGGCTCTAAATACATGCTTCCTGAATGAATGCAAAGGAGAGAATGACTGCTGGAAAGCGAGCAGTCGGTCATCATAAATACACTGGAGCAGAAAGGAAAAAGGCAGAAAACGGGGTTCGTGGGGCGCCTAGCTGGGGTCAGGAGCTGGGGTGCGACCGTGGCCGCAGGATAAGCTGTGGCTGATGGCCCACAGACACCCCAGGCCTGCTGAGATAGGAAAGGCCTCTTCTGCCAACGGGCATGCAGCCGGTCCCCTGGCCACTCAGACCCAGGAAATCAAAACCGAATGCCAGACGCGATACAGTACCACTCCGGGCAGGCCTGGCTCTGGCTGGAGCTCCCACACACTTGAGCCCGAGTGCACAAGTGGCCCCCTCCACCCACCACCGCTCACCGCTCAGCAGCAGCGCCACCTCCCCAGCCCCCTGCACAGAGCAGCCCTCATCAGCCTGTGTCCACTGAGGGCAGTGTGCCAGAGCAGGAAAAAAATAGAGAGGAACAGAAGCTACAGGAAAGCACCACCAGCTGGAAAAGCCAGCTCAGCTCATCTCAGACTGTCCACCCCGAGCTTCCTCCCGAAAAAGGGGTCACAGCATCCCCGCCGTGGCAGAGGGACAGCAGCATCAGGCTGGGGATGCCTTCAATAGGCACAGATGTGTCGTGGGGACCGCAAGTCCATTCCTGGAAAGTGAGGCTGCTGCAGGAGGCAGGCCTCGAGGAGAGCTCACGACCCTGTGGTAGAGATGGCTGTGAAAATTACAGCGCGAGCATTGAGTGTCTGGGCACACGGCCCGGGACGGCTGACCATCCACGCTACTTTAACTCTGCTGTCACAGGCAGGGTTCCCAACTCCCTGACCTAGTGGAGTTCACAGGAGTTAAGTGACTTGCCCAGGTCACCTGCAGCTGAGTGACGCACGGGACCCAACACCAGCTCCTCAGAGTCCAGGTGCCCATTTTGGTGCGACTGACCTTTTTAATCCACAGGACTTGCAGAGCAATCATCATGCACTCACAGTGTTCAGAACCTTGGGGGCGAGCAGTTCACGTGCTCTGTTCCTAAGAATTATAGTCTCTGTGAGCAACGAAGACCTGGACATAGATAGGACCTCCCCGGGGGGTTAAGACATCAGAAGAAAAGCAGACCATGCGAGCCCCCACCCAAGGGTGTGAGGGACCTGCGCGCTGCACTCTGGGCAGCGGGAAGGAGGAAGGGGGGAGAAAGGCATGCTGCTACCTCCTCTTAGGAAGGCTTGTCAGAAGTGGCGCTCAACACTGCCCCTGACGTCTCCCTGGGCGGCGAGGCCAGGCCCAGCTGGAGGGGAGGCTGGGGGCTCTTTGATTAAGGAAGACAGGGGGTGTGAATGGGAGCAGGGGAGTAATCTGCCACATAAGAGGAGATAAACTGTGACCCCTGGCCTGGGGGAAACTACCGTCGCCTTAGAAAGATACACACATGTGGAACCGATTACTGGGTGAGGCCATTTATTACAAGGCACTGATTGAGTGACACGGATGGGAAGCAAGTGGTTAAGGACGAGCAGAGCCACAAGCCGGCCGAGGCCACTACAGCCGGAGGGCACCGTGGAGGACGGAGGCTGGAGCTGGATGGACCGACGGCCGACAGAGAAGGCCGGGGGGCTGGGGAGGGTGGTGGGGATGTCAGCCACGGGAACGGAGGCTCATAAACACTGAGCCATCACAGCTTCTGCTGAAATGAACTTAGGGTGGGCGTGGGGGCATGTTGGACCTAACACGCACAGAACTGGGTTAATTATTCACCACAGTCCTTGGCTCCTGACATTCATCTGTCGTTGCCCACGACTCACTTTCACTTCCTTTGCACGATGTAATAACCACCTGCAAATCGCCCACCCCAAAGGCTGGGCCCCCGACCAAAACCTGCATCTAACTAGATGGTGCCCCACTCCATGCCCCGCCCCCTTCCATCCAAGATACCCCCAACCTCAATCAGAAATGCACGTTCTCTTGCCCCTTCCCCATTTGTTTTTTTTTTTTTTGCAGCTTTACTGCAGCTGTAAAACCTTCCTAAAAAGCACATTTATTTTAGCTCCTTCTGACTTCACAAAGAAAAGGATTAGTGCTGTATGTAATCTTTGGAAGCACAGCCTCTTTTTAGCTAATATTTATGACACTGCTAAAATTCATCTACATCGTTGAGTGCTGCTGCAGTTAATTTGTTTGGACAGCTGTATAATATTCCATTGTGTGGTCACGTCTCAGCGTATTCATCCACTCCCCTACTGATGGGCATCTGGGCTGCTTCCAGCCTTTTGCCGTTGTGCACGGAAATGCTGGGACCATTCTTGTACACGTCTCCCAGAGTCCACGCACAGGAGTTTCTCTCGGGTATACACTTCAGCGTGAAATCAGCTGGGCTGTTGGGCATGCGGGTGTGGGACTTAGCCTTTAATGCCAGACTGCCTCCCAAAATGCTTGCATCAATTTGCATTCCCACCGTGGTGGATGAGAAATGGAACAGTGAATGCTTGTGGCACACTAGCCAGCAAGAGCTTCGCTCCCTCCCATCTCCCAGGGTCAGTGCCCCCTACACAGGTGCAAACGATGACCCAGCACCACAAACTATTCTGTGCAGGAGCCAGATCTTGGCCCCCAGCCAATGTGACTCTCAAATTTGGCACTTCTCCGACCTGGGCCGCCCACTCCACAGGCTGACTCTTGCTGGAGGGAGGGGGCTGGAAGAACAAGCATGACGTTGCAGTCGGAGGATTACATCAAGGACGACACCCCAGTAGGGTCAAGTTTGGGGTCAAGGGCTGAAGCACAGACACTCCAGGCCTGTCTGTGTATAGGATCTGGCCTTTGTCTCCTGGGGCCCATGGGACAAGCCACTGCGAGGTCTGACTTGGTCTCACATGGCCAGCACTTTCCCACTCAGTCCTCACAGCCCCTGACTCCATCACCTCCTTGAAGCGAGCCCATCTGAGCAGGATGCCAATGGCGGCCCCATGAGTGGACTCAGTGAGCTCACCTCCTTCCACTCCCTTCCAGCACCATCCCTCCTTGGCACCAAGTGCCCGCAATGGGGCCTTCCACGGCCAGGTCTGCACCTATGCCAGCACCTGTGCCTGCTATTAGACTGCCTTATGCCTTCCCCATGTTGGCCCACCTGAAACCAACATAAAAAAAAATCAGCTTTCTCTTTCCCTGAGAAGTTTAATTACTGGAGAATGGGTTTAGCCTGAGAACAGGATGAGGAAACTTAAGGCAAAGGGGCTTGCGTGTGGTTGAATATAAGTGTTACAGTCTATCAAGATAGATCAAGGGGACTTCCCTGGTGGTCCAGTGGCTAAGACTCTGTGCTCCCAATGCAAGGGGCCTGGATTTCATCCCTGCTCAGGGAACTAGATCCCACATGCCACAGATGAGAGTTCACATGCTGCAACTAAAGGTCCCGCATGCCACAGTAAAGATCAAAGATTCTGTGTGCCACAAGACCCAGCACAGACAAATAAATAAATGCACAAATATTTTTTAAATTGTAATTAAAATAATAAAGTGAGATATTGTGGCCTGGACCCACTGTGACTAAGCACCTCCACGCTACGGGGTGAGTCCTGAAAGGACCCACAGCTCCCAGCTCCTGGTTGATCTTGAGAGTGGCAGGGCCCCTCCCCCACAATATCGATTTCCTCCTACGTGTTCCATCTTCATATGTAGATGCCCGATAAATGTTCATCCAACAAAAACAAAACTCACGCAACTATTTATACAAGAACACCCCAAACCTTTGTAAAATGTTATTGACAGAGCTCTGGCCATGTTGGGGTGGCTGAATGTACTGCAACTTTTCAGAAAACATTACACAAAGGAGCACATTAGTTTCAACGAGCAGGAGGAAAAGTGCCGGGTGTCAGTTGGACACGCATCTCTAAGCAGGTTAAAGCAGTTTTACGAAAAGCACCAAAAATTATCCACATGAAGTTCTCAGTAGAATCCTGTACACTTTAAACACTGTTAATGTGAAAAATTTCACTTGCAAATAACAGGACAGACAGTAGGACAATAACCCCCCACGACCCCACACGCCAGTTCGATAATGAGCAAGGTTTGGTTCGTCCGTCTTTTTCTTCCCTTTGTCATAAAACCAAGAAAGAATTTAAAGCAAACTCTAGCAAGCACCTTGTCATCTCACCCCTCCATCAGAAGGCACCTCTGAAGAATACTGGGGTTTTCTTACATAACCCACAATTACGTGCTTTAAATTTTTTTCCCCTATGTGCTTCTTAAAATGAAGCTCTCTGTACGCTTTTGGAGGCCAGCCCAGAAGTGGGAGAGAAGGGTAGTGGGGGGAAGAGGGGGACGGGGCGGGCGGGGCGTGGACACAGCATTCCCATTGGTGAACCTGCAGAGGCTCCAGGCAAGGTCTGTGATTTGCTCACCCCGAGCGGGTCTCTGTGACCCCAAACCCACTGGCCGAGGAGACCCTGAAACTGGCAGAATGATGACAGGCAAGGAGGAGTCGCTGGTGAGAAAAAAAAATCAAGCAACTCCTGTAAGAGTCAAACTGATTCCTCATCCAGCAAGAGAAATGAGCTAAAAACTAAGCCGTGAAGCAGTGTGTGCCTAAATCCACCCTCGGCTCAACCCGCAGACAGCAGCTGCTCCCATCACAGAAAATGCCACGCCTGCATCGCACAGTGGCTCCCAGAGAAGCACCGGCTGGCAGAAGTGCAAGGCGCAGGGGCTACCCCTGTGCGGAGCCTGCCCTGTGATGGGGGCTGTGACCCACAAAACCCATCACACGCTGGCCAAGGGGCTGAGTGGGGAGCACACCCCAAGTCTAAACGCCACCACTGCACAGGCGCTGGGCACACGGCAGGTGCGACAAAGCCAGCAACATGGCAAGAAGCCTTGGGGGTTAGGATTTTGTTTTCCTCTGCATTCTCAATGCCCAGGAGGTCAGCCCGTTCTTCCTGCTCCTGAAGGAAAGGGCTTTAAGACCTGACACATCGAGAGCCGACGGTGGCGGCTTTTGCACTTTCTGCCCACAGCCTTGGGGGAGGGTCCTCATGGAGGGGTCTCAGAACTGTCTTTCACCCAAATCGGACCTTTTGTGCAAGACCCCGCCCTCTCCTCTCTCCTGTCAAAGCCCATCTCTCTGACTCCATGCTGATCTTTTCTATGGCGTATGGTGTATTTTGTTTAACTTATTTTTCAAAGTTATTTACTTATTTTTGGCTGTGCTGGGTCTTCACTGCTATGTACAAGCTTTCCCCAGCTGCAGTGAGCGGGGGCTACTCTCGAGCTGCAGCGAGTGGGCTTTACATCACGGTGCCTTCTCTTGTTGCAGAGCACAGGCTTCAGTAGGTACAGTGGGTGGGCTCGGTGGCTCTTGGGCTGAGTTATCCTGTGGCTTGTGTGATCTTCCCTGATCCCACTGGGGGTCAAATCTGTGTCCCCTGCATTGGCAGGCAGATTCCCAACCACTGGACCACCAGGGAAGTCCATATGGTGCCTCTTCTGAACAGCCCAGTCTGATACTCGCTCCTCGCTGCTTCACGCTTGTTTCCTGGACTCTCACAACGCTGGGCTTTTCAGCATCAGCGCCGTGGAAAGCACACTGGGTGGGGAGCAGCAGCCTCAGGTTCCGGTTCCAGACGCTCCAAACACAGACACAGGCCACAGCTTCTCTGGGCCTCGGTTTCTTCATCTGTATAAGCAGAGATCACACACTCTGCGCACGGAACACCGCTCCCCTGCGCCCCGTCTCCATGGCAGACAGCACTACCCAATCAAAGCACCCCTGCCCCCAGGGCCAGGGCAAGGCCACCGAGCCCTTCTCAACACAGCACTCTGAGCAGCCACAACGAATCCACCTGCACCCAAGAGTAAACCCACCTGCCATTCCCTGGACTCAGTTCAGTTCAGTTCAGTCGCTCAGTCGTGTCCGACTCTCCGCGACCCCATGAATCACAGCACGCCAGGCCTCCCTGTCCATCACCAACTCCCAGAGTTCACTCAAACTCATGTCCACAGAGTCGGTGATGCCATCCAGCCATCTCATTCTCCGTCGTCCCCTTCTCCTCCCGCCCCCAACCTTTCCCAGCATCAGAGTCTTTTCCAGTGAGTCAACTCGTCGCATGAGGTGGCCAAAGTATTGCAGTTTCAGCTTTAGCATCAGTCCCTCCAATGAACATCCAGGATTGATCTCCTTTAGAATGGACTGGTTGGATCTCCTTGCAGTCCAAGGGACTCTCAAGAGTCTTCTCCAACACCACAGTTCAAAAGTATCGATTCTTCGGCGATCAGCTTTCTTCACAGTCCAACTCTCACATCCATACATGACCACGGGAAAAACCATAGCCTTGACTAGACGGACCTTGGTTGGCAAAGTAATGTCTCTGCTTTTTAATATACTATCAAGATTGGTCATAACTTTCCTTCCAAGGAGTAAACGTCTTTTAATTTCATGGCTGCAATCAGCATCTGCAGTGATTTTGGAGCCCAAAAAAATAAAGTCTGACACTGTTTCCACTCTTTTTCCATCTATTTCCCACGAAGTGATGGGACCAGATGCCATGATCTTTGTTTTCTGAATGTTGAGCTTCAAGCCAACCTTTTCACTCTCCTCTTTCACTTTCATCAAGAGGCTTTTTGAGTTCCTCTTCACTTTCTGCCATAAGGGTAGTGTCATCTGCATATCTGAGGTTATTGATATTTCTCCCGGCAATCTTGATTCCAGCTTGTGCTTCTTCCAGCCCAGCGTTCCTCATGATGTACTCTGCATATAAGTTAAATAAGCAAGGTGACAATATACAGCCTTGACGTACACCTTTTCCTATTTGGAACCAGTCTGTTGTTCCATGTCCAGTTCTAACTGTTGCTTCCTGACCTGCATACAGGTTTCTCAAGAGGCAGGTCAGGTGGTCTGGGATTCCCATCTCTTTCAGAATGTTCCACAGTTTATTGTGATCCACACAGTCAAAGGCTTTGGCATAGTCAATTCCCTGGACTAGGTGGTTTTAAAAAGCAAAGACATCATTTTGCCAACAAAGGTCCGTCGAGTGAAAGCTATGGCCTTACCAGTGGTCATGTATGGTTGTAAGAGTTGGACCATAAAGAAGGCTGAGCACCAAAGAATTGATGCTTTTAAACTATGGTGCTGGAGAAGACTCTTGAGAGTCCCTTGGACTGCAAGGAGATCAAGCCAGTCAATCCCAAAGAAAATCAACCCTGAATATTCACTGGAAGAACTGATGCTGAAACTAAAAGCTCCAATACCTTGGCCACCTGATGTGAGGAGCCAACCCACTGGAAAAGATCCGGATGCTGGGAAAAGACTGAAGGCAGGAGGAGAAGGGGGCAACAGAGGATGAGATGGTTGGATGGCATCACTGAGTCAATGGACATGAATTTGAGCAAACTCTGGGAGATAGTGAAGAACAGGGAAGCAGAGACATTACTTTGCCAACAAAGTTCCGTCTAGCCAAGGCTATGATTTTTCCAGTGGTCATGCATGGATGTGAGAATTGGACTATAAAGAAAGCTGAGCGCCAAAGAATTGATGCTTCTGAACTGTGGTGTTGGAGAAGACTCCCTTGGACATAAAGGAGATCCAACCATTCCATCTTAAAGGAGATCAGTCCTGGGTGTTCACTGGAAGGACTGATGTTGAAGCCGAAACCAATCCTTTGGCCACCTCATGCAAAGAGCTGCCTCATTTGAAAAGACCCTGATGCTGGGAGAGATTGAGGGCAGGAGGAGAAGGGGACGTCGGAGGATGAGATGGTTGGATGGCATCACCGACTCGATGGACATGAGTTTGAGTGAACTCCGGGAGTTGGTGATGGACAGGGAGGCCTGGCGTGCTGTGATTCATGGGGTCGCAAAGAGTCGGACAAGACTAAGCGACTGTACTGAGCCCCACTCAGGACACACGGCATCCCCCAGACTGGACCTCTCTAACACCCTGTGGTATACAGGCCTGTGGGCCCCTCAAGCGCTCTGGGAGAGGAGGCCCTGTCCCCCGAAACCCCTGCCCTGACCCCCGCAAGGCTGAGGCTGTTCTCCCCCCTCGCAGCCCAATCAGGTACTGACCACAGCCTCCGAGGTGAGGTTGAGACTCCTGCTGAAGGGCCCCAGGGGCTCTGGCTCCTGCACTTCACTGCACCCCCTTCTCAGCACCTGTCAAGCTCCCAAACCCCAGGAGGGCCTTGCTGACAAACCAAGCAAAAACTAACGAACCCACAGCCACTAGCAGGAGCCCCTTCTCTTCAACATCAGCTGCAGAGTTGGAGATGGGAGGGAGTGAAACATTCCCCTCTGTGCCCAGAGCAGTCAAGTGGACAGGCCCATCTCCCAAGGAGCCTGCTTAAGGCCCAGGCCCACCCTGCTCCAGTGGCAGGGCCGGGGAGGGTGTGGGGTGTCCAGCCAGGAACTTCAGGGGCCACAGTGAGCCCCAGGCAAGACTGGCTTTGTTTGATGGTGCGAGCCCTCCTCCCCACTCAGAGGAAAGGGGAGGCCGTCCCTCCTCCTGCTTGCCCACTCAAGCGTTAAGGAGCAGGAGGAGTGAGGAGCCAGGGCCACTGGGCCTCCTCAAAGGTCCGCCAGTAACTTATTAAGCCGCCCCATCCTTATTCACCCTGGATACCCGCTGAGGTATCGGTTTACTTGGTAAAACCAGTTCTCGCTGCTTAAGGAGTGTGGGGCCTGGTGAATGGCGGGAGGAAACTGGACACCCTGGGAACAGCACTGTTCTTGGGGAAATGAAGCACTGGGAAAAGACACAAGCACTCCCGCAGGTTGTAAAGCATTTTATTGTCAGCTGCGTGCTGGGACAGGGAGCCAGAGTCACCAGTGGAGAGGACGTGCCCCCGAAACGCGATCACCTCAAACTGCACGAGGCCTGTTTTCCCCATGATAAGGCAAACACATTTCTCTGTGTGTAAACTTTTCCAGTAACAGGTGATGCTCTGAAACCGGCACAAAAGCAGATCCCTCTCTCCAAACTATGAAGGCCAATTCTGCATCCCGTGTGAAGGAAAGGACTTCTGGAGAGCCACACCTGGGGACCACAGTGCCCTGTGCATCCTGGGAAGACATCCCACACCTGGGGAGTATGTGCACTGGTGCATCCTGGGAAGACACTCCAAGGCCACCACACCTGGGGACCACAGCACCCTGTGCATCCTGGGAAGACATCCCACACTGGGGACCACGGCGCCCTGTGCATCCTGGAAAGACATCCCGCACTGGGGGCCACATGCACTGGTGCATCCAGGAAGACTGAAGTGAGAGAACCAAAGTGTCAAAGCCCATGCCATGAGGCCATCCAAGTATCTTCTGGAGAAAAGACCCTGACTTTCACTACTATGCTGTGAACTGTGCACTAACGCAGGAAAGAGCGTGGCTTCCCTCCACTGCACACCTCAGACCCCATCAGCCCCTCTCTCCTGCACCTCTGGCTGCTCCACGAGCCAGCTGGTGACCTAGGCTGGTCAGTGTGGTGCTGAGAGCCACATGCTGAACTCTGGGGCCTAAGATCCTTGTTTCCTGGTCACAGACAACCCCTGGTAGAGCCAAGTCCACTGGCACACCCCTGGTCACCAGAGGAGGACCCACGGCTGCATCTGATGCTCTGAATCCTGTCCCTCAAATCCACAGCATGAGGGTGGCTCTTAGGTCACCATCCACCAGCAAAGGACCGTACAGTCCCTACTTTCTTTTAGAGTAGGGACTCTGAAAAGACAAACTTTTTCTTTCAAAGCAACATCTCCCCATAAAGCACCTGCAATGTGATCACCTAGACCCCCAAAAGCCTCTTCTAAGAGCCGCCTGGTGAGACAAGTGCCCACACATCCTCCCTTTCTAACCCAGGAAAGGACCACCAGGCCCACAGCCCCCCAGGCTGATTTTGCTCTGCGGTTTAGGTTCTCAGGTCAGTAGGACCCCAAAGCTCAGAAGCCCAGGCGAAAAGTGCAGGGTGTTGGCCAGGGATTTGATCCATAGGACTCCGGAGATTTCTAACAATCTTGGGGGAAAAAGACGTCTACCAACAAACGTCATCCAACCACAGTCAGGGGCCAACATGCCTTTCCATCTCTCCCATATTCAGAGTTCTGCTGTTCCCTGGAAACAAAGAACTTGAACAGGCAAAAGACCCCAGGGCTGCACTCCCTGTCACCCCCACCCCAGGGGCCCACAGCCCCCACCACCTCCAGTTCTGACAGACAGTGGTACCCAGGCACGCATCACGAAGGCAGGAAACTTCCGCAGGCTCAACAAGAAAGTGAGCCAACAGGCAGGAACAAAACCTGAACCTGCAGACAGACTTCATGTCACCAGGGGGTGGGTGGCTTTGAAGGCAGGCAGCTGTGCCCTTTCTGGGTACTCCAGGGTGTGCCAAACAGGGGTCTGGATATTCCGGGGCTTTAAAATCCATCCGTTTTTGTCCTGGGTGGGGCACATGGCTTACTGCTTAAGGTACATCTCCATCACCTCCTCACCGCCTAGAAAACTGCCCACACGTGTTATTTCAGAGACTACACGGTGCAGAAGAAAACACTGCACCAGGGGCAAAAAGGCTGGGTGCCAATTTCAGGCCTGACACTCACTAGCTGCGTGTGACTCTGAGCAAGGCAGTTAACATCCCAGGGTCTCACTGCCTCATCTGACAAATGGGGGTAACAACACCTGAACCATCTGCCTCATACTTTTTATAGGTCCTTTGATGTCTGAGCGTTCTCTCTCCTATGACGAACCTACAATTACAAATGTAAATGCAGCAGCAGACTCATGTCAGGACCCATAGGGCCTGTGTCTATTTGCACGTGTGGGCACACATACATCCTCATCATGGTCACAGCTGGATTCCAACCCCCACCCCACCCCACCTGGGAGGCTAACCAGCATGCTTTCTGCCCATGCAGCCCAGGAGGCATGCTGCAGGCGTTCCGTGACACCCGCATCATGGTGTGGGACATGACGGTTCAAATGGGAGGGAGTCCTCGCTGATTCCTGAGGCCGGCAGCCTTTCTCCTCAGAGGCGGGATGACCTGAGGGATCCAGGGCTCTGCTGTCTGGGCTATGAACCAGTCTAGCCCCCTAGATCACCCAGGGGCCTGAAAACCTACTAAGGCACCAGGAAGCACCAGTCTTCAACTACACCATGTGTTTTCTGGCTTCCCTGATAGCTCAGTTGGTAAAGAATCTGCCTGCAATGGGGAGACCCCAGCTCGATTGCTGGGTCGGGAAGATCTGCTGGAGAAGAAATAGGCTTGGCTACCCACTCCAGTATTCTTGGGGTTGCCTGGTGGCTCAGCTGGTAAAGAATCCGCCTGCAATGTGGAAGACCTGGGTTCAATCCCTGGGTTGGGAAGATCCCCTGGAGAAGCGAAAGGCTACCCACTTCAGTATTCTGGCCTGGAGAATCCCATAGACTATACAGTCCATACGCTGCAAAGAATCAGACACGACTAAGTGACTTTGACTTTTCCGTCCTCACTGCTGGCAGCTTGAGGATGGACCGGTCAGATTCAAAGGCCCAAGTTGAGAAGGTGAGCCCCGGGGGGCGGCTGTGGCGCCCCACACTCTCCTGACTGCCATGCTGGGACCACCAGGCAGAAGGAGCCAGGTTCCAGCTCTGGGAGGCCTGGCCTGTGGGCTTCACACATTTTCTCCCAGTGACCCGCTCAGGCCCAGCCTCCAGGGCAGCACACCCTGAGCACTCTCCCCAGAGTTCAAAGCCCGATGCAAACAGAAAGCCCTGAGCTCTCCTGCCCCACTTGTCAGGCTGGTAAAGGCACCAGGAAGCAGACTCAGGTGTTCTCCGGTCCACGTGCCCACACTGAGCACACAAGTCAGAGCCCCTCCAGCGACTTTCCATAATGTTTTCACAGTCACATGAAGATCCGTGGCCGATGTCTGGATGCCTGCCCTGGAGGCAAGGCCAGGGGCAGATGAAGTGACCGCAGGGGCCAGGAGCCCAGACCCAGGTCCTAGACTCAGCTGCCTGTGGCTTGGAATCACTGACAGCAACAAAGGAAACCCCTCGGTGGCCCGAGTTTCTCTTTTTCCATTTGTTATTGAGGAGGAAGAGGACGAGAGGTTCCCAGCCCAGCTGCACATCAGCATCAGATCACCAGAAGCATCTGAGAGAGCTTTCGGGCTTCCCTGGCGGCTCGGCGGGAAAGAAACCACCTGCCATTGCAGGGGACGCGGGTTCGATCCCTGGGTCGGGAAGATTCCCTGGAGAAGGAAATGGCAACCCGCTCCAGTATCCTTGCCTGGAGAATCCCATGGATGGAGGAGCCTGGAGGCATACAGTCTATGGGGTCACAAAGAGTCAGACACGACTGAGCGACTTAACAAGGAAAGGGAGCTTTTAAGTGACACTGACACTCTGGCCCTTCAACCAGTCACATCGGAATCTCGCACTCTCTGGGAAGGGGGTCACATGTCGCATGGAAGGAGCTCCCGGGGGTCTGGCTGGGGGCCTGAGAGGCTAGAACCACCCCACGGTCACTTCTTTCTTTAACATTCCACCAGCCACACGCCATCGGGGCTTGTTCTGAATCCTCCATTAGAGTCACCTGAGCCTTAACAATGCAGAGGAACATTTATCGAGCCCCAGGGATGTCCCGACTGTGCCCCTGGCAAGCAAGAGGGAGAGGACGGGGCGATAAATGAGCCCCAGCTATGACCAGCTTTCCATCACGTCGCATGAGAACTGGCTTCCAGCTCTGCTATTAACTCGCCACGTGGCCACAGCCCATCTCGCCATTCCCCCCACCCAGTCCCCTCCCTGCAGCCCTGGGTCGCCTCAGCCCAGCTTTCCGCCTCTCTGGATGCCTCCTCTGACCCCCGGGGCCTCCTGCCTTCCGAGATCCGGGCAGGTAACCAGGCGGCACCTGCTCTGGAAACGCCCCAGGCCCAGGGTGTCTGTCATCTCTGCCGCAGGGTCTCTAGACCCTGACTGAGGGCCACGGCAGCCTCGAAGAACAGCCCGAGACGGCGCCTGGCTCAGGCTCGGCTCGGCTGCTCACAGTAAGCCCTCAGATTGGTCTGTGAACAAAGGATACACACGGCAAAGTCCTCAGCCACTTGTGGAACACAAGCAAAACACCGTGGAGCAAAACACTCCGACACGTGACGTTTCAACCAAACGAAGACAGAGCTGTGTTCTCACAGTGGGCCAAGGCCCAGAAGCCCGCTTGCAGCGAAGATGAAGATGAGAACCCCTCCCCTCCGGAGTCGGCGGAGGACTTCCTCGGGGTATTAATAGCCGTCAGCTGTCCCCACGAAAGCCACAGATTCCCTTCCCAGGGAACGGCTGCAGGCCCCGAAGGACACTGAACTATGAACCACTTTAATGTGCTGAGGTAGCAGGATGGAGGGGGGTGCTGAACATCTGCCTTCTCTCTTCAGAGGTAAAGTTTGATTCTGATAACCATCATTTATGGGATAAAGACACGAGGCGGAAGAGAAAACATCCTGGTTCCTGATTCTGCAACTGTGGGCCAAGGACTCCTTCACAGGGTGGGGGAAGCTCATTTCCAGAGAGAATACGACCTCTCCCCCAGCGACGGCTCACCAGCCCAAGGCAGGCTATCAGTCTGGATGCCAGGACAGCATCAAATTCTAGGAAAACCGAGTGTGCAGGAAACGTTCCAGTCCTCAGCTTAGTTCATTTTTTTTTTAACTGGAGGATAATTGCTTTACAATATTGTAGTGGTCTCTGCCGTACATCCACAAGAATCAGTCATCATCATATAGAAGGAGACAAGAGAGGACGAGATGGTTGGAAGGCATCACTGGCTCAATAGACATGAGTCTGAGCAAACTCTAAGAGATGGTAAAGGACAGGGAAGCCTGGCGTGCTGCAGTCCATGGGGTCGCAAAGAGTAGGACGCAACTGAACAACAATATCCCCTTCCTCTTGAGCCTCCCTCCATCCTCCATTCCACTGCATTTTACAGCCTCAGCAGCTAGCAGTCATGTAGAGTGAGGCCTTTACAGGCCAGGTAGCGGTGGGTAAGGAGAAAGAAGCGCCTCCATCAGCCCTCTCTCAGAGTACAGACACTAAAGTGGGAACGGGGGCACTGTGCATCCTGACCTCTGCCACCGCCTTTCTCTTCTTCCTCCCCAGCTTCACCAGAGGCAAGCCATCACATGCTCTTCTAGACAGATATGATTCCAAGTCCAAAGCTGACATCCCTGACCAAGATCCAGGGACCTCATGAAGAAAGGGATGCATCCGTGTACGCAGACAAAACTCTAATCCAAAAAGATACAGGCCATCCCTGTGTTCACAGCAACTCTATTCACAAGATTCAAGCTAAGGAAACAACCCACATGCCCATTAACAAAGGATTGGTAAAGATGTGGCACATGTATACAGTGGAAAACTGAAAGGGAAGTCGCTCAGTCGTGTCCGACTCTTTGCGACCCCATGGATTGTAGCCCATCAGGCTCCTCAGTCCATGGAATTTTCCAGGCAAGAGTACTGGAGTGGGTTGCCATTTTCTTCTCCAGGGGATCTTCCCGACCCAGGGATAGAACCCAGGTCTCCCACACTGCAGGCAGACGCTTTACCATTTGAGCCAGCAGGGAAGCCCACAGTGGAATACTACTTAGCCATAAAAAGAATGAAATAATGTCATTTGTGACAACATGAATGCAACTAGAGATTATCTCACTAAGTAAATCAGAAAGAAAAAGACAAATATCACACGATACCACTTTTACGGGGAATTTAAACTATGACACAAATGAGCATATCTATGAAACAGAAACAAAGTCAAGGCTCTAGAGAAGAGACTTGTGGTTGCTAAGGGGAAGGATGAAACAGTCTGGGATTAGCAGTTGTAAAGTATTATATATAGAATGGATAAACAAGGTCCTTCTGTATAGCACAGAGAATTATGATTATCCTATGATAAAGCATAATGGAAAAAAATAGGGGACACATAGTTTTCGAGGCAGGAGCCTGCTATGCCCCCCCTTTGCATGGCCAAGTGATAAAGCTATCCTTTTCTGCTTCATCCAAAAAAAAATTAAAAAAGAGAGAGTGTGTGTGTATAACTGAATCACGGCTATACAGCAGAAATTAACACATTATAAGTCAACTATAGTGGAATTAAAAAAATAAAGTTTACTGAGCATCAAAAAAAAAAAAAAAGAGAGAGAAAGGGATGCTTCTGTTTCTGACAGTTTAATCCCAGTTTGATTTAAGCATGAAACAGTTTAAGAGGTCCTCATGCCCTAGGACTACCCTTCACCAACAGGAGTGTCCTGGCTGTTGGAACTTAAGTGTTTCATTGTGGAAAAACCTCTATGCTGACTCCAAGAGTGAAAAGGATTTTTCTTTAAGACAAACACGCAAAAAGAGCAAAAGAAGAAAAAGGGGGAGGGGAGAAATGCTGAGTTACTCTGTCCAACGAGCCATGTATGGTCATTCAGCCACCAAGTGGGACACACTCGCCACTTTTAAAGCTGGGGCTGGGGTTCCACGCCCTCAATGATTAACATCACGGACATTCTTACTCGATGCCCTTTTCATTCCTTAAGAAAATACTTGAGACCAGCGTTTGGCACACAGCCACGTGTGAGGGTTCAGTCCCATTTTTGGGTAAAATTATGATAGAATACACATAACAGAAAACCAGATAAAATACACACTAGCACTTAACAATCTTAACCAATTTTAAGCGTGCAATTCAGTAGTGTTCAGTGCATTCACATTACTGTACGAGTCTCTAGAATTCCCTTCATCTTACAAAACTGAACTCCATCGCATTAACCGACAACTTTCCACTCCCTCCCCCAGCCCCTGGCAATCACCGTTCTACCTTCTGTCTCTCTGAATTTGACCTATGAGCCTCACAGAAGCAGAACCGTACAGTATTTGTCTTTTTGTGGCGGACTTATTTCACTCAGCATAATGTCCCTACAGTCCCTCTATGCTGGAGCATGTGTCAGGATCCCCTTCCTTTTCAAGGCTGAATAACATTCCACTGCATGCATGTACCATGTTCTGTTAATACGTTCATCCACAGATAGACACTTCTGTGCTTCCACCTTTGGCTTCTGTGAGTAATGCTATGAACGTGGGTGTAGTTCCTTTATTTTTAAAAGTCAAAGATGATTTCCAAATCAGGCAGCTTCCTAAAAGACCAAAAGTTAAGTTTTTGTCAGCATACCATATTCCTCTTTACGTATCTATTTTTGGTCTACTCTGGAATAAAGTCTAGTTATCCCTCCTCACACTTCCTAAACTGTTTCCAACCAGATCTGAACGTGCACTTGGATTTTAATAACACGTGTTGAATTCACCTCCCAATTCCATGTGTCCACATCCAAGCCTTCTGGGACCTCTCAGGGTGGCAGCCACTGAGGCCACCACAGCCGCTGTCCTGCAGACCCTATTCCCACCAACCTGGCCATCTCCTAGGGGTTCAAGCCCCCCTTCCTGAGACTGTACCTAGGAGGAGTTCAAAAACACCTGGGAATTTAAATGATCTGTGAATGTAGGCACTGGATCACCCCTTGTCAAACATATCCCCCAAGTCACCCAAAAACCCAACCCAGTAACTTTGACTTTGGGGATGCTTATGGACATGTGACTCCGAGGTCCTGACTTCAACCTCCCAGAGTAGGGGAGGATAACTCAGTCAGAACCAGAGGAGAATACCTCCAAAGGGAAAAAAGAACAGAAGAAGGCTTCACTGGTCCCACATCCAGTTACTTTCTATTTTAAAAAGGGTGAGATTAAAAGGCTAATAGTGGAAACAGTGACAGACTTCATTTTCTTGGGCTCCAAAATCACTGCAGACAGTGACTGCAGCCATGAAATTAAAAGACACTTGCTCCTGAGAAAAAAAGCTATGACAAATCTAGGATTGCCTAGGATCTGCCTGTATTAAAAAGCAGAGACGTTACTTTGCTGACAAAGGTCTGTCTGGTTTTTCCAGTAGTTATGTAGAGATATGACCACAGAGAAGGCTGAGCACTGAAGAACTGATGCTTTTGAACTGTGGTGCTGGAGAAGACTCTTGAGAGACCCTTAGAGAGCAATGAGATCAAACCTGTCAATCCTAAGAGAAATCAACCCTGAATAAACATTGGAAGGACTGATGCTGAAGCTCCAATACTTTGGCCACCTGATGTGAAGAGTTGACCCACTGGAAAATATCCTGATGCTAGGAAAGAGTGAAGATAGGAGAAGGGGACGACAGAGGATGAGATGGTTGAATGTCATCACCAACTCGATGGATATGAGCTTGAGCAAGTTCCGGGAGATGGTGAAGGACAGGGAAGTCTGGCATGCTGTAGTCCATGGGGTCTCAAAGAGTTGGCCATGATTTAGTGACTAAACAACAAAAGGCCTAGGCTAATCAAAGTGTCTTTGCCTTAAGAAATCAATTTATCCCACCTTTTGAACTCCAGTGTCGATAAAGACCCAGGGTTTCCATACAGGCAGTGCATTAAAGTAGGAACATTTGAGAGTCCAGCCCATCACATAAGCCTGCTCCAGGGAGGACCCCCAGGCCAGGCAGGCACAGCTGGGCCAGTCACACTTGCCTCTTTCAGACCCTGGTAGCTCAGCTGGTAAAGAATCCACCTGCAATGCAGGACAGGAGACCCTGGTTCGATTCCTGGGTCAGGAAGAACCCCTGAAGAAGGGATAGGCTGCCCACTCCAGTATTCGTGGGCTTCCCTGGTGATTCAGATGGTAAAGAATCCACCTGCAATGCAAGAGACCTGGGTTTGATCCCTGGGTTGGGAAGATCCCCTGGAGGCGGGCATGGTAACCCACTCCAGTGTTCTTGCCTGAAGAATCCCATAGACAGGAGCTACAGTTCATAGAGTCGCAAAGAGTTGGACATGACTGCGTGACAAAGCGCAACTCACAGCACCAGGGCAGCCCACCAGCTGGCAGTCACTGAGCTCCCTGACCCTGGGAGGACAAAGGGCACCAGGGTCCCTGCCCCGCGGGAGCCTGCAAATCTGGTGCAGGACTCAGAGAAAGCAGGTGAGAGCTGAAAGGCGTGATGATGGTGATGACAATGATTAAACTCAGGTTCAGAACAGCCCACAGGCTTCACAAAGGCAGGCGAAGGGAAGGAGCTTGGGGCAGGAGAAAGCACCCCAGCCTGACAGATGAGAGCAGAGGAAGGGAGAGCACAGACAGCACTGCAGCCTGGGAGCCAGCAGTGCCCACCGCACCAGCTCCAGCTCCCGCGCTGCAGGGCCCCCGCGCTGGGCATTATGAGAGCAGAGGAAGGGAGAGCACAGACAGCACTGCAGCCTGGGAGCAAGCAGTGCCCACCGCACCAGCTCCAGCTCCCGCGCTGCAGGGCCCCCGCGCTGGGCATTTCACATGCTCGCTTGCTCTCTGAATCGTCACTACCCAGGGCATCATCTGTTATCACTCGTTATCCCCACTGCAGAAAGGAGGAGGCAACTTGGAGGGGTCAGGCCGCTTGCCCCAGGTCATGGTGGTGTGCGTGGTACTGGGAGGGGCGGAGAGAGGATTGCCCGAGAAAGAGGAGCCCCTGGAGAGGCCGGCAGGCCAGCCGCCTGAATGATGGGCAGGACGCTGGCCCGAGGCTCCCCAGGGCTGCAGCTGAGGGGCTGACAAGGTAAAGGCAGCCTGAGATGCGTAGTCCTCCCCAGGGTAAAGGTGGGCGAGGAGAAGAGAAGCAGGACAGACCCGCGCACGGCCATCCTACAAGGCGACCCACCCCTGGATCCTCCTCTACTTTGCTCGAAAAGTCTGGACAAGCTTCAGTCTCAGGTGGGTCCAGACAAGCTTGGAGTTATCAGCAACCGCCAGTTCTTTTGGCATCTTGAGCTTAGGATGGCCTCGGCTGCGATTCGGTCCATTTCCGTTGGAAAAGTCCAATTGTGGAAGCTGTGTTCTATAAAGCTCAAACGTCACAAATTCTCACCCCAACAATGGCAGGAGGAGGTTGTTGAGAACAGGGGTCCCCCACCTCTGAGCTGGGGACCAGTATCCTATCAGGTCAGCTGGGGCATTATATCAGAAATAAAGCACACGATTAATGTGATGTGCTTGAATCTTCCCAAAACCATTCCCCTACCCCTGGTCTGTGGAAAAACTGTCTCCCACGAAAGCGGTCCCTGGTGCCAAAAAGGCTGGGGACTGCTGGCTGAGAAGACCAACTCTGCACAAAAATGCGAGAACTGCTTGAGTCTCTGCTGTCTCATGCAGCCACAAGTCCAGGTTGTAAGGGGAGAAACTATCCTGATGGGTCCCAAGAGCAGGACAGCCTGCTAGGTTACTGCGCTGTGGAAAAGGAGGCGTTTTTGTTTTAAAGTTTTGAAGTCATTAAGCCAAAACACTGGCAAGCTCAAGGGAGCCAAGCTGGCTAGACAAAGTTGAAAACGATCAATTTAACTTCCACCCCCCAGGGACTGAGCCTCCTGGGTACCTGACATATGGCTTTTCCAGCAACAAAGCAAACAGGACATGAAAAGCCTGCAGGTTGGCGTGAAAGCAGTGGGGGAGAGTCGGGGGGTGGGGGAGAGTCGGGGGATGGGGGGAAGCCGGGGGAAGACCTCTGTAAGGGCGAGATTCAAAGGCTCCAGCCCTCCACGTTGCCCTGCATCTCCACGCTCGTTTGCCCCACTGATCCCCTGAAACAATCAGGTCCTGAGTCTCTGACACGTGTGTCAGGCACTCAAGGAACACACACTGAGCAGAGGAGGGCCCTGTCCTCCAATCACTCAACTGTCTAGAGACGGGGAACAAGCCGAGGGTCTTTACAGGGTTATTTTAGCCTAGAGATAGGATCCTGGGCCCAGGCCAGTAATACATGCCCCGAGGGCAATGACTTATCCTCTCTGCACTACTCTGAGTCATGGCTTTTGTTGCCCTGTGTCTTGTCACTAACACACACTAATCCTGGCAGGCATGTCTCCACGCTGCTGGAGTGAGAGGTGAACAGAGAAAGAAATGCAGAACCTACCTTTAAGGAGTTTCATTGCTAGTGGGAGAGAAAAATCAAGAGGCTGCCATGAGATAGTGGGCCTAAGACACTCAGTTCACTGGAAGCACACTGGTACGCTTTAAATTAGAAAATTATACAGGAGGACTTCCCTGGTGGTACAGTGGTTAAGAATCCACCTGCCAATGCAGGGGACATGGGTTCGATCCCTGGTCTGGGAAGATACCAAATGCTGTGGAGCAACTAAGCCCGTGAACCACAGTTACTGAGGCTACGAGCCACAAATACTGAAGCCCAAGCACCTAGAGCCTGTGCTCTGCAACAAGAGAAGCCACCACGATGGGAAGCCCACGCACTAAAACTAGAGAGCAGACCCGGCTCTCCACAACTCGAGAAAGCCCAATGCAACAAAGACCCAATGCAACCAAAATAATTTCTAAAAATCATGCAGGAGAAAAACGGGCAGGGCAAGAGTTAAGCATGTACGCGCACATCTACAGGATTAATCCAAGCAATTCAGAATGTAACTCCTGGAAGGGCCCCTCCATAATCCGCTCAGTAATAAACAAAGTAAGCAAGGCCCAGAGAGGTGGGTCTGTGCAAAGACCCCATGTCTACTAGACCGTCTGATGGGCATCTTATCAGTGCCAGCAGAAAAAGTCCAACACCCTTGATGCAATACTCAGGCCGACACTATTAACATGCCCACTTTTCAGGTAAAAAAAGACTCTTGGAGATGAAACTGCCCAAGGCCACAGCTCTGAGAGGTGAGCTCAAAGGAGCCCATGACTCTTATCTTCTGCCTCTGCAGACAAAGGGGTCTGCAGCGGCTTTTCTTCCTCTCTTCCTATTTGTACTTGGATGTGTGTGTCTCCCGTCCTCTGCCTACACAAGTGACATGGTCCCTCCATCTGCAGAGGGTGGACACACAGGAACAGCCCTGTGAAGTCAGCCCTGAGGATGAGCTAGTGCTATTACTGTGCCCTGCTGACTCAAAACCTAAGTGCGATTCTGAGTCCCATGCCAACCTGTAATATGGTGTTACCCGTATTTTATAGGTGAAATCAAATGATACACCAAAGTCACACTGCTAGAATGATGACACACAAGTTTCTAAATCCTTGAAAGAATGAGATGACTTGTCCTTCCTGCTGCCCTCCCACTTCCCATCTTGTTCTTCCTCCTCCAGCTTCACCTTCCTGACCTTCTAAGGCAGTGGTACCCAGCCTTTTTGGCACCAGGGACCGGTTTTGTGGAAGACAACTTTTCCATGGATGGGGCAGAGGTCGGAGGATGGTTTCGGGATGATTCAAGTGCATTACTTTATTTCTATTATTAATACACCGGTCCCACCTCAGATCACCAGACATTAGATCCCAGAGGTTGGGGACCTCTGTTCTTAGGAATTGGAGAAACCACCCAGCTCATCCTCTTCCACAGGGCAGTGGCTAAGCTCCTACCCCCAGCTGAGAAAGCAAACCTGACTTCTCCCTGCGAAGCTGGAGCCAATGCCAGGGCCAGCCCCAGGGGATGGGCAGCGAGGGGGCAATGGCAGGTGTCTCCCTGAAGTTGCACTGCACCCTCTCTTCCCATGGGGAGTCCCAAAGTCAGAGCACCTCTCCCCTTAACTTGCTGAAAAAGTGAAAGTATTAGTCGCTCAGGCATGTCTGACTCTTTCTGACCCCATGGACTGTAGCTTGCCAGGCTTCTCTGTCCATGGGACTTCCCAGGTAAGAATACTGGAGTGGGTTGCCATTTCATCCTCCAGGGGATCTTTCGACCCAGAGATCGAACCCGGGTCTCCCGCATTGCAGGCAGATTCTTCACCATTTGAGCCACCAGGGAGGCCCAACCTGATGAAGCCCATTCCCAAACCAATAGAACCCTTGCAGCATACAGCCGGCAGCCTCTTTACCCTTCTGGAACCTCCACCTCCTCTCAAAACATCACCAACAGACTCAGAATTGGGGGTACAAGGTGCGGCCTCCTCAATAATTCCAGCTGAGCCCATCAACTTCAGACAAGAGCTTCCTCATCCTCATACTTCATCATTCTCCTTCCTAGAAAAATAGGACTAAAGTTATACTGGAAAGGACCATGGCCCTGAATGCCATGGCAAAGGAGCAGAGAAACTGCCTTTCCACAAAGAACAGGCTGAATAAGAAAAACTGTTATTAGCCCTGGACACAGGCCACGCAGCCGGCTTTATGGAGCGCAGAGCCTGCCCAGGCAAGTTCTCCCATGAGTCCTTCTCACAAACTAGTTATAACATCAAACACGTTGATCTTGGCATTCAACCCCAAAACCTAAGGCAAGGGAGAGACTCCTTTTCCTTTTAAAAGTTTGAGAAATTCATTTCCCTCCTTTCTGTTGCCAAAGGACTTGGTACCTCTTACCACTTCCTAGCTCTCTGGGATGTGGAGTAGCCTGCGATAAGGTGTGTTTCTAAACTCATTCACGCACAACCTGTGATTCTCACAGCCTGAAACATGCTGGTCCTGATTCTGTAATGAGCAAAAAACGAGGCCGAGCACCTCCATCGGAAAGCAGTGCGGCTCCCTCTCGGCCTCTGAGAGCTGCACAAGGAGGTTTTCACTCCTTTTCTGCCAGAGACGCAGGCTTGGACCTCAGGCCTGATGACCAGGTGACCGCCCAGCTTTCCACCCTGACACAGACTAGCTCTCTAGTGCATGAACCTTCCGTGAAGGGCTCGAAAACTGAATGCTTTAAGGAATGGCCATGGATTAAGAGAAACGTTGAGCAAAAGATAAAAAAGTAAACAGACAGTAAGAGAACACATATCAGAAACACTGAGAAAGTCCGGATCGGTCAACCTGAGGAGGTCTTAGGGCCACTGTGAACTGGGCATATGGGCTCAGCTCCATGCAGAACAGATCAAAGCCAGGCAGCAGCCCTCGGGAACCATCGTGGGCGCAACAGGGAGACTCCAAGTGTACACTGCTTCCTTTCCTTCAAGGCAAAGGAGAACCCAGCAGCTCAGAGATAGAAGGGAAACCCCAGTAATTCAAAGTCTGAACTGAAGGCCAGCAGGAGGAGCCCACGGAGCCCAGAAGGAGAAATGGGGATTCCCTGGTCGCTCAGTGGTAAAAAATCCACCTGCAATGCAGGAGATGCACGTTTGATCCCTGGGTCAGGAAGATCCCCGGGAGCAGGCAATAGCAACCCACTCCAGTATTTTTGCCTGGGAAATCCCATGGATAGGGAGCTCGCAGGCTCCAGTACATGTGGTTGTAAGATTTGGACACAAGAGTTGGATACAACTTAGCGAATAAACAAAGACAAATATACAAGGAGAAATATCCCAGGACATCCCTATGTGCAGAACTTAAAAAGAAATCATACAAATGAACTTACTTGCAAAACAGAACAGGCTCACAGACTTAGAGAACAAACTTACAGTTGCCAAGGGGGCCGAGTGGAGGGCAGAGATAGTCAGGGAGTTTGGGACGGATATGTATATACACTGCCATATTTAAAATGGATAACCAACAAGGACCTACTGTACATAGCACTCTGCTCAATGTTATATAGCAGCCTGGGTGGAAGGGGAGTTTGCAGGAGAATGGATTCATGTGTAACATATGGATGGGTCACTGCTGTCCACCTGAAACTATCACAACATTGTTAATTGGCTATACTCTAATACAAAATAAAAAGCAAAAAAAAAAAAGAGAAAGACCGTCTTCACCCGTGCATGCACGCGCGCGTGCGCGCACACACACACACCCCCCACACACACACACACCACCACCACCCCCCACCTCGTGGCCTTAGGTCTCCACAGCCTGGCCAACACACAGACACACACACAGACACACACACACACCCCGACCTCGTGGCCTTAAGCCTCCACAGCCTGGCCAAATTCCAGCTTTGCTAATTGCATCAGACCCACCTTTCACCCCTCCTCACCCTCTGCAATTAGCCCAGATTCTCTGCTTCCTGCTGCTCCGGGAGATGAGGGGGCGGTGGTGCAGGGTGAAGTCTGGGGCCAGCTGCTCCCTCAGTCCCACCCACAGCCCAACCCCGGAAGTGCTGGTTTCAGAAGGTGCCTGAAGCAATCAAGCCCCTTCCTCTGGGGCTCCTGGGGGTGTGAAGTCGGCTTAACATGGGAGAGCCCAAGCAGGAGACCCTGGGGAAGCAGCGCTCCCTGCCTGGCCCCACGGGTGGGGGAGGCTTCTGACTCAGGACCTGGGAATGGCCTGGCCCACCTGCACACCACGGCTGGTCTGCTCACAGCAAGCCACCTCCCTCCAGGACTGCAGAAAGCAGCCAATGACCATAACAGCTTGAGCTCTCTGGGGCTTCCCTACTGTACTCCACCAGCCTCACTTGCCTAATCTGTAAAATGGGGACAGCAGTTTTGTCCTCACAGTGACAGGACTGAAAGCTCCTAGAGCCAGGCTTATAGCCATCCAACTATCTTTCTCTCAGCCTTCTGACAGGGGCACAGGGCTGAGTCCCAAAGTTCCTGCTTGCTATTCAATATGGCTCTCTAGCATTTCTTCTAAAAACAGAAGAGGAAAAAAAAGAAAACCAAGTCCAACCGGCAGTTGGTCTCACGTGCTGCAAAAACAAAACCCTGCCTCTGGGAAGCTGTGGGGCCGCGGGGGTCCACAGTCCTGTCGGCCCCTGTCCCTGGCAGCAGGTCAGGGAGGGTCACCAGTCAGGAGCACACGCCTTCTGCTTGGTGTGGAGAAAGGGAATTCAGATGGACCTGAAGCTGCTGTCCTCCTGCTGCCCCCCACCCCACTTCCAGCCCCAGACAGGCTGACTGGGAGCTGCTGCCCTGGAGCCCAGGGGGCCAGCACCCTACTGCAGGGCTCCGCTCTCCTGGGCCTGAGAAGCATTTTATCCTCTTCCCCTGCTGTTCCCTCCAGGCAGGGAACCTAGCAACTGCCACCCACAGCCCCCTGAGCCTCTCAGGCTTGTCCCTTCTCCCCTCTGCCCCAGCTCTGGTCCAGGCTTCCATGACCTGTCCTGACTCCCCAACTCCCTCCTGAAGCCAATCCACTCTCAATACGGGTGTCAAAAGAGTTTTCTTTTTTTAAACTTTCCTCTTTCAAAAGGCTATAAACACTCCCAAGTCCCTCTGGGATGAAGTTCAAATTCGTGAGCCTGGCATCCGCCCTCGGGAACCTCCCTCCCTACCTTTCGAGCCTCACCCATCACCACTCCCCACCGAAGCCCCAACCTCCAGCCACTCAGAGGTGACCTGCTCAGCCCTCAGGCTGCTCCGTGCCTCTCTGGTTTTGCACGTGCTGTTGCTCCCCCAGGACCCCCCCATACACCCCATTTCCTGAAAGACTAGTTCTGTGCCCACCCTTCAGGACTCAGGCCAAGCACCACCCCCTTCGCAAAGCTCTCCTTGGGCACTTTGGGCCCTCCCCTGGCTGGGGCACCCCCCTTTTCCCTGTGTCCTGTGACATCCGTGTATGTGCACACAGGTGTTCCAGCGGCTGGTGTGCCTGGCTTGTCTCCCACCCCGCTAGACACGAGCATCTCAGGCATGGAGAACGGCCTTAAGAACAAGGAGGAAGAGACACAGGAACCGGGGGACTCCCAGCGGGTCACACCCACCCCTCTGGGCCACCAGAGTTTCCATGTCCCATGTTTCATCACCCGATACCAGAAAGAACAGGGGACAGGAAGGGACAGGAAGCAAAGAAGAAAGGAGGAGTCCACGCAGGCCACCGCCCTCCCCAGCCTCACTTCCCAACACGGTCTGGAAGTGCCTCCCTTAAACTTTAGACTGAGAGCAAACATTCACAGGGAAGTAGGTCATCTCCTGGGTCGAGTCCATGGCAGACAAAGGCTCCCAGATCCGAAAGGGGTCCGGGGTGCTGGGACCCCTCTGACGAAGGCCTCCCAGCCTGGGGCTGGACCGCCCGGCCTCATCACTGCATTTGGTCACCATGTCACAGCCCTGCTGGAGACTCCAAACCAGCATCCAGTGACACACCAACAAGGAAGTTTGCCCAGAAGTTTGCCCACATGTCCAGGGATAAATAATCTCAGACCTCCATTCTCACGGCAGAGACACAGAAATCTTCAGCATTCAGCAGCAACACAGAACACAGCATTTTTCATGGGTGAAGGACACAAAGGGGCAATTCAGCAAAGAAAAACAAAAGGCCCATAAAGAAGGCAATTTTGGCAATAAGTAGCAAAAGTCCTCAAAGTATTCATACCCTCTGACCCAGGAATTCCATGCTAGGAATTTATCCTAAGGACATAAAAACAGTTGTTGAAAGATTTATGGACCAAGGTTGTTCATGGTGGTATTATTTATAATTCTAAGACAGAAATAACTCGGTATGAATGAGAGTGGTATAGCCACATGACGAAGTGCCATGCAGACATTAAAATGCATTTATGAAACAACATGGGAAAGGATTTGAGGAAATGCTCACTGCACAGTAAATGAAAAGAAAGGTTTCAAACAATACACACCCTGAAACACACATAGGCACAGACACAGTTAGAAGGCATAAATACCAAAATGTTAACAATGGTATGCCTGGGTGGTAAGACAGTGGGCAGATTTAATTTTCTTTGCATTTCCCAGTCTGCAATCAGAAAATATAATCAAAAATATCACCTTTAATTTCCTCAAAACATAGAGATAAGCTACATCAAGAATACCCACCTTACAACAAGAAAAAAATGCAAAAGGAAAAAACAAAACCCATCTACAGCCTTTCTCTTTTAAGAGTGGAGAGTCTGTCATACAGAGTAAAATGAGTCAGGAAGAGAAAAACAAATGTCGTATATTAATGCATATATATGAAATCTAGAAAAATGGTACTGATGAGCCTACTTGCAGGGCAGGAATAGAGAGGCAGATTCAGAGAACAGACTTGTGGATCAAGGCAGGAAAGGGAGGGTGGGACGCGGTGGGAGAGCAGCACTGACAGATACACACAGGGGCTTCCCTGGCGGCTTGGTGGTAAAGAATCTGCCTGCAACACAGAAGACCCGGGTTTGATCGCTGGGTCGGGACGATCCCCTGGAGTAGGAAATGGCAACCCACTCCAGTATTCTTGCCTGGGAAATCCCATGGATAGAGGAGTCTGTTCATGGGGTCACAGAGTCGGACAATGTGTAAAATAGCTAGTGGGAAACTGCTGTATAGCAGAGGGCTCAGCTTGGTGCTCTGGGATGACCTCTGTGATGAGTGGTGAGAGGGAACTGGGTGGAAGGGAGGCTCAAGAGGAAGGGGATATACGTATACTTATAGCTAATTCACTTTGTATAGGAGAAACTAACAACATTCTAAAGCATTGAGAGTGAAAAAGTTGGCTTAAAACTCAACATTCAAAAAACTAAGATCATGGCACCTGGTCCCATCACTTCATGGGAAATAGATGGGAGACAACGGAAACAGTGACAGACTTTTATTTTCTTGGGCTCAAACATGACAGAAGAGGGTGACTGCAGCCATGAAATTAAAAGACGCTTGCTCCTTGGAAGAAAAGCTATGAGCAACCTAGACAGCTTATTAAAAAGCAGAGACACTACTTTGCCAGCAAAGGTCCATATAGTCAAAGCTAAGGTTTTTCCAGTAGTCATGTATGGATATGAGAGTTGGACCATAAAGGCTGAGCACCGAGGAATTGATGCTTTCCAATCTGTGGTGTTGGAGAAGACTCTTGAGAATCCCCTGGACTGCAAGGAGATCCAACCAGTCCATCCTGAATACTCATTGGAAGGACTGATGCTGAAGCTCCAATACTTCGGCCACCTGATGAGAAGAGACGACTCACTGGGAAAGACCCTGATGCTGGGGAAGACTGAGAGCAAGAGGAAAAGGGATGGCAAAGGATGAGACGTCTCAGTGGCATTACCGACTCCAGGGACATGAGTTTGAGCAAGCTCAGGAGACGGTGAAGGACAGGGAAGCCTGGTGTGCTGCCGTCCGTGGGGTCGCAAAGAGCCAGACACAACTGAGTGACTGAACAACAAATACTCCAATAATAAAATAGAGTGGAGAAAGCAATTTCTCCCTTACAAATTCAATACACTGTATTATTCATGAAGCAAACTCCCCTGGTACCTGTAGACACTGCCTGAGCAGAGTTAAGTTCCCTTGAACACTGTCTCTATCCACCAAAGCACATCACATCTACCTAAGGAGACTTCACTTTATCTAAAGAGCCTCCAGACCACATGAATTAGAGTTCACTTTGTTCCCACCAACAGTGTCAAATACACATTTCCTTCTCTTTTTACTTTTGACAAAACTCTTTCATTTTTTCAAACTATGCACATTTCTAAAGATAATTCTAGCAGTCAGCCCGTGCTTATCTAATACAAATACCACAGAAAACCGACAGATCCCCAATGCAAAGTGGAGTGGGCAAGAGATACAGGCAGGTTTAATCTGAATATGTGATGCAAAATCGCATGTACACACACAGAAAAATTAACCACAGGAATTACCTCCAGGGAGACAGGTAAGGAAAACTGGATGAAGTAAGAGAAATACCGGGGACTTCAGTCAGAAAAAACCTCTTAGAAGAAAGGAAATATGAAAGAAGCAAATATGAAAAATATTCACACATGTTCATATTTATTTTGAGCAGATACACAGGTGTTCCTTAAAACCATTTGTACTGTTTCATTTTTAATCTTTTCAAAGCAATGAAGGAAAATAGAGATTACAGAAGATATTACTACCCGGGACTGTTGCTTCTGTGACAAAGATCAATATTGTGGGTCTGTTCTGGCCTTCCAACCACGTGACAGACCAGAAGTCACAAGAGCCAAGTTCCAAGAACTCACAATACAGAACTCCCTCGAGGTGATCTGAAACTCTAAAATCTTAGTGGTCTCCGGCCGCCATGCAACTATGGAATTTCAGAACCACAAGGGCCCACCCTCTTCCGGACAGATGAACACTCAGGAGGCCCAAAGCAGGAAAGCCACACGTCCCAGGGCTCGGCCAGCAAGGGGAGGCGCCCGGAGCAGCTCAGCCAATGCCCCATCTCAGAGTCAGCCCTGCGGGCAGGTCCCCACGTTCACCTGAGGGTGCCCATTTCAGGATTGACATCCAGTGAAGACATACATCTCCATCGACACATGCTGAACTCGTCCGGGCCACTGTGTGAAGAGCTTCCCACTTGCAGAAAGCCAAAGAAACCTCAGAAATTTCACAGGACAATCAGGCCCCAGGTGTCATGAGAAGGAGCTGGCTTACAGGTGTGCAGGGCACGGGAGGGCCATGGACACCATGCACAACCCCCAGAGGATAAACACGCATCAGCCACCTCCCGCACCAGGGATTTCTGCATCTGCTACTGGCCATGTTTTCCTCCGGGTTCTGTGATCAAATAAACGTGCACTTGACGTCCACACTCAAGGCTCTGGATGTAACAAATGAACCATTCTATAAATCCAAGTTTTAACTTAAAAGGACTCAGATGAAGAAGAGTTTGGCTGTTGAGTGTATCAAACAAGCCTCATGTGACGCTCTGGAGAAGGAAATGGCAACCCACTCCAGTATACTTGCCTGGAAAATCCCATGGACAGAGAAGCCTGGCAGGTGACAGTCCATGGGGTGGCAAAGAGTCGGACACGACTTAGCAACTAAATAATAAAACAACACATGATGCTGGGCTCAATGCTGACCAGCCCAGGGGCTCGAGGCAGCGTCCGCTTCTGATCCAGGCCCGCCTTCCTTCCAGGTCTCTCCGCAGGTGAACCACTTGTGGATGTTCACCCTGATCCGCCTCTCCTTCTCTAAAATTCAGAGACTGAACCAGGTGCTGTCCCCAAGGGCTTGTCCAACTCTGGCTTCCTAGCACCCCCCTCAATGACACCCGTTCCCCCTCGTCACTTTCTCATCACAGCAGCCTCTCCTCCACCTGTCCTGGGGCAGACGAGACGTGCCTCTGTTTTATGTGATGGACAGGAGTCACCCAAGTTCTCACTGAGCTCTCTCTGCCTCTGGAGGCCTGGCTGACAGGGCCTCTCCCCGACATCCCTAGAAACGCTCTAAACCACTAGGTTCCCACGAGCATGCATTAGAGATCACCTGGAGGGCCTGTTAAGCTGCAGACTGCCAGACCTCCACAGAAGGTCCGGGGAAGGGGCCTGACCTGCACCTCTAACAAGTTCCCAGGGGACACGGATGCTGCTGGTCTGGGGACCACGCTGTGAAGACCACCTCTCTGGCCCACTGACTGCCCCTCCTGTTGGAAGGAGGTTAAGACTTAAAACGGCTGGGGAACTTCTGAAAATGCAGACTCCAGGTGCCAACGCCAGAAAAGTCAGAGCAGCAGGTCAGAGGGAGGCCTGAGACACCGGTGGTCAGACTGAACCGGGTCACACCGGTTCTCACCCACTGTGTGTCCTCTGTCCCAGAAGAAGGTCAAAGACCTTTTTTTGTCTCTGCAGGTTTTCAGGCACAAAGTTTGAGCTTCCTTGTGAAAGAAGCCCATGCTATTCACGGGAGGCCCTGTCCCTCCTGACTGTCCCTGCCCCATGTGCCTCAGAAAAGAAGGGGACAGCCTGGAGGTGGGAGCAAACCACTGCTGGGCAAACAAGACCTGGGGTTGGATTCGGTGACCTCGCCGTGTCTACTGAAAGCCACGGCAAGAGGAAGGCCCTGTCCCGGAAGGGTGACCTCCCACCCTCCCCAGCCACCCTGGCCAGAGTCAGAACCTCACTGGTCTCACGTCACCTCAAGCCCTCACAATCTGCAGGGCCTCTCTCAAAAGGGGACGCTGGGCAGTACTTCTTTTGGAAAACTTTCTTGAATGTCACTTGACAATAATAACCGATTATGTTTATGCTACAATTGTCAGGTGGGAGGGGAAAAAAGGCAGGATATGCAATTGTATATACGGCATGAGTACCATGGACTAAAACACAAAAACTATTCATGCAAAACTGGAAGGAAGCACTAAAAATGTTAATAGTGATTGCCTCTGGGTGCTGGGGTTCCAAGTGGTTCTTTTCTTCTTGAGACTTGTTTGCTTTCTAAGGGGTTGTTTATAAAGAGCACGTATCACTTACATAACCAGAACTAAGCTTTATTTTACAATAACTTGGAAGGAAAAAACAACAGAACGCTGCCCACACCTAAGCTGTGTCAGTGCAAAAGGGCAATGTCCTGACAGCGTCCTCCAAGTGCGCGGGGCTGACCGAGGGGCAGGGACAGCTCACAGCCTTCAGCAAGTGCTTTCAGCAAACACTGCTCCGGGCTGGGGTTGAGGCTGTCCATGCACACCAGTCCTGCCCTCAAAGAGCTAAGAGCTCAGAAACAGAACAAGGATGCAGGGGTCTTCTTTTCTACCTGTAAGTCCTTCGGGGCCCTGAGAACGGACTAGTGATCGTCTCCTTCCAGAGACTTCTGCCCATCTTCTAGAACTCGGCTCAGTGACCCCAAGAGCAGTGAACTGCCTTCAAGTACTGTAGAGGGTCTCAAGCCCTTTGGCCAACCCAGATTGGACTGTCAGAGCTGGCAGGCACCACCAGCATGTGTGCTCTGGGCTGGCAAGCCTGGACAGCAGTACCTGCCAGGCCAAGCAGCCTGCAGTAAGCGCCTGAGTGCCGCAAGCTACACACAGACCCAGAAATCTCACCTCCATCCCAACCCTTCACCACGGCCATCAGGGAAGGTTACCACCTCCCAGCCACACCCGGGGTGGGAGACACACCTGTCCAGAGTTGGGGATCTCGTCTCCAACTGTTACGACCATCCACTTCCCCTGGCACTTGCACACAGCACAGAAAGCACTACATGAGTGCTAAGTCGCTTTAGTCGGTGTCTGACTCTGTGCGACGCTATGGACCGTAGCCCACCAGGCTCCTGTGTCCATGGGATTCTCCAGGCAAGAATACCAGAGTGGGTTGCCATCCCCTTCTCCAGGGGATCTTCCTGACCTAGGGATCTAATCCACATCTCTGCATTGGCAGGTGGGTTCTTTACCACTAGCGCCACTCCTGGGAAGCGAAGCGAAGGTACTGCTTACCGTGAATGGTGCCTGCAGTCAGAGCTCAAGCCCCGTGTAGTGGCCCAACAGCCAGTATGACCACCAAACAGTCCACTCCATGCCCAGGCCCAAGTTCACGGGCAGCACCAGGTTCCGCAGAATGTGGCTGTCAAATGGGAAGCAGTAGCTGAGACCCACTGGCTGACAGCATGCCTGGCCCTGGGTGTGGCTCTCCTAGCAAGGAAACAACCCCCTGCCAGCCTCCAGAGTCAGCTCACACAGGGCTCCCCCAGACCTTCCTCAGCACAGCTAGCATCTGTTACTAAAAGCATGGACCTGGTGCTCAGCCACCCAAAGGCTGCTCAGAGTGCCCACGGTGCTGGGCCTCCAACGGGCCCTGGAATGAGCACCGGGGGCTGGCTGAATTGACCATAAAACAAAGGCATCTAGCACCCCAACCCCAGAGGGAGGAAAATGGAAACCATCATCTCAGAAAACCCATGACATGTCCACTCCTGCCTTCACCCATCTTTTCTCAAACTCAGCAGCACCCACAGCCCTCTGCAGGAAGCGGACAAGCACACGACCCGACGCCACGGCGCAAACTCCATCCGGCCACCTGTCCAGCGACCTCAGTGACCTCAGAACCCACATGGCTGCGCAAGGGCAGAGAGGGAAGCCACAGCTGGCCGGAGGGCTTCCTCATGGCTCTGAAGATGCTCCCAAGCCCCAGAAGTTACTAAGACGAAGTTACAGCCCAGGAAGCCGAGGGCTCGGATAGGTCTCAGAGGCAGAGGGCTCCGTGAAACCCCAGGATGAATCCGGAAGGGAAGGGCTCTTGAGCAGTGATTCTCAAACTGTGCCCCCTGGGGTCCTGGGAAGCCCCCCAGAGATGCCCTGGAGGGCGAGGAGGGGGCTGAGTAGAGGGCATTCAAGCCCCCAAGTCACTCAGAGTTGCCAAGGCTTCCCCTGGGGGCTCGAGAAAATTCACATGGAGGCTAAAAAGTTTCACGGCTAAGTATGACAAGCCCGGGCTCCAAAGTGCACACTTTAAATCTACTTCCTGTCAATGCCTCCATATAAAGATCATGAACATCAAAGATCCTCACCCAACTGGCCCAAGGCTGGGATGAGGGTTTCACAGCCCTTCCCCTTCAGGCCCTCCTGCCTGACCCACCTACTGGCGAGCCGAGATAGGGGGAGCATTTCACAGGCAGACACCCCAACCCTGAACCCCAGTGCTCCTGTCTGCCAGCTGGGGGCTGGTTGATTTCATATTTGGCCCAAACACAACCCTTCTGTGGTCCCTTCTCTCCCTCAACCCCTTGAATCGCTCCTGTACAGACTCGCCAAGCTGTGGGTGATTACCGTGCAGAGTGCCCCTCCCAGAGCCCTAGCCAGCCAGGCCCCCCGCGACTGTGAGCTGGGGCTGCGGCTTCAGATCAAGGCTCGTCTCCGCAGCCCTCCCAGCACCAGGCACGCTGTGGTGCACACAGCTCAAAGGACGTTCCCTGGGCAGAGCAAAGTGATCCCACCTCTGACCCTTCTCACAATGCCAGAGAAAAGATGCATGTGCAAACACGCCAAGTGTCAACAGGCAGCTGCCTGACCACCACTTCCTCTCGGCTTCCTGTGGGGAAACCGTCCGAATGAAGGTATTGCCGGACGCACAGCAGGACTCGGGGGTGATGGGGGAGGACCGCCTTACCTGGTAGTAGGTCTTGATGTTTCTCACCAAGATAGTCAAGTTCTGAATGCGAAGGTTCACATCGTTGTTGACGTGCTTGTTGATGCGTTGATTGGTTGGCCTGGGATCTCTAGTGGGGGGTAAAAAACGATGAGAATGGAAATTGCCCCTCCCAGCCCCTGCCACACCCCATCCTACCCCCGAGTGCTGAGTCCTCTCCAAGCCTAGGTCACTATGCAGCTGTGGCGAGTGTAGCTCAGGTCAAACCCTAAGTCTGCTACTGCCAAGCCGTGGAACCCTCAGGGAAGACACATCACTTTCTGTTCCCCCTCCCCAAGCACCAAGCCCACCACCTGCCCTTAATCAATATTACTTTTGTCCCCACTGCTGGCAGCAGCAGTAAACAACCAAGTGTCAATGCAGACCCAAAAGTGACACCGTATAGAAGTCAGTTTTTGTTGCCCAGTCTCCAAGTCGTGTCCTACTCTTTTGAGACCCCCATGGACTGCATAGCCTGACAGGCTCCTCTGATCATGGGATTTCCCAGGCAAGAATACTGGAGCAGGTCGCCATTTCCTTCTCTAGGGGATCTTCCCAACCCAGGGATTGAACTCGTGTCTCCTAGCATTCACAGGTGGATTTCTTTCTTTCTTTTTACCCCAAAATATACTTCAAGATTAAAGAGAACAGGACTTCCCTGGTGGTACAGTGGATAGGAGTCCGCCTGTCAATGCAGGGGACACGGGTTCGATCCCTGTTCTGGGAAGATTCCACCTGCTGCGGGCAACTAAAGCACTTGTGCCCCAGCTCCTGAAGCCCATGCACCTAGAGCCCCGTGCTCTGCAAAGAAGTCAACACATGAGAAGCCTGTGCACCCCAATGGAGGGCACCCCTGCTCACTGCAACTGGAGAAAGGCCGCAACAGAGACCCAGTGTAACCAGAAACTAACACTGTTAAAAAATTGAGAGCGCTAACTTATTAAATAAAAGATAAAAAAAGATTAAAAGCTAAAAGCCAAACAAAGCAAACTATGTGAAATACCAAGAAAGGGGGGGAAATGGTACATTTTCTGACTTCATAAAACTCAGTAAAATCATCAATGCTCCACTTCACATGGGTCTCCTGTGTGTGCCACCGAGTGTTCGTGCCTGTGATTTACACGCCAGGCAGACACTTCTGGCTCAAAAAACCGCCACCATGAGTCTGTGACACTATGTCGTGTACGCCACACCCTACAAGAAATGCTAAGAGACACCAATAATTGATGTGGGAAATCCCCAAAGTGTCATTTCTTTTCCAAACTCAGGCAAAAGGCAGGTCTGGTTGTGATGAAACTAAAAATCTGAATCAAGTGATTTATAATATCACTCATTTACATACAGGACATTTCTCAAAAATACTCAGTGTTAAAGAAGTTTCCTATTTGGAGAACAGACTCGACAAGAATGGATTTTCACTCCCCGCTCCCCCCACGTACCACACACTGCTTTCTTTTGCTAACAAAGTCCTCCCGCCCATTTGACTGTCCCAAGACACCATGAAGGATGTCTCACTCAAATGAGGGCTGTGTTCGTGGTCCCATCTGTCATCCGAGCCTTGTGATGAGGGTGCTGGCCTCCTGGGGGCTGGGGTGACGGAAGAGAAACAGGTCTCTTCCTCCGTCCTTGGTACCCATGCCCCTTGATGATGACAGGAAGGGGAATTTGGGGGAGTAAAGCAAATCCATCTCAATGCCATTTGGTTCTTTCAAAGCCAATAATTTATACAAGATTAACCAACAGAAAAAAAATCTACAAACCGCAATTATTTCAAATATCACTGCAGGCATAATTTCTTAATAACACAAGCTGTTTAAAATTCAACCATTAAGTAAATATTTAATATAAACACTATGAGTCCCGACACTGTATTGCGTGTGTGCAAACCCCTTTATGAATCACGCTGCCATAATCAGCCATGGATTTTATTCACTCATCCTGCCTCCCCTAAAACAGTCATATGAGCACACTGGGGCAACCAGACCTCTTTTCAACTGTCCCAATTTTTTTCCTGGGACAACGTTTCTTACTGTCCCCATATAGTGCAGAGTCCTGCCAAGCTATTTACATGTCTCTTCTGGAGCCATTCATTACTGAGAAAATAGAGGTTAACAGTTGCGTGGAAATTAATCTAGCCATAGAGGAGGCATTCAGAATTTAAACCACAAGGGCATTTTAGCTACAGAAGTGTACCTAGCATGACAAAATAATTTATCTTAAGGGTGCAATTCTCCTGCCTTTACTACAGAGACCTGAAGAGATGAGAGGCAATTTCATAAAGTGATGAATGTGCTTCTTACAACAGGAGAACTTAGGGCTTCCCAGGTGGCTCAGCGGTAAAGAATCCGCCTGCCAGTGCAGGAGACACGGGTTCGATCCCTAGGGAAGAGCCCACATGCCACAGGGCAATTAAACCCATGTGCCACAACTACTGAGCCTGTGCCCCAGGGCCCAGGAGCCGAAACGAGAGAAGCTACTGCAATGAGAAGCCTACGCATCACAACTAAACCCGGCACCATTGATAAATATATATTTTTTAAAACAATAGACCTTAGAGAAGATGCAGGTCCCAGTTTTCATTAAGTCAGACGGCACCACCTGAAGAGGAACAGGAGCCAGAGGACCTTAGCAAACACGTGGATGTTTATTGTGCGAACAAAGGCAAAACACACACCAAAGGTCTGGGCCTGGGAGGCCATCAGGTGACGGGGGAGCCTCTGACCATCCCCGCTCTTGTTAACCTCCAGTTCTGGGAAGCAACAGCTAATGGAAACAACATTCCAAAAGAGCTCATGTTTACTATATGAATGATTAGACTGATTATCATGATCATTATATTAGCACTCTTTCCTTTAACTATGGCTCTCAAGGTAATGAGAGATTAGGGAATAAATCAAACAGCAGTCAACTCGGGTTAAGGAAGGCCTATCCCCACTTGGCCCAGCATTGCATAACCCCCTCCCATCCTGGAGCAGGAAATGGGTCAGGAGCCACTGATTCTACTCTGGAAATGGGACCCAGGATGGGTCAAAGTTCTCGAGGCCCCGTTGGGCTCATCTGCCAGGTGACCACAGGACCCTTCCGGCCCTAAAAGCCTACCGTTCTAGGAAGGCCAGGGCTGTACTGGCCAATGTGGTTCTTGAGCCCAGGAAGATCATAGAACTACTGCAAGACTGTCTCCCTGAAAGCGATCAAAAACAACAGGGATCTTCTTGATATGACAGTCCTAGAACAAACACAAAAGGCTGACAGTCCCACATCAGGATGTGTGGGACACACAGAGGACAGGAGAGAGAAAGGGTGCAAGAAAGTGTCTAGTAGCTTGTCCAAACTTGGAGACAAACAAGTCCAAAGTGCAGGGCCCTGAGGGCTTTCTTCTTGTTAAAAAAAAAAAAGAAATCACTCTCCCTAAAATTTCAAAGAGAACTATAATTTACACTTACAGCAACCTTGCCTCCCTCCTTTGAGAAAAGGTCAGCCCCAAACTTTTCATCATATTCCAGTGACTCCTAAATTTAAAATTGAATCCAGGAAAAAAAAAAAAACAAATCAAGAAACCATGTTTGGGGACTTCCCCGGCAGTCCAGTGGTTAGGACTCCACGCTTCCAATGCAGGGTGCACAGGTTCAATCCCTGGTCGGAGAACCAGGAGCCCACATGCCATGTGGTGTGGCCAAAAAATTTTAAAAATAAAGAAGAAATTATGTTTGATACAGATGATAAAGATATTGATAATCTATCATAGACTTAAAAAAAGGTTGAGCCCAACTTTGGATAAAAATACATTAGGAAGATATATGTATATACCACAGACATCAGCTGGGAGACACCAGAATATTAACACTACTACCTTGACATGGTAAAATTATAGGCAATGTTTGTCTTGCTCATCTATATGTTCCTCCCAGAGGAAGAAATGGCAACCCACTCCAGTAGTCCCGTGGACAGAGGAGGCTGGTGGGCTACAGCCCATGAGGCTGCAAAGAGTCAGATGTGACTAAGCATGCACACGCATCTATATGTTCCCACCTTCCTACAACGAACATGAATTTTTTCATTTAACTTTTACAGACTCAAGGCCCCATGAAGAGTGTCACATGCTGCAGCCATGAAAGACTATCACTTAAGTTCATGAGTAAAAACTCTTTTTGCCCCAAGACTTTAGCACCAACACAAACTCATTCAACTAACAAGTATTTGCCCCTTTATCCTCAGCTTTAACATCTGCAAAATGGGAACATAACTCCTCTTCTGGCACTCTAAGGAAAAAAACTTATCCTTCAAATGCTTTTTATTTTTCTTTTCTCCTGAGTAAATCGCTTTTTAAAAGATTACTTACTTTTAATTGGAGGATAATTGCTTTACAATATTGTGCTGGTTTCTACCTTACAGCAACATGAATCCCCCGTAGGTATGCATGTGTCCCCTCCCTCCTGAACCCCCTCCCACCTCCCACCCCATCCCACCCCTTTAGGTTGTCCCAGAGCATCAGGTTGAGCTCCCTGTGTCCTACAGCAAATTCCCACTGGCTATCTGCTTTCCATAAGGTAGTGTGTACGGTCCGGAAAAGGCAATGGCAAGCCACTCCAGGACTCTTGCCTAGAAAATCCCATGGACGGAGGAGCCTGGTAGGCTGCAGTCCATGGGGTCGCTACAAGTCAGACATGACTGAGCGACTTCACTTTCACTTTCACACATTGGAGAAGGAAATGGCAACCCACTCCAGTGCTCTTGCCTGGAGAATCCAAGGGACCGGGGAGCCTGGTGGGCTTCCGTCTATGGGGTCACACAGAGTCGGACACGACTGAAGTGACTTAGCAGCAGCAGCAGCAGTGTGTACGGTCAATGCTGCTCTCTCAATTCATCGCACTCTCTCCTCTCCACCCCACCCGCTCCGGCTGTGTCCACAAGTCTATTACCTATGTCTGTGTCTCTACTGCTGCCCCACATATAGGGTCATCAGAACCATTTTTCTAGATTCCACATATATGCATTAATATACAATATTCCAAATGCTTTTTAGAAGCTTAAGAAACTCTTCCATTGGCCTGAGGATATTTCCAACTTCTGAATAATGAATATATTATTTGTAATTCTGCAGCTGGCATAAGGGGTTAGAAAAGAGTCTGAACAAAGCAAATAGTATTGGATTTAATGTAGGCCTTGCCCAGGTACAAGCTTCAGTCCCAGTTTCCAGCTGCACTCAACAGCCACCACATCAACTCGGGTGTCCACTCTCATGAGGACAGATGGATATCAGCACACGCATGTGACCAGGTTCAGGCCTCACTAACAATAAAATGATTGACATTTGTTGGGCATTTCCTATACATGCATAATCATATTTAATCTTCCCCAAATCTATAAAATACTATCCCGCTTATTACAGATCAGGAAATTGAGGCTTAGAGAGTTTAAGTAATTTGCCCAATGTAACAGAACCAGTATAGCAGAGGGAAGATTTGAATTTGTCGGCCTGATGCTAAAGTGAGAGCTCTCTTTTTTTTTTTCAGTATTTTCTCTTTTTGAGTATTTTCTTTCGGGCTTCCCTGATAGCTCAGTTGGTAAAGAACCTGACTGCAATGAGGGAGACCTGGGTTCAATCCCTGGGTTGGGAAGATCCCCTGGAGAAGCGAAAGGCTACCACTCCAGTATTCTGGCCTGGAGAATTCCATGGACTGTATAGTCCATGGGGTCGTAAAGAGTCAGACAGGATTGAGCAACTTTCACTTTAAAGTCTTTATTGAATTTGTTACGATATTGCATCTGTTTTATGTTTTGGCTTTTTGGCTGTAAGTCATGTGGGATCTCAGCTCCCTGACCAAGAATCGAACCTGCACTCCCTGCATTAGAAGGCTAAGTCTCGACCACTGGACCACCAGCGAAGTCCCTGGAGTCAGAGCTCTTAATTTTCCTATGAGACTGTGAAAAGCACGTCCAAAGTGATTTAGACATCTTGTTTTCCCCTTGGGGACCAGTAGGTACCCAGGGAAAGTGCATCCACAGAGGAGCTATTCAGCAAGTTTTCCCAAGCCGCTCCACCCACACCACTCAATGTCTCACCTTCATTCAGGAATTCGCCTGGACCTGGGCCTCCCCTGAAAGCTGAGCCCACAGGGCTTTCCTGCTTTCAGGCACCGATGTCACCGAGAGGCCTGGCCGAGAGACTACCACTCCAGCCTTCTTCAGTTGCCGGAGACAATGCCCAGGTGCAGTCACATGACCCCCAGCCAGCCTCCATATGGCTCTCAAGTGTTAGGTAACACGTCTCTTGTCTGAGCTCTGGCAACACATTAGCACACTGCTCTCTGCAATTTCCTCAACTCCTACCAACCCGGAGAGAATTTATCAAAGTAGGTGAACTGCACACAGTAGGGGCTACCAGCATGGGAGATAAGGCAGAACAGCCTTATCGCTTACCCGCTAGTTAGCCTGGCACTTGGCAGAAGTGAAAACAGGCTTAAGTACAGCGTTAGATGTCGGGCTAGGATGTGGGTCCCAGAGTCCAGTTTTGCCCTCCGTCTTGTTAGGAGAGGGCTAAGGCTCAAGAATTATCAGGAGACTAAGAACATAGAGGGGAAGTAGACTGAAAAAAAAAAAAAGAACCTTTAAGCGGTGATGCAAATCCTTTCTGGATTAAGAAGGAGATACATAACTACATAACTGACACCAACACTTACTAAGCAGCAGGCGCTGTGTTAATTGCTAATACATCACTCATTTCATCCTCACAACCTTCTCTTAAGGGAGGTACTTTCCTTCCCATTTTACAGATGAGGAAACTGACATGGTAAGTGATGTGCCCAGCAGCACAGGGCTTGCATGAGACCTAGGGTTTGAACAAGTAGGTTACACAGGCTTTTGACACTAGGGCTAAAACTTTCTTTTTAAATTGAGGTCCTTTTTACACAGGGTGAAATGCATGTATCTTAAGTTACAGCTTGATGAGTTTTGAAAACTGAAATACATGGACCATTTCTACTGACCTCAGAAGTTCCCCTGTGGACCTCCCTAGTGGTCCAGTGGCTAAGACTCCATGCTCCCAATGCAGGCAGCTCGGGTTCGACCCCTGGGTCAGGGAACTAGATCTCACGTGCCAGAACCAAGACCAGGACCAGCCAACCAAATAAATAAATAAATATTAAAGAAAAGAAGTTCCCTTGTGCCCCCTTTCCGATCAACCCCTACCTATTTCCAAGAGCGAACAATGCTGATCTGTCACCTGGAGCAGGGTTATTTTGATCACCCACGCAATAAACCGCATGCAAGTGGCACCTCTCCCTCCTCATGTCCTTCTAGAAAGCCACCCAGCTTCCCCACTGCTCTCTTTCTTGGTGCCTAACTCTGGCCAGAAGACCCAGAACCATTGCTTGAGGCCTCTGAAGCTGCAAAAATATCAGCTCTCACTTGCAGGACAATTACCTTGGCACATCACAGAGGAGAAAGTAACGCTAAAATTGTCAAGGGGAAGGGAGAAGCCCTTCAAACTGCATTTAGCTTCGGGGCCAAGTGTGAACAAGTGATGAGCTGGCATTTCTCAAAGGAATGGTCCAACAGGCTTTCCTGATTTACAAGCAAGTGGTAAACGCTTCAGGAATTCCAAAGGTCAGGGAAGAAAGAGAAACAGTCCCAGGGCTTTTGTTCTCCCCTCGCCTGGGTATAAAACCCTGAATGAAAAAGCCGGGGATACTGCTGGTTTTTTTAATTAAACAGGACAGGTTGAAATTTCACTGGTTGTTGCACCAATTGGAATCCAGCAATTTTGGGGGGTCTAACAGGATGAATCAGGGAAATAGTTGCCAGAACTTGAATATGCTATGAGACAACCCCAGGAAAACTCCTACTTGTGAACCAAGAAGTGTTGCCAAGCTGACAAGAGATTCGTCATTTTAGAATCTAATCAAACTCAAGATAGGTAACATCGGTAGTGTCTTAATAAACATTAAGACTGAGATGTCTCTGCCACAGCATGACATCAAGTAACTTATTAAGCCACAGGAGCAATGTTCTCAGGAAATTGTTTAAAATAGATCTTTGTAGGTAGATCTATTTAAGCCTCTTTCGGAATATACCAAAGCTGACCGCTTCTCCTCCCACAGGGGCCACAAATGCAGCTGATTCTCATCAGCTAATGAGTTCCTGGCTCAAGATGACAACTTGCTTAGTTGCAGGTGAGTAGGTGAGCACAGGGGCCTGATCCACAGAGAACATTTGCTCCAAATGCCTGTGAATCATACAGACACTCAGTTCCAATACGTTCCCTGCACTTTCTGAGTTAAAAACAGAACGCAGTGGCAGGAGCCAACACCTACATGTGGCAGGCTGTCAATCAGACAGGCGCTGCAGAACGCAGCAACAGGAAAGGATGTGGTCAGACAAACACGCTAGCAGGTGTAAGCTCCACCAAAACTCCGTTTAAACCCACGCCTCAAGACAAACAGAACCAAAGCACTCTGGCTCCCCAGGCCTCTCCCAACACAGTGCCTTTTAAATCCAGTTTATAAGAAGAAACCTAACCAATTGCACTTGCTCTGGGGCAATGGGAAACACAAGATGAAAGTGAGGCAGAAACAGAGGTGTCCTGACCTCGAATGAAACTTCATAGTCACTCACGGATGCTCTGGTCCCACCCGACACTTCCTGTAACCAGACACTCTCCGTTACAGCTCCTTGCCCCCCAAAAGAAAGGTGGTTTTTTTCTTGCCATTGTCAAACACTTAAGTCCCTGAGTTCGAAGTCAATTGCAACATGTGGATGACAGTCACTCAATTTCAAACATCTGACAAACCAGTGTCCTGGAGTTCTTCACATCCAACAAACCAGGAAAAGACACCATTAATACCGAAATACCAGTGGGCCCACGTGCAGAGAACACTGCAACTTCACATTCCATTTCTACAACCTTAAATTTGACTTTCCAAGGCATCATTCCTTCCTTCCTCCCTGAAGGTAACTTACATTTGCAACATGATTTGGTTCAGAAAGATGCCATCTGCTAAATCCATGTACATGGTCAGGTTGTCCTGGTTGCCGCTTCCGAATGCGCCAAAAGTTTTCACCTGCGGGGAGGGGAACGTGGAGAGTAAGGCAGGAAAAGTCACCCCCAAGCGCTCAGTCTAAAGCTCTCCAGGCGGGCAGAGAGCCTGGAGGCAGAAGGGAGTCACCCACGGCCACCCACCCTTCCACAGCACCCTTCTCCCGGGCCTCGCTCCCCCTCCCCGTGCCAGGCAACAGAAGCGAGAGAGCAGAAAGAAAACTTCCTCGCCACTTTTCTGCGGCGTCTCAGAGCGGAAAGAAAATAAGATAAATAAAGGGGACTTTTCAGTAAATTTCTCACGTCTCAGATCTATTGGAAATCACAGTGCCCACCCTAGCCTGTACACGTTCTTCCTCGAAACCCCCTAATCACCACTGCCCTCCACCCGCTGGTCTCAGGGGTTCAGAAACTACACGAGGATATTTTAGGGCAGTGGGTCCTTTTTCCGAGCGGTCAAGCCATGCGCCCAGGGTGACCACTAGGAGCCTGCCGCTCCAGGGCCGCCGGCCCAACGCCCTGGCGGGAACAGGTGTACCCGCTCAGCCCCCGGCCCGGCCGAGAGCGAGGCGGGGTCCTGCACCCGGCGCGCCGGCTCCATAGTTGGAAATAACCCGAGACCCCGGGACACTGACCCCGACCCTGGGAGTCCTCTGGGTCCAAGGGCTACCCGGGGCCCCAGCTGGGTCGGGTTTAACTGCGATCGCCTGCGGGCGGGAGAGGAGCCGGGGCCCCAACAATGGGGCGGGGAGTCAGGCGCACTCACCCAGGTCACCAGCGGGCTCTGCAGGAAGAGCTCCATGAGCTCCGAGACCGTCACGTCCATGCTGAGGCTGCGCCCGCCGGCTCCGCGCCCCGCGTCGCCGTCCCCCGCGCCGAGGCACAAAGCGGCTCTGGCAGCGAGCGGCGGGCGCGGGGCTGCGGCGGCTCGCGCCCGGGAGACAAAGGCGGGGCGCGAGCCCACGTTCCGCGGCTTCGGCGGCCCCGCGCCCCGCCCGGGGCTGGGGGAAGGGGAGGGCCCGCCGCTCGGGGAGGAACAATGCGGGCGGCGGCCCCGCCCCTGGGCGGCCCCGGGCGATCGGCGCGCCGCCTCGCGGAGCCGGGGCCGGGAGCCGGGGCGCGGGCGCGGGAGCGCCGGGAGCACGCGTGCAGGGCGAGGGGCGTCCCGGCGGCCGCGGCGCGCAGAGGCGGAGAGCGCGGCCCGGGAGGCCGGGGCCCCCGACACGTGGCTCCTCGCCGCGCGCGTGCGGTGGCCTCCGTGCCCCGGCGCCCGCGGCGGGCCCTCGCGCCGGAGAGCGTGGGTCCCGGCCTCTGCCTCCCCGGGTGCGCGCGCGGGAGACCGAGGGGGACTCGGGCACCGGGCTCGATTCGGGCACACCGCACGCTGGCGGCCCAGCGGAGCCCACCACCGCCAGACTGGCGGCCCCCAAGCAGGTGCAGCCCATCGGCCGCGCGGAGCCTCCCAGCTGCCGCCGAGGCCCCGCCCGGCCCCGGGGCGACAGGCCCAAGCCCGCCGGCCTCCGGTGTTGGGGTCGGCCTCGTGGGCAGGTGGGGCGCGGGCCCGGAAGTCAGAGGAGGAAAGTTGGTGCTGAGTTTAAGCCGTAGGAGCGCGACCTCTTGCGCCCCACCGTGCCACCTCCCAGGCTGCTAGCCTCTTAGAAGTTCCCGCAGAAAAACGGGTGTTGTGGCTGCCCCGACCTGGACCCGCCGCAACTGGGACACCCCCTCCCTCCAACCCCAACACCACGGCCGCTTTGCCAAGAAAGAAGCCAGATTCTGGATTCCTACTTGGAGGACGTAGCGGCAGCTTGGTGGTAGGCGACAGGAAAAAGGACAAGTGCCCCAACTGGATGGAAAGCCAGCCCTGGGCCCAGACCCACACCTCCCTGCTGAGACAGCTGCGGTGGATCGGGCGGTCTCTGCCACCTCACCTTGGGCCGGTAATAATTTCACACTACGATTCAGTCATTGTTCAAAACATTTTACACAGTTAAACTAGTCGAATCCTCAAGAGTTTCCCAGGTGAGCCCACCGGTGCAGTATTGACCTGAAAGCGCCTAGCATAATTGGTGGCAAGTATACAGTAGGCGCTAAATGGCTGCTGGTTTGCATGTGAAATGACTCTGTCAAGCGTTGGGCCTGCGGCATCTGCCGGTGGAGTGTGGAATTGCAGCCGAATTCTGTGGTACTTGAGCGGGTGATGGGGTGAGATTGTGGCCCTACCAGGCTCCTCTGTCCATGGAAATTCCCAAGAATACTGGAGTTGGTTGTATCTTTCTTCCTCCAGGGGATTTTTCTGACCCAGGGATGGAACCGGGGTCTCCTGCTTTGGCAGGCGGAATTATACCCCTGAGCCACCCGGGGAAGCCAGCCAAGTCGACTAGGGGATCCCTAAAAAGAAGTGCTGAATTCGGGATGATGGAAGGGAAAACGGGAGACTACAGAAGAACTAAAATTTCGAGCTGATGTGGTTTTATTGTGCACTAGAAATTCCTAATTGCCTATATCATGAAATCAGTTGGAAAATAGATAAAATATGTATTTATGCCCACCTCTGTTTAAAAGGCCCCTGTTCTGTGCTGCTGGGATTTTTTTTTTTTTTCATATTGATCCCAACTATTCTGGAAAGACAAGGAGACGATCTTCAAAATTATTAGATAAGCATAATCTTTCACACTATGAAATACATTGGACAAATGCTTTTCTGACATTTGTCGCTGAGGACATTGACACCTCCTGGGCCACAAATACGTCAGGAATTTCTGTTTGGGGGTCAGTTAGCTGCTGTGTTGATTCATTGTCATTGATGTATCCGCAGTTCATTGGCTCAACCCCATTTTATTCCGTTCGGAACGAGCTGACTGAGCATCCTTGTTCCCTGGTGAGGCAGGGTGTCAGGTAAACTGGATGGTGCCCAGGTTGCAGGAGTGGAAGGCTTCACAGGGTTGGATGAGCTGGACAAGGCACTTCCTAGAAATCCTCTCACTCCATCAAATCAGAATAAGGAGTTTCCTGTATGACTTTACAGGGTAATTTTGAAGTTCAGGTGATGGGGTGTAAAAAGGTCTAAAAAGGAACCTTCCTCACTGTCTCCTCCTCATCTGTTGCCACTCCCCACCTGCCCCCATCTGCCATTATTTTAATAAGAATTGTTTCCCCTATGTCTCCATCGAGTTGGCCATAAACTTCAGGAAGCAAACACACAGACCGTCTATTAACCACTAAGCAGTAACCCTCCATCCCCTGTCCATCCAGACCAATCCTTGGGTTTTACTCTTATCTGAGACTTAACTGCTGCTGCTGCTAAGTCACTTCAGTCCGACTCTGCACAACCCCATAGATGGCAGCCCACCAGGCTCCCCCATCCCTGGGATTCTCCAGGCAAGAACACTGGAGTGGGTTGCCATTTCCGTCTCCAATGCATGAAAGTGAAGTCGTGTCTGACTCTTAGCGACCCCAGGGACTGCAGCCTACCAGGCTCCTCTGTGCATGGGATTTTCCAGCCTAGAGTACTGGAGTGGTTTGCTGTTGCCTTCTCCGGAGACTTAACTATTTATTTACAATTTTTTTCTTGTTCATTTCTGCATGAAAAGTAATTGCTTTGCGCATTGCTTCCTACACAGAAGCAGTACTTTAATTATGTTGTTCATTCTGATAAAGAAATTTTCTCCCTTTCTCAGAAAATGCTGGCTCATCTGTGTAATCTAATGGCATCTCTGTAATTTGATAGGAGTTTTAAATAATTCGTACAACTTTAAGAGCGGGGGGAGTGGCTCTTTGTTAATGTCTTTGTCATTAACTTGTTATAAGGAGCATGTATTAATTTCATAATTAAATGTTTGTGTTAAAACACACATAACATAAAGTTTACCATCTTAACGTTTTTAAGTGTACAGTTCAATAGTATTAAGTACATTCACTTTGTCGTGCAGTCCTTGCCACCATCCATCCCCGTGACTCTTTTACAAGATGAAATTGTAAATCTGACAATACCCATAACTTTCCACTCTCCCCTGCTCTAGCCCCTGGCAAACCTAATTCTATTTTCTGTCTTTATTATTTTGACTACTGTGAGTGGAATCATACAGTATTTGTCTTTGTGTAACCGGCTTAGCGACTGAACTGAACTGAACTGAACTGAACCGGCTTATTTCACTCAGCATCATGTCCTTGAGATTCATCCATGTTATGGCATATTACGGAATATCTTGCCTTTTTCAAAGCTCAGTAATACTCCTGTGTGTGTGTGTGTGTGTGTTGAATTTTGCTTATCCATTCATCAGTGGGTGGACACTTGGGTTGCTTCCATGTTTTGGCTATTGTGAATAATGCTACTGTGAACGTGGGTGTACAGGTGTCTCTGTGAGACCCTGCTCTTGATTCTTTTGGATACATAGCCAGAAGTGGGATTGCTGCATCATGTGCTAAATTTTTTTTTTTGGAGCCTCCATACTGTTCTGCATGGTGGCTCTGCCAGTTTGCAGTCCCACGACCTGTGCACGAGGGTCCTTTTCTTCCCACCTTTGCCACCATTTGTTATCTCTTATCTTTCTAAGTGTCACCATTCTAACAGGTGTGATGTGATCACTTGGGTTTTTAATTTCCTTTTCCCTGATGATGATAGTGATGTTGACCATCTTTTCATGTACCTGTTGGCTATTCATATATCTTCTTGGAAAAATGTCTGTTCAAGTCCTTCGCCCGTTTTTAAAATTGGATTATGTGTTGCTTTTCCATGTGAGTTGTGTGAGTTTATATATATATATGTGTGTGTATATATATATAGGGTTTTAACCCCATTATCAGATATATCATTAGCAAGTATTTTCTCCCATTCTATAGGTTGCTTTTCATCTTGTTGATTTTCTTTACTGTGCCAAACCTTTTTAGCCTGAATTTTACTTTTGTTGCCTTTGCTTTTGGTATCAGATCTAGAAAATCATGGCCAAGATTGATGTCAAGAACCATACATGGCAACGTTTTCTTCTGAGAATCTTTTTGTTTTCAGGCGTTACATTCAACAAAATCTATTCTGAGTTAATTTGTGTGGATGGTGTAAGATAGGAGTTTAGTTTCATTCTTTTGCATGTAGCTGTTCAGTTTTCCCAACACCATTTATTGAAGAGGCTGTCCTTTCCTCATTGCATATTTTTGGCTCCTTTGTCATAAAATAATTGACCATATATGGGTGGGTTTATTTCTGGACTCTCTGTTTTGTTGCATTGACATATGTGATGTTTTTATTAATACCATTCTATCGTGATTACTGCTGCTGCTGCTGCTGCTGCTAAGTCACTTCAGTCGTGTCCGACTCTGTGTGACCCCATAGATGGAAGCCCACCAGGCTCCCCCGTCCCTGGGATTCTCCAGGCAAGAACACCGGAGTGGGTTGCCATTTCCTTCTCCAATGTGTGAAAGTGAAAAGGGAAAGTGAAGTCGCTCAGTCGTGTCCGACCCTTAGCGACCCCACGGACTGCAGCCTACCAGGCTCCTCCATCCATGGGATTTTCTAGGCAATAGTACTGATTACTACAGCATTGTAATATAGTTTGAAATCTGGAAGCTTCATGCCCTCAGCTCTGTTGTTCTTTCTCAGGATTGCTTTAACTATTCATGGTCTTCGTAGTTTCATATAAATTTTAGAAACTTTCCTATTTCTGTGGAAAGTGCCTTTGGAATTTTGACAGGGGTTCCATTCAGTCTGTTAATTGCTTTGGGTAGTTTGGACATTTAAACAATATTAAATCTTCCAATCCATGAATATGGACTATCTTTCCATTTTATTTGTATCTTTGATTTCCCTCATCAATATCTTAATAGTTTTCAGCATATGTCTTTCACTTCCTTGGTTAAATTTATTCCTAAATTTTTTTTTTTTTGGTTGCAGTTTTAAATGGGATTATTTCCTTATATTTCTGATAGTTATTGAGGTGTCAAAATGCAATGATTTTTGTTTATTGATTCTGTATCCTGCAACTTTACCGAATTTATGTATTATTTTAATACTTTTTTGGTGGGATCTTTTGGATTTTCTATGTATGTCATCTGCCAACAGTAATGGTTTTACTTCTTCCTTTCTGACTTGGATACCTTTTATTTCTTTTTCTTGCCTACTTGTCCTGGCTAGGACTTCTAATACCATGTTGAAAAAAAGCGGTGAGCAAATGCATCTTTATCTCCTTGCTCATCTTAGGGGAAAGCTTTCAGCTTTTCACCATTGAGTATGATGTTAGTTGTGGCCTTGTCACTGTGCTTGGTTGAGTCTGATTCTTTGTAGCCCCATGGACTGTAGCCCACCAGGCTTCTCTGTCCATGGGATTTCCCGGTAAGAGAACTGGAATGGGTTGCCATTTCCTACTCCAGAGGATCTTGCTCACCCAAGGATCTCCTCTGTCTCCTGCATTGGCAGGCAGATTCTTTCCCACTAGCGCCACCTGGGAAGCCCAACCTTGTTATAGATGGCCTTTATTATGTTGCGGGATATTTTCTCTCTACCCACTTTGTTGAGAGTGTTTTCATAAACAGATGTTGAATTTTGTCAAATGCTTTTTCGGCGCATATGATTTTGATCCTTCATTTTATTAATGTGGCATATCACACTAATTGATTTGCAGACACTGAACCGTGATTGCGTCCCTGGAATGACCCCACTCAGTAATGGATATGATCCTTCCTTTGTTTTCTTGTGAGAATTCCATGGTTTTAGCTCTTACACTGAAGGCTTCAATCCAGTATGAGTAAATTTTTATATGAGATGAGACACAGTTTCATTCTTTAGCATGTGGTTATGTGTCATTTCAGCGCCATTTGTTGAAAAGACTATCCTTTTCCCTTTGAGTGATCTTGATGTCTGTATTAATCAAGGTTCTTCAGAGATCCAAACCAGCAAGATGTGTGTGTGTGTCTACTTACGTCTATCTGTAGTATACAGAGAGACAAAGTAGGGAGAGAGGGATTTAAGGAATCGGCACAAAAAAAAAAAAAAAAAAGGAATCAGCACATGCAGTTTGGGGGCTGGCAAGCCCAAATCTTCAGGGCAGGCCCGCAGACTTGAGACCCAAAGGAGCGTTGATGTGGCAGCTTGGGTCCAAAGATAGACTGGAGGCAGAACTCCCTCTTCCTTGGAGGACCTGAGTCTGTGTTCTCTTCAGGGTTTCAACTCACTGGATGAATCCCACCCACATTGTAGAAGGTAATCTGCTTTACTCAGAGTCAACTGATTTAAATATTAATCTCATCTAAAAAATATCTTCACAGCAACATTCAGACATTTCATGAAATCTCTGAGTACCTTGGCCTAGCTCAGTTGATGCATACAATTAACCATCACAAATGTAACCCTTATCAACTTGGTGCCCAGACACATCTCCTTAAATCATACTTGATCTCTGAATAAAGACAATACCTAACATGCTAACAGTCACTCTGCATAAAATAAAAAATGTACTATTTCCCCAAAAGAGGATTCAAAATTCTTGGGTGATATTCACTCTTCTCCTTGAAACCCTGTAACTTAAATACTATGATGCAAAAAAAAAAAACTATGATGCAGTTAACAACACTTAAAAGTCAGAATATCTTATGTGATAAGGGAATAGCAAAAGGGAAAACACAGATAGTGTGACGTATATACACACAAACACACACAAACATATTGTTGTTCATTGCTCAGTCATGTCCAGCTCTTTGCCACCTCATGGACTGCGTGCAGCATGCCAGGTTTCCCTGTCCTCCACTGTCTCCCATGTCCATTGAGTCAGTGATGCCATCCAGCCATCTCATTCTCTGTTGTCCCTTTCTCCTTCCGCCCTCAATCTTTCCTAGCATCAGAGTCTTTTCCAACGAATCGGCTCTTTGCACCAGTTAGCCAGTATACACACACACACACCCCAACACACATATATTATGTATGTATATACATGTATATTGTATATGTGTGTGTATACACACAAACATGTATGTACACACAGACATACACATGGACACACACTTAACAAAATGAGGAAGGAGTGAATACTCATGGCCGTTTCCTTTCTCATGTTTGTGTCTGATCACGTGGTCATAGCTGGTGTTTATAACCAGCTTCTTCCAGTGCCCACTGCATATGCCTTTTGCCGTCAGCAAGTGCCTCATATGGCAGTGGCTCTTGACCTTCGTTAGTTGGGTGAAGCAACTCAGACCTTCATTCCTGAAGGATCCAGCCTTTAGAAGTCCTGCCTGAATTGTGTGCTAGCAGTTTTCCATCAACTTTAATCACAGGGCACAGTAATACGACTAAGAGGTGCCTTAAGGGTTCTCCTTTATTGTGGATACCCTCTTCCTTACTTCCATTGTGGACAGATAATCCAGTTTCTCCCCGATAGTCAGGTTCAATCACCCCAGTCAGCACAAAACTCCATTCTTTACCTGTTGACCCAGAGGCATGAAGAGCCCAAAGTGGCCGCATGGCAGGCTTAACAGTTTAATGGACTCCTCCTTCCTTTAAACTAAGACCTAGCAGAGCATAAGGTTTTAGGGACAGGAGGCAAGCTTTTGCTGGTGAGTCACTAAGAGTAATAGTGGTGCCACTCCCATCTGCAGCCCTTGATTGCTGGAGCCTTGAATCCTGGCTGTTGGAGAAACAGCAAGCATTCAGATTCAGAACATGTGTAGTTGTCTAGAGACCTTTGCCCCCCCCTCCCTGCATGGTACTGCTACCTGGCTGATGCTGTAACTGAGTCTTCCAAAGGCCATTCCAGCATCTTATCTAGCCAACTGCTTCAGGATGGTGGGGAACCTGGTCAGAGCACCGAACTCTGTGATTACAAACCCATGCATTTGGAGAAGACCAAAAGACTCACTGGAAAATACCCTGATGCCGGGAGATTAAAGGCAAAAGGAAAAAGGGCGGCAGGGGATGAGATAGTTGGATAGCAATCACCAACTCAAGGGACATGAACTTGAGCAAACCCCTGGAGATAGTGGAGGACAAAGATAGTGGAGGACAGAGAAGCCTGGTGTGCTGCAGTGGTTGGAGTGGCAAATAGTCGGACACGACTGAGCAACAGCAACAAGCCCATGTGTTTACTTCACTTGCTGAGAAGTGAGCTCCGTGATCAGAAGCAGGGTGTGTGGAGTGCCGTGGCCATGGGTAAGGCGTTCTGTCAGTCCACAGATGGCAGTTTCGGCAGCAACACCGTGTGCAGGGAACACAAGTCTGTATCCAGAGTGAACGGCCATTCCACCAAGAGCAAAACATTGCCCTTTCCATGGTGGAAGCTGTCCAGAGTAATCAAGTGATTGCGAGGTAGGTAGCTGGCTGATCATTCCCGGGAATGGTGCCCTGTTCATCAGGGACTCACTGTTGGTCTCTGATTGGACACAGATTGGACACACTGACAGATTGGACACTCAGAATTGGCTGTAGCTAGGTTGAGCTGGTGAGTAGACATCCATTTTGCTAAGCCTGTACATAACCTCCCACCGTGCCACCGTGACCACTTTGCTCTTGAGCCCACTTGGTGATGACAGGGTTGATGGGGGAAGGAAGCTGACAGGTATCCACAGAATGTGAAAGTTACTCAGTCATATCTGGCTCTTTGCGACCCCATGGACTATACAGTCCATGGAATTCTCCAGGCCAGAATACTTGAATGGGTAGCCTTTCCTTTCTCCAGGGGATCTTCCCAACCCAGGGATTGAACCCAGCTCTCCTGCATTGCAGGAGGATTCTTTATCAGCTGAGCCACCAGGAAGCCCAAGAATACCGGAATGGGTAGCCTACTTCTCCAGAGGATTTTCCCAACCCAGGAATCGAACCGGGGTCTCCTACATTGCAGGAGGGTTTTTTATCGACTGAGCTATCAGGGAAGCCCTGTCCGCAGAATGGGTCGTCCTATTCCCTTGATTACATCTCCCTCTGCTGAAGTCAGTCATTGGTGAATGTTCCCGGGGGAGACAAATATCCCTGTGGCTTTTGCTCATTCACAGAGGTTTGCTCAGGTACCTCTCCCCAGACTTCCTTGTTACCAGTGCTCCAGTCATGTTCCTTCCAAGTCCCTGACCATCCAGCCACACCACTGGTTACAGCTCATAAACTGGTATATAATCACCTATCTGGCCATTTTTCCTCCCACACAGAATGGAAGGCTAGGTTCACTGTTCCAGGTTCTGTCCACTGTGGGGATTTCCCTTGGCCCCCACCACTCCAGGATCCAGAGACTCCTGTTTCACTTAGATTGTCCAATTTAGTGGCAGCAGCTCCCACCAAAATTTCTGACCTACAGAAAAGAGTAAGGTCCTTGGGTGTAGTGAAAGGTAGATCATATCCACCCAGGGTAAGTGAGCAGATCTTTTTAAAAAATTCTAATATTTATTTATTTGGCTGCGTTAGGTCTTAGCTGTGATGCATGGACTCAGTATCTGTGATGTGTGGGATCTTGGTTCTGCAACCAGGGTTTGAACCCGTGTCCCCTGCATCAGAAGGCAGATTCTTTTTTTAATGTATTCAGTTTTAGTTGAAGCAGAATTGCTTTATGGTATTGTGTTGCTTTCTGCCATACAGCAACATGGATCAGCCATACATGTCCTGTCCCTGTTGAAGCCCCCTCCCACCCCCTCCCACCCATCTGGTTTGTCACCGAGCCCCGGTCTGAGTTCCCTGAGTCACACAGCAGATTCCCCCTGGCTGGCTGTTTCACATGTGGTCGTGGATATGTTCCACACCACTCCCTCCGTTCATCACCCTCTCTCCTTCCCTGCCCCTCACCCCAGGCACACATCTGTTCTCTGTCCGCATCTCCACTGCTGCCTTGCAGATAGCTTCATCAGAACCATCTTGCTAGATTCCATGTATCTGCATTAATCGGCAATATTTATATTTTTCTTCCTGACTTTACTTCACCCTGTATAATAAGCTCTAGGTTCACCCACCATTAGCACTGACTCAAATGTGTTCCTTTTTATGGCTGAGTAATATTCCATTGTCTATATGTACCATGGCTTCTTTATCCACTCATCTGTCAGTGGACATCTAGGTTGCTTCTGTGTCCTATGGAACGCGGATTCTTAACCACTGAACCACCAGGGAAGTCCCAAGTGAACAGATTTTAAATGGCAAATGTCCCTAACATTCCAGTCTCCCTAATCCTTTGGATCCTTTCCTCTATAGTATCTCAAGGCAGGTCTGGCATTTCAGCTTCCCTTACTGTAGCTGCTTTTCGGTTGGGGTTTCAGCCAGCCAAAGGGTTCTGTTAGAACCCTTTTTAATCCCCCTGCAGTACAACATTAAATTCAGAACCTCTGCCTCGTGGGCCCCTACAGATAAATTTGGCTTGATCCAACTTGTTCCACCCATTATCCTATACTCTAATATCCATTCCCATACACAGTCCCAGATTCTGTATTTGGAAAATGTATGTGGTCCTTTTTGGAAGAGTGCAGCTTGTCACGGGCCACACTTTTAACCTCACCTTTAGGAGCCTAAAGGGCCTTGAGTCTAGTTATAGACCTAGAAGCAAAGGGAAGGTGGGTGGGTCACTGAGCTGAGGGCGCAGTGTCTTGCAAGGCAGTTACCTCAAGGGAGGTCGTTACAGATTTCTCTTAGAGTTAGTCTGGCAGAGAAGACTCATCAGAACCAAGGGGTTCTCTGCTCCCAGCCTCATTCGGATCTCTGCATATATCCCCACACCAGCTGTCAGTGAAAATAAGAAGCAGTCTATAATAGGAGCAGAAAGAAAGAGTTTTATTTGAGCCAAACTGAGGACTATGGGCTTCCCAAGTGGCGTTAGTGGTAAACAACCTGCCTGCCAGTGCAGGAGACGAAAGAGACTTAGGTACAATCCCTGAGTCAGGAAGATCCCCTGGAGCAGGGCATAGCAACCCACTCCAGTATTCTTGCCTAGAGAATCCCACGGACAGAGGAGCTTGGTGGGCTACAGTCCATAAGGTCACAAAGTGTCAGACACGACTAAAGCGATTTAGCATACACGCACGCATACGAGGACTATAGCCTGGAAGACAGCCTTTCAGATAACTGAGGAACGCTCCAGAGAAGCACCATTTCAGCAGTTTTATGTCTTGTCAGAACAAAGAACATCAAACACGTCAAGGATACATTCCTTCAGGGTTTCAAAGAAAAACACATCAGGGGACTTCCCTGGTGGTCTGGTGGTTAAGACTCTGTGCTGTCAATGCAGGGGGCCCAGGTTCAATCCCTGGTCAGGGAGCTAGATCCCACATGCTGCAGCTAAGACCCAGCACAGCCAAATAAGCAAGTGCACACACACAGTGAGTCAGTGTGGCCTTGGCACCTGGGAAAGGGAGTCTTACCCTGGAAGGAGGAGTAGCATGGGTTTCTCAAGGATGGAGGCATTTAATCTTTATTTTTTAACGTAGACATTCTTCACTTCTGCTCAGTTCCCCCTTTTCTTTAATAATTGAAGCAGATGTCCAGGGTGAGTTCGACAGGCCACAGACAGGCTGTTTTTGTCCGCGTAAAATTAAAGTTAACTCATGAGTAAGCCAGAATGACTTCCTCATACCTCAGTATGTGAGAATATCTTTGATCACAGCTTTCAGAATCACATTCCTTCCCAGTTGTGTTCGTCTGCTCAGGCTGCTGTAACAAAATAACACAGACGGGGCGGCTTCAATTGCAGAAATGTATTTTCTCACAGTTCTGGAGTCTAGAAGTCCAAGATCAAGACACCAAGGCAAATTTGATTTCTGGTGCGTGCTGACGTCTTCCTGGCTCACGGGTGGCCACATGTCACTGTGGCCTCACGTGGCCTTTCCTCTTCACATGTGCAGAGAGAGCTCCACCTCTCCTCTTGTAAAGACATCAGCCCAGTCAGATCAGGGACCTCCCCTATGACTTCATTTAAGTATAATTACCTCCCTAGTTCCAAATGCAGTCACATTGGGGGTGAGGCTTTACCATGTGAATTTTGAGGGGAGACCATCTAGTCTGCTTCCCTGGTGGTTCAGATTGGAAAGAATCTGCTTGCAATGCAGGAGTCGTAGGTTCAGTCCTTGGGTTGGGAAGATCCCCTGGAGGAGGGCATGGAAACCCACTCCAGTATTCTTGCCTGGAGAAGTCCATGGACAGAGGAGTCTGGCTGGCTACAGTCCATAGGGTTGCAAAGTGTCGGCCACGACTGAAGCAACTTCCACTTTATGTTACCTAATCTAACCTTCAACACCAATCAGTGCTCAAGCTTTAATGGTATACACTCCGTGAGGTTCAGAATTTAATCTGTATTGTAATTCAGCCTCCCACAGCACAAGGGTCTGGGTTTTATTTTCTGCAATGTTGGCTTTACAGATATAGGAGAAAATGATCTCTTTCAGGCAGACACAAAAGCATTTGAGTCACTTATGAGGAATTTGAACTGGAAATTTGAATTCCTGAGCTTATCTTTGCCTTTCCCTACTTTGTTCAGCGAAATTAGGAACAAGCAGCCAATATTTCTTTGTTCAACAGAAAATGTTCCAAGGTATCGTATACATGATTGCCCAGAACCTTGCCTCTTACAAGTATGAGGTTAGAAGTGTCCATTGGTGATGTTTTGAATATCTCCATGCCACCTCATACCATGGACTATTTGTGCATTCTTTAACTTCTGGACATTGAGTCATTAATGCCTTTAAGTCTGATCAGATATAGAAGGATTAAATTAGAAAATTTATCCTTAAGATTCTGTTCTCTAGAATGACTCTCGCTACCAAAACCATTGTTAGTTTGCGAGGTCTGCCGTAATGAAGTACCACAAATTAAGTGGCTCAAACACCAGAAATTTATTTTCTCACGGTCCTGGAGGCTTAAGTCCAAGATCATAGTGTCAGTAGGCTTGGTTTCTATTGAGGCCCCTCTTCTTGGCTTTAAGATAGTTGTCTTCCCTCTATGTATATCTGTGTCCTCGTATCCTCTTAGAAGACGCCAAATATATTGGGTTTGTTGTTCCGTCACTCAGTTCTGTCCAGTTCTTTGCAACCTTGTGAACTGAGGCACACCAGGTTTCCCTGTCCTTCACTATCTCCCTAAGCTTGATCAAACTCATGTCTATTGAGTCGGTGATGCCATCCAGCCATCTCATCCTCTGTCGTCCCCTTCTCCTCCTGCCCCCAATCCCTCCCAGCATCAGAGTCTTTTCCAGTGAGTCAGCTCTTCGCAGCAGGTGGTCAGAGTATTGGAGCTTCAGCTTCAGCATCAGTCCTTCAAATGAATATTCAGGATTGATTTCCTTTAGGATGGACTGGTTTGCTCTCCTTGCTCTCCAGGGGACTCTCAAGAGTCTTCTCCAGCCCCACAATTTGAAAGCATCAATCCTTCAGTGTTCAGCCTTCTTTATGGTCCAATTCTCATATCCATACATGACTACTGGAAAAAGCGTAACTTTGACTGGAGAGACCTTTGTCGGCAAACTAATATCTCTGCCTTTTAATACACTGTCTAGGTTTGTCATAGCTTTTCTTCCAAGGAGGAAGCATCTTTTAATTTCATGCTACAGTCACCATCTGCAGTGATTTTGGAGCCCAAGAAAATAGTCTGTCACTGTTTCCACTGTTTCCCCATCTATTTGCCATGAAGTGATGGGACCAGATGCCATGATCTTCTTTTTTTTGAATGTTGAGGTTTAAGCCAGCTTTTTCACTCTCCTCCTTCACCTTCATCAAAAGCTTCCTTAGTTCCTCTTCGCTTTCTGCCATAAGAGTGGTATCATCTGCATATCTGAGGTTAATGATATTTCTCCCAGCTCGTGCTTCATCCAGCCTTGCATTTCGCATGATGTATTCTGTTTAGAAGTTAAGTAAGCAGGGTGACAATATACAGCCTTGATGTACTCCTTTCCCAACCATGTCTGGTTCCAACTGTTGCTTTTTGACCTGCATACAGATTTCTCAGGAGGCAGGTAAGGTGGTCTGGTATTCCCATCTCTTTAAGAATTTTCCACCAAAAAAAAAAAAGAATTTTCCACAGTTTACTGTGATCCACACAGTCAAAGGCTTTAGCATAGTCAATAAAGCAGAAGTAGATGTTTTTCTGGAATTATCTTGCTTTTATATGATTTGAACTGTGGTGCTGGAGAAGACTCTTGAGAGTCCCTTGGACTGCAAGGAGATCCAACCAGTCCATTCTAAAGGAGATCAATCCTGGGTGTTCATTGGAAGGACTGATGCTAAAGCTGAAACTCCGATACTTTGGTCACCTCATGCGACGAGCTGACTCACTGGAAAAGAGTCTGATGCTGGGAGGGATTGGGGGCAAGAGGAGAAGGGGACGACAGAGAATGAGATGGCTGGATGACATCACCGACTCGATGGACATGAGTTTGAGTGAACTCTGGGATTTGGTGATGGACAGGGAGGCCTGGCGTGCTGTGATTCATGGGGTCGCAAAGAGTAGGACCGACTGAGCGACTAAACTGAACTGAACGGATGTTGGTGATTTGATCTCTGGTTCCTCTGCCTTTTCGAAATCCAGCTTGTACATCTGGAAGTTCTCAGTTCATGTACTGTTGAAGCCTAGCTTAGAGAATTTTGAGCATTACTTTGCTAGCATGTGAAATGAGTGCAATTATTTGGGAGTTTGACCTTTCTTTGGCATTGCCCTTCTTTGGGGTTGGAATGAAAACTGACCTGTTCCAGTCCTGTGGCCACTGCTGAGTTTTCCAAATTTGCTGGGATATTGAGTGCAGCACTTTTACAGCATCATCTTTTAGGATTTGAAATAGCTTGGCTGGAATTCCATCACCTCCACTAGCTTTGTTCATAGTGATGCTTCCTAAGGCCCACTTGACTTCTCTCTCTAAGATTTCTGGCTCTAGGTGAGTGATCACACCATCGTGGTTTTCTGGGTCATGAAGATCTTGTTTGTATAGTTCTTCTCTGTATTCTTGCCACTTCTTATTAATGTCTTCTCCTGCAAGAACATCAAAATAGCAACTAGCTACTGAACAACCATCAACAGGAGAATGTTGGATCCCACCAAAAACAGATACCCCGTGTCCACAGGCTGAGGCGAAGCCCCAACAAGATGGTAGGAGGGACGCAATTGCATTTGAAATCAAATCTCAGACCCGCCAGAGACGCTTGGAGGGCGCAAACAAAACCTTGTGTGCACCCAGGACCAAGGGAAAGGAGCAGTGACCCTGCCTTTGTGTGTCTCCTGCGGAGGCACAGGTTGGCAGTGACCTGCCGCGGGGACAGGGGCTCTGGCTGCAGCAGACCTGGGAGGCGTGGCGTGTGGCCTAAGTCCTCTTGGAGGAGGTCACCATCAGCCCCACCATAGAGCCGCCAAGCAGATGACCCACAGGCTGCAGAACAATTACACCAAAGAAGTTCCCGCACTGTTGCGAAAGTTCTGGGGCCCGCAGCAGATTGCCTAACCTGGGGATCTGTCAAAGAGACTGAGAACCCCAAAGGAAACAGACTCTTGGAAGGCACAACAAAACCTTGTACGCATCAGGACCCAGGAGAAAGGAGCAGCGACCCCACAAGAGACTGAACCAGACTTGCCTGTGAGTGTCCGGGAGTCTCTGGCGAAGGCGTGGGTCAGCAGTGGTCTGCCGTGGGTCAGGGACACTGCCTGCAACAGTCCTGGGAGCCATGACATGCTGACATAAGTCCTTTAGGAGGTGGATCATTACCCCTAACCACAGTTTGACCTCAGGCCAAAGTATAAGGAGGGAACACAGCCCCACCCATCAGCAGAAAATTGGATTAAAGATTTACTGAAATAAAATCTCAGACCCGCCAGAGATGCTTGGAGGGCGCAAACAAAACCTTGTGTGCACCCAGGACCGAGGAAAAGGAGCAGTGACCCCGCCTTTGTGTGTCTCCTGCGGAGGCACAGGTTGGCAGTGACCTGCCGCGGGGACAGGGGCTCTGGCTGCAGCAGACCTGGGAGGCGTCTTGACACTCACAAGCAAATCTGGCTCAGTCTCTTGTGGGGTTGCTGCTCCTTTCTCCTGCGTGGCCTTGTCCACCAGAGCAAGACCCTGTTTTCCCCACAGCCAATCCCTCCCACCAGGAAGCTTCCACAAGCCTCTTATCCTCACCCATCAGAGGGGAGACAGAATGAAAACCACAGTCCCAGAAGACTAACCATACTGATCTCATGGATCACAGGCTTCTCTAACTCAATGAAACTATGAGCCATGCCGTGTAGGGCCACCCAAGACAGATGGGTCTTGGTAGAGAGTTCTGACCGAAGATGGTCCACTGGAGAAGGGAATGGCAAACCACTTCAGCATTCTTGCCTTGAGAACCCCATGAACAGTATGAAAAGGCAAAAACAACATGTTGGGTTAGGACTCACCCTAAAACCTCATTTTAATTTAGTTATCTTTTGAAAGAGCCAGACAGCCCCAGTCTGAGGTACTCAAGCTGAAGACTTTATTTTCCAGGTCTGGGGACCATGGCTCAGCTAATAACAGTATCCTTGTTGAAAGTCAGTTGCCCATAGAGACGTGGTTTTACTCCTGAACTCTTGAATCTCTTTCATTGATCTGTATTTCCATATATTAGTACCACACTCTCTTGATTATTGTTGCTTTCTCGTAAATTTTGAAATCTCAAAGTGCGTGTCCTCCTACTTTATTTTTTCTTTTTGAAGATTGCTTTAGCCTTTTGGAGCTTCCCTGATGGCTCAAAGGGTACAGAATCGGTTTGCAATGCAGGAGACACAGGTTCGATCCCTGGTTCAGAGAGATCCCCTGGTAGAGGAAATGGGAACCCACTCCAGTATTCTTGCCTGGAAAATCCAATGGACAGAGGGGCCTGGAGGGTTACAGTTTAAAGGTTCTCAGAGTCAGACACAACTAAGCATGCACGTTGGGTTGTGGTTAGCCATTTAGGGTCCCCTGCAATTCCATGTACATTGCACAAGCAGCTTTTCAGTTTCTATAAGGAAGTCAGATTGGGGATTCAGATGGGGTTTGCATTGAGTCTGTAGATCAGTTTGAAGAGTATTGCGGAATTTACAATATTGCCTTTTAATTCTAAGTGTGAGAGGTTTCCTATTTATTTAGATCTTTCTTTCTACAGTGTTTTTATAGTTTTCAGGTTATACACTCTGCTTTTCGTTAAATTTGCTCCTAATTTCACATACTGTGGTAAATGGAATTGTTTCCTTTTGTACTGTTCATTGCAAATATACAGAAATAACAGTTGATTTTGTTTATTGGTTTCGTATCCTGAAACTTTGCTGAACCCATTTATTAGTTCTAATAGTTTTATAATGGATTCCTTAGTATTTTCTATATGTAATATTGTGCCATCTACAGATAGTTTTGCTTTCTCCTTACCAATCTGGATGCCTTTTATTTTCTTGCCTAATTGCCCTGGCTAGAACATGTTGATGGAGAAGGCAATGGCAAGCCACTCCAGTACTCTTGCCTAGAAAATCCCATGTACGGGGGAGCCTGGTGGGTTGCAGTCCATGGGGTCGCTACGAGTCTGACGTGGCTGAGCGACTTCACTTTCACTTTTCACTTTCACACATTGGAGAAGGAAATGGCAACCCACTCCAGTGTTCTTGCCTGGAGAATCCCAGGGACGGGGGAGCCTGGTGGGCTTCCGTCTATGGGGTCACACAGAGTTGGGCACGACTGAAGTGACCTAGCAGCAGCAGCAGCAGAACATGTTGAAGTAACAAAAACAGATATCCGGGTCTTCTATTTGATCTTAGATGGAAAATATTTCACCATTAAGTGAAATATTAAGCTATAGTTTTCTGTAGATGTCCTTTATCAGGTTAAGGAAGTTTCCTCTCCCCAGAGTGTTGAGGGTTTTTATCATGAAAGTGGGTTGACTTTTCCCAAATGCTTTTTTTGTGTCTGTGAAGATGATCATGTAGGTTTTGTATTTTGTCCTTTCGATGTGGTGAATTACACTGATTTTTCAAATGTTAAACAACCATGCATTCCTGGGTAAAACCCCTTTAGTCATGGTGTCTAGTTCTTTTTATTTATTGCTGGATTCATTTCTTAGTATTCTGTTGAGAATTTTTATGACCATATGCGCAAGATACTGTTTTATAGTTTTCTGGTGATATCTTTGTCTGGATTTGGTATCAGGAAATACTGGTCTCATAGAATGAGTTGGGAAGTGATCCCTCCTCTTCTGTTTTTGGAAAGAATTTGTGAAACATCGGATAATTCAGTTTTGAAATCATTTGGGCCATATGACTTTTCTTTATGGGTAGTCTTTTGATCATTAATCCAGTCTCTTCATGTATTAATATATAGATCTGTTCAAACAGTCTCGTGCTTTTTTATTCTTGGTATAATGACACATGATATTATATGAGTTTCAGGTACATATCAGTTCAGTCGCTCAGTCATGCTATTGGAATTTTGGTAGGGATTACAATGAATCTATAGATTACTTGGGGTAGTATGGACATTTTAACAATATGATTTATTCCAGTCCATGAACATGGGCTATCTTTCCATTCATTTGGGTCTTTAATTTCATATGCCAATGGTGCCAGTTTTACTTTACTTTCTGATTTGGATGGCTCCTACTTCTTTTCTTGCTTAATTGTTCTGGCTAGGACTTCCAATACTATATTGAATTCAAATGATTAGAGTGGGCATCCTTGTCTTGTTCCAGATCTTAGAAGAAAAACTTTCAGCTTTTTACCATTGCATATGAGGTTAACTGTGGGCTTGTCATATATGGACTTTATAGTGATGAGGTACATCCCCTCTATATTCATTTTGTTGAGAGTTATCATAAATGGCTAGAGGAGAAGGGGACGACAGGATGAGATGGTTGCATGGCAACACTGACTCAATGGACATGAGTTTGAGTAAACTCCGGGAGTTGGTGATGGACAGAGAGGCCTGGCATGCTGCAGTCCACGGGGTCGCAGAGTTGGACACGACTGAGTGACTAAACTGAAATGATCATAAATGGGCTTCCCAGGTGGCTCTAGTGGTAAAGAACTCACCTGCCAATGCAGGATATGTAAGAGACGTGGATTCAATCGCTGGGTCGGAAAGATCCCTTGGAGAAGGGCACGGCAACCCACTCCAGTATTCCTGCATGGAGAATCCCATGGACAGAGGGCCCTGATGGGCTACAGTCCATAGGATCACAAAGAGTCAGACACGACTGAAGCGAATTACCACACAGCAGCACACGTTATAACTGGATGTTGAATTTTGTTAAATCCTTTTTCATCTATTGAGATACTCACATGATTTTTAGCCTTCATTTCATTAATGTGACTTAACACATTTATTTACAGATGTTGAATGATCTTTGCACCTTAGGAATAAATCCCATTTGACCTTGATTGTGATCCTTTTAATGCATTGTTGGATTTGGTTTGCTAAATTTCGTTGAGGGTTTTTGCATCTATGTTTATCAAGGATATGAGCTATTATTTTCTTTGTGTGTGTGTGTGTGTGTGGTATCCATCTCTGGTTTTGATATCAGGATAATGCTAACCTCATGAAATGAATTAGAAATGTTTCCTCTTCTAAACTTTGAACAAGTTTAAGAAGGAATGGTATTGAGTTTTTTAAATGTTTGGTAGAATTCACTAGTGAACCCATCTGGTCCTGGACTTTGGCAGGGAAGTTTTTGATCACCAATTCAACCTACTTGCTAATAATTGGTCTGTTCAAATTTTTGTCTGATCTTCCTGAGTTTATGTCTTGCTATGATTGTGTCCATTATTCAGTTCAGTTGCTCAGTTGTGTCCGACTCTTTGCGACCCCATGGACTGCAGGACGCCAGGCTTCCCTGTCTATCACCAACTACTGGAGCTTCCTCAAACTCATGTCTATCGAGTCGGTAATGTCATCCAACCATCTCATCCTCGGTTGTCCCCTTCTCCTCCTGACTTCAATCTTTCCCAGCATCAGAGTCTTTTCAAATGAGGCAATTCTTTGCATCAGGTGACCAAAGTATTGGAGTTTCAGCTTCAACATCAGTCCTTCCCATGAACATTCAGGACTGATTTCCTTTAGGATGAACTGGTTGGATCTCCTTGCAGTCCAAGGGACTCTCAAGAGTCTTCTCCAGCACCACAGTTCAAAAGCATCAATTCTTCAGTATCCAGCTTTCTTTATAGTCCAGCTCTCACATCCATACATGACTATTGGAAAAGCCATAGCTTTGACTAGATGGACCTTTGTTGGTTAAGTAATGTCTCTGCTTTTTAGTATGCTGTCTAGGTTGGTCATAGCTTTTCTTCCAAGGAGCAAGCGTCTTTTAATTTCATGGCTGCAGTCACCATCTGCAGTGATTTTGGAGCCCAAGAAAATAAAATCTGTCACTGTTTCCCCATCTATTTGCCATGAAGTGATGGGACTGGATGCCATGATGTTCATTTCTTGAATGTTGAGTTTTAAGCCAACTGTTTCACTTTCATCAGGAGGTTCTTTAGTTCTTCTTCACTTTCTGCCTTAAGTGTGGTGTCATCTGCATATCTGAGGTTAATGGTATTTCTCCCAGCTATCTTGATTCCAGTTTGTGCTTCATCCAGCCTGGCATTTCGCATGATGTACTCTGCATGTAAGTTAAAGAAAAAGGGTGACAATATACAGCCTGGATGTACCCTTTCCCAATTTGGAACCAGTCCGTTGTTTCACGTCTGGTTCTGTTGCTTCTTGACCTGCAGATTTCTCAGGAGGCAGGTTTTCCACAGTTTGTTGTGATCCACACAGTAAAAGGTTTTGGCATAGTCAATGAAGCAGATGTTTTTCTGGAATTCTCCTGCTTTTTCTATGATCCAGTGGAAGTTATGTCCAGCGGCAATTTGATCTCTAGTTCCTCTGTCTTTTCTAAATCCAGCTTGTACATCTGGAAGTTCTCAGTTCATGTACTGTTGAAGCCTTGGAGAATTTGGAGCATTACTTTGCTAGCGTGTGAGATGAATGCAATTGTGTGGTACTTTGAGCATTCTGATCAACTTAATTAATCAACATGTGTGGAACACATATTGTTAGTTTCCTGAGTCTCATTCAGCCTCGTTTGTTCTGTCCCCAACCTCCCCCACCGCATTCTAAGTCTTCCAGTGTAGGTCCATGAAGAACTTGCATTGGGAGGGCTTAGGATGAAAGGTTTTCGCTAATAATTCAAATCACATTCAGACTCTTTTTGAAAGCTGCCTGAGTATTCTAAAAGCCACTTTTTTTTCCTGGGCTCTTGGTTTTGATGGGGCACCTACGTCCCACAATATGAGTCAAAAAAGAACCATCTAGAAGGTTCTTAATAAAATTTCATTACTTCATCTTCTTCCAGAATTGTACTTTATAGAATGCTGTACTACAGAATGATCACATTCTTCAGGCTCTTTATCAGAAACGTTATTCTTTCAGAAATGAAATGCATCCATTTTATCATTCTTGTGAAGTGCTCATTGAGTTGACACAGAAAATCTATTTACCCAACCAATCTACCTACATATAAATCTGGTCTTCCTTCTGGGAACTCACACCCCAAGAAATAGACCAAGATACAAACGTTTAAGCTTGTTAGATAAATAAACATGCAGACCAATAGATGTGAAATCTACAGCCTTTGGCTAAGTCTAACTATAAAAGGCAGGGGTCTGTATGTACATGTAAAGAACTATAACTAACACATCAGTAAGAGAATTAAAGGTGCTGGAGTTCAGGATGAACAGACCTGAAGTACAATTTTAATAGATGTTAAAAATGATTCAAGATAGGCTAGTTGTATGAACCTAAAATACTCCCTTTGTCACTAATCTAGGGCTTACAGGCATAAAGGACAGGACAGAGGTCTTGAGTCCTCTTCCTTTATATCCACAAAGAGAATTTTATGGTCAAGAATCAGTCAAACTTCACTGTGTAGGGGCGTCTGCTAAGACTTTCCCAGTCTGTATATTGTATGTACATTACTCAATCTTTCCTTCATTTATCCAATAAACATTTGGAGATTCATCTGTAGGCTATGTATCATGTTAGACACTAAGTTGAAAAAGATACAACTCTTCCTTCAAGGTCAGAGTCCCTAAGTGTCAGGGGAACAGTTCGAAACGATAAATGAGTTCATCAGCAGGCAAGGCAAGAGCATTCAGAGGCACATGACATGTACACACTGCTCTATTTAAAATACATCATCAGTAATCACTAAGGACCCAGTGTACAGCACATGGAACTCTGCTAAATGTTACCTGACAGCCTGGTTGGAAGGGGGTTTAAGGAAGAATGGATACATGTATGGCTGAGCTCCTCCGCTGTTCACCTGAAACTATCACAACATTGTTAATCAGTTCAGTTCAGTCACGTCCGACTCTTTGTGACCCCATGCATTACAGCACACCAGGCCTCCCTGTCCATCACCAACTCCTGGAGTTTACCCAAACTCATGTCCATCGAGTTGGTGATGCCATCCAGCCATCTCATCCTCTGTCGTCCCCTTCTCCTCCTTCCCCCAATCCTTCCCAGCATCAGAGTCTTTTCCAGTGAGTCAGCTTGTCGCATGAGGTGGCCAAAGTATTGGAGTTTCAGCTTCAGCATCAGTCCTTCCAATGAACACCCAGGACTGATCTCCTTTAGAATGGACTGGTTGGATCTCCTTGCAGTCCAAGGGACTCTCAAGAGTCTTCTCCAACACCACACTTCAAAAGCATCAATTCTTCGGCGCTCAGCTTTCTTCACAGTCCAACCCTCACATCCATACATGACCACTCAAAAAACCTTTTCCTTGACTAGATGGACCTTTGTTGGCAAAGTAATGTCTCTGCTTTTTAATATGCTGTCTAGGTTGGTCATAACTTTCCTTCCAAGGAGTAAGCATCTTTTAATTTCATGGCTGCAATCACCATCTGCAGTGATTTTGGAGCCCTAAAAAATAGTCTGACACTGTTTCCACTGTTTCCCCATCTATTTCCCATGAAGTGATGGGACCAGATGCCATGATCTTAGTTTTCTGAACATTGAGCCCTAAGTCAGCTTTTTCACTCTCCTCTTTCACTTTCATCAAGAGGCTTTTGAGTTCTTCTTCACTTTCTGCCATAAGGGTGGTGTCATCTGCATATGTGAGGTTATTGATATTTCTCCCGGCAATCTTGATTCCAGCTTGTGCTTCTTCCAGCCCAGCGTTTCTCATGATGTACTCTGCATATAAGTTAAATAAGCAGGGTGACAATATACAGCCTTGACGTACTCCTTTTCCTATTTGGAACCATACCCCAATACAAAGTAAAAAGTTCAAAAGGGGAAAAAAAAAAGGCACATGACAGGCAGTCTTTTAGGGCACAGAACAAATGGACAGGGACATAAAAGTAACGTGGCTTGATGGCAATTGGGAAGATGAGTACCCTAATGAATCGCAGCAGTGGTCAAGTAGGGAGCTATCAAACAGTAGAAAGGTCAGTAATGTTAAAGCATATGATGTTAGAGCAGCCAAGAGTATAAGGTATCAAGAAGACAATGGATAGTAGCCAATGCTGCCTAGGTGTCAAGTAATATAAACTGGATAGTGTCCACTGAATTTGTGATAGGATGTGACCTACACCACGGTGGGAACATAAAATAAATTAAGCCCATTTAGCATCATGTTGAAGGAATCACTATGCCCTTGGAGATCTTACCTATGAGAGCAACAAGGTCAAGGAAAGTTGTGTCTCCAAGAAGAGTTATTTTAAGGACCAAGACATCTGACTCCAGCAGTTAGGACATTTGTCTATTTGAAGAGAGTCTCTAGTTTCCTTTCAAAAGAGCCAAGATAAATCATTAAGGCCAAAGGGAAAAATCAAACTAATCTAGCACTGAGTACCCCAGTATACTGATGACTGCCGCATTCCTCATGTGTCATTGTCCCATATTAATGGTAGACAGTACTCCATCCCATAAACATGTTTTTATAATCCTCTTGCTCGAAATATTACGGCAATTAATACAACCTCGTATGTAAGAATTTTGAAGGTCCTAAATTTTCCCCCAAAGGAATTTTTGATATGGTAAATACTAGAGGTTGGTAATTTTAAGTTCTCCACTTAAAAGAAATCTCAGTGTAAACTCCTTGCTATTCTAATCTGGCAAGCTTTGCAAAGGCCAATGCTCAAATTAAGAATTAAAAGAGACACATTCCCCCCTGCTCCATGCTTCCCCTTCATTCCCAAAACTGACTTGCACGTTGGCCTTCCAAAGAAAATGGCATGCAGAATCTGAGTATAGTCAGGCAGAGAAAACCCATCAGGCTTCATTCTATCAAAAAAATGCCGAGTAACATTTCTTGACAAGATGGATGTCAAGGTGTTTTCTCTAACAATTATCGGTGTTGTTTTTTTTTTTTTCCCAGAAATTGCTAGGTAATCACTGAGAGGTGAAATGTGTTTTTCCTTTTATAAAATGAGGAAAAGAACCAATAGGTATCATTAAAATATGTGAATACTTACATTATACTGACATTGGTTATCAAGATAGTATTCATACTCAAAAAGCATGGATTTTTGAGTCAGATGGAACTGTGTCAGTTCAAGTGTTATTTTTCTAGTAATTTTTTGCTAATAGTCTTCCTCCATGAAACTTTTCTATTGTAGCAACTTGTATGAAGTTTCTGCTTTAGTAACCAACCTGTGCATCATTGAAAGGGCATCTCTTAAATGTTGAAGGTCAATAGCTAATACCTTTTTTTTTTTAAATATATACTGGACCACAATTCATGAAAATAAGGGGTGGTTCTTCCCAGTACCCAACAACTCCCAGAATACCAAGACAAGTAAGTATTGCATGAGTCAACCAGAAAGATCAGTTTAAACTATATGTTTAAAGCACAGACATTTCACATGGACTTTCTAGGTAATAAAGGAAGACATAATATAATTAAGTTAGATCCTATTAAGTTTTTGTTCTCTTTATTTACAACATAAATTGATTAAAATTATTAATTGCCAGAACTTTTGACCCAGAAGTATCTCTATACTGTAGTGAAATACACTTAACTCTTTTAGTTAATAATGCACCCAAAGTTTCATTAAAAAAAAAAAAATTAGTCAACAATAAGACTCTTTCATGACTGTAGCAAGTTGTTGATTTCTGGTTTTCTATTCACCTGTTCCATGTAACCTTGTTTTTTGGTACCGCAATGTACTGAGCGCTAGCAAAGGAGCTAAGGTAGAAGCACACAGTGCTCGCTAGATTATCCAGTTAAAGTATGTGATACTTAAAATAGTATCCTTTTCCTAGATATGAATTTTTATTCACATTTGCAAATACATTCTTCCGTAAGTTCTAAAATCTTCACTTTAAAAAAGTGAAGGTAAACTGAGATATTTATGTTTCCTTAAAATTTTAGCACACCTAAGACAATAAAAAGAACCTATTTAAAAAATACTGTTAATAAAGTGGTATCTGATGGTCCTCTGGCCAGGTATTTATTTAGGAACCATCAATTACAACTCCAACTGGTATTCCAAAGGGAGCAGTTAAAAAAAAAAAGAAAAATACAACTAATACAATTTCTCTTACTCTTCACTTTTCTTTTATTATTCAAAAGTCAGTATGTTATTCTTAAATCATTCATCCTCAATTTTGATTTAATGTACCATCATTTTTTCCCAAGATATGAAATTTCAGAATCTCTTTGGAATACTAATTTCACGTTTCTAGGTTTAACAAAACTGTTGAAATTTTAAATTCCATTCTGTTTCCCTGAATTCTCAAGACAATTGCTGATGTAAATTTTAATATAAAATATTTAGTCACAAAATAGTATTGCTTTTTGTATGCACATAGTTGTAAGATTACTTTGCTTTTGTCAATAAAAACTATACCATCTTTCATAAAACTCTAAACAAATTAAGAAATGTAGAACAAAAATTACACATGGTAAAACAGGTACCAGCACAACGTTAGGTTATATTACATCAAAAAAAATTTTAATGGTCCCAAATATATATACTCAACAACTAAGCATACACTCAGAGAAGGAGAAAAAAAATAAAAAACAAAATGAAACAAAAAATTATGACACAAATGACCACATCTAGAATTCCACTCAATCTTTAATCAAGTAGGGACAAATCCCCACTTAAAAAAAAAATCTGCAGTTTGAAGGGCAAAGGGAACAGATAAAAAAGAGGAAATTTTATATTCGCCCCTCCCCCAAAGAAGTTTTCCAAACCTGTTGTAACTTGACTAAAATGTTCAGAATGTACGATTTTAAAGGCAGGTCTCTTTATACAAAGAAACTGCTGGCATTCTTAACTAGCGAAGAATTATGGCAGAAAAGCCTATTCTTCTGAGTCTCAAACATGGTCCGAGAAAGCATATTCTGATTGTAGCAACTGACCAGTCAAACCAGAGTTCCACTTACAAAACCCCCTGCCCTGTTGGCTTTTTGTTTCCATTTCCTTCCCTGAGAAAAGGGCAATGTGTGGTCCAAGCTGGAGAGCTCAAAGGCGTTAAGTCTTTCCCCTAAATGTGTAATATCCCCTCCTCCTGCTCCACTGAATTGGCACTTGATGAGCAGAAGCCAAGTGTGCGAGCTGATCGGTGTGTCAGTCATTCACAAGAAACCACTGCTTTGTTGTAGATGTTGTAGTGGGGAGGGGTAGAGAACCAGTTTTCTCGACAGGTACTGATCACAAGCAGTTGCCACTATTATGACTCAAACTTTGCTTTCTTTGACAATGGTAGAGTGTCTTCCTTGTCGTCATCCTCATCATCATCTTCATCATCGTCAGGATAATCTACCAGACCCACGAGGCCTCCCTGTTCAGAAATAAGGATTATTTCAAGAAAGGACTACATTTTTTAATACTCGTATTTTAAGTATGAGTAAAGGACATCCGCCCACCCCAATATACAAACTGGTTATTTCTGGGAGGTAAGACTGTATGGAGCTGAAATTTATTACATATTTCCCAAGTTTTCCATGATAAATTTTTAAGCAGTTGATGGGACTTCCCTGGTGGCTCAGATGGTAAAGAAATCTGCCTGCAATACAGGAAACCCAGGCGCGATCCCTAGGTTGGAAAGATCCCCTGGAGAGGATGGAATGGCAACCCACTCCAGTATTCTTGCTTGGAGAATCCCATGGACAGAGGAACCTGGCAGGCTATGTAGTCCATGGGTTAGTCAGACACGACTGAGAAACTTAACACTTTCACATGATCCTTGCAAACCACTCGGGAGATAAATACTAAGTACTGAATTTAAAATTCAAAATTTAAGTTCTAAGACTTAATGCATTAAAAATTTTTAACACAGTCTCAACAGTATCAAAATTAAAACCACAGAAAATAAACAGGCCACTAGAAATAAGGGTAGACAGGTAGAAATGAGGGTAGACAGACTCTCAAGAGGCTAGGAAAGTGATTCTGCCCGGTTTCTTCCTCATTTCATCCAGGCCCTGCTCCTTCACCAGAAACCACTTGGCTCACATCAGACCTGATGCAGATCAATGAATCCCAAACGCCACTGTGTTAACCTTAGTCCAGGGAAATATAAGGTGGCCAAAAAAATTGGTTTTTATCCAGAGATTATGTTTGTCCCGTATTTTGGTGGTAAAATTTTGATCCTTCCTAAATGAAATGTTTGTGATAGTAGACAGTTAATTCTTTTTTATAAACCTTGCTTAAAAAAAGTGTGTCCAGGTATTTAAATTATCTTCTCCCCACGAAGTCTTTACCTGGGTATTAATTGGGAAAATTGATAAAATAATAAATTTTAAAATTTCTGTAAATGTTTTGACATATACAAGTATGAGCCTAAGGTTCTAAAATGCAAACAGCCAAAATAAGAATATATTCAAACTTCTATATGGGTCGTAAAATCTTTCAGAAATCTCTCAGCTGCTGGTGGGAGAATTATTCTCTAGTTCACAAATATTAAAATCACTTGCAAAAGACAGAACTGAAAGGAGTCCTAGTCATGACAATTAGTGTTGAGAAAGCTGGAGCATACCTTGGTAGTAATAGCTGCCGTCTGAGATGTACTTTTAGGGATGGATCCAGGAGAGCCTGGAGACCCTGGGGATCCAGGTGATCCTGGAGAACCAGGCAGATTTGTTGCAGGTGACTGGCTGGAGAGGGTAGTCTTTGTTCCACTAGAGAGGGAAAGCTTGAAACTTGGGCTCTGCCGACCAGAAAGATTCGTTTTCAGAAGCACCTCCTTTTCCTCACTTTCTTTTACTAAAAATGAGAATATTGTCAATAGTTGTCACCCGTACTCATATTTTAAAATACCTCCAAGTTAGGTGGCACTAAAACACAATAATTAACTAGCTTACTCCTTTGCAAGACAGCAACACTGAAATTCAGTTTATGAACAAAGCTTAGCAAATACTAAGCATCCTTATCCAGAAAAGGAAGGAAACCTTCATTGTTCTACCCTTCCTGAAATATCTTATGCAGATCAGATGAAAGAAATTTAGTCTATACCGTCCCAACAGAGCTATTTAATCCATAGACTATAAAAGCAAGAGTCTTTTAAAATCTGTTGTGACACAAAGTAGATACTAATCACAGTCAAGAAAAAAAGATAAACCTAGAGTGAGAAAGCCTTCATTTTTCTCTGCCCATCTTTTCAACATACATTTCTTCCTCTCCATGAATTTGCTGATTGGATCCATGATGTCGTCGTCGTTCTTAGTCTTGTCAGAGGGAGACACGACAGCTTCTCCGTCTTCCATGTCGTCTTCGTCTGTGTTGAACCACATCTCCTCTTCATCTTCTAGTGTTCTAGCATCTCTTCGGTATCGATGATTCCTCAAAATGGAACGCATACTGTGAGCAAAGAGAAGAAAGGAAAATGAACAGACTTACAAAGACTTTTAGTCTTCAAACACTGTCCCAAATTACAGTCTTAGTAGATTACTGGAATATTATAGATTCACAGACATAGAGGCTGTGGGGAAGAAAAAAAAAACAACAGATTTTACCCAGCACAAAACAAAAAACTACACTCTACCATATCCAGTGTTAATTAGTGGAATCAAAATCCCTATTATCAAAAGTGTACTGTTACAGATCAGTTATTAAACTAGGAATTAATAAGACTTAATTTATGGATTTTAAAATATACCACAAATATGTGAATTGAGGTATTTTGGAAAAAGGCACACAATTTCATTAAAATAATTTGTAACATTAAACAAAAGCTAATAATCTGATTTTACTTTGGACACAAAAAATAGCCTTATTGTCATACCAGTGTTTTGCTTTTTTCTTTTGCATTGTCAATAACTGGATATATATGCCTAAGATAGGTCTACAGGTCATTGATATCCACCTAGCATTGTCAGGAAAACATTTACATGATCATTAGAGAAAAATGCAACTTCTGTTTATTTCCCCCTCCCTTGCCAAGCTAAATAATACACAAACAAAAAAGAGCTGCCACCATAAACCTGAATAGGTTCAAATATGTGGTAATCTACCTGTCAAGTTTGGGATTATCTTGCCTTTCTCTTTGTTGTTCAAATCTCAGTTTCAATCCTTTAAATGTTTGTACATAATCTACATCTTCCAGTGCTTTCCAGTAATTTTCAACTACATGAGCAGTTAATGATTTTATATCTTCCTATAAAGAGAATTATAATACAAAATGATAGGGAAAATGTTATTTTAGCAAAATATGAGGCGTAACTGTAGTGAACTCATAAACTCTCCCAGAATAGTAATTTCATAAAATTGCTATCCAATCTTAGGGACAAATGAAAATGGGCATAACATACTGGCTACTTCCACATCCCCCGACTTTTGGTGCGCCTCAGAATTATCCATGGCTCGCTCCAAAGTAAATGCCCAGGTTCCACCCTAGATGATTCTCATTCAGTTAAGTCTGGGCTGAGCAAATACATTTTAAAATCACACTACAAAACAGTGCTAGAGATGGATGGCGGTAATGACTGCAGAACAATGTGAATGCACTTAACGCCACTCAACTGCACCCTTTAAAAATGGTTAAAAGGGCCAATTCTGTTATGTATATTTTACCATAATGTTTTAAAAAAGCATGCCACAGATAACTGAGACACACACCAGTGTTTGAGAACTGCAAACATACTGTATCAGCAAAGAATCAAGTTTTCACTCTTAAGAAACATACGGAGGAATGTCAAGAAAAATCCAGAAAATCTCAAAGTTACAAACAAAAACACATCCAAATACTATGTCAACTATAATTTCACTTTCTTAAAATGACCAACATGACATTATAATATCAGTTTTCAAACTGTTCTACAAAGGATTCATAGCTGCTGAAAGAGGTTATTTTTTTCTTAGTTGGAATTGAATCTCTCATAAGCTTTTGGTAACATTGGTTTCCTTTCAAAAATTCTCTCCAAATATAATCTCAAAAAAGCCAAAATACCAATAATGCTTATTAGATTTTCTCAAACAAAATCAAAATTCTAACTAAAAGGCATAGAACCTACCACTCTAATAAATTCAAACATTTCTATTATAGCAGAGTTCATCAGATTGTAGCGGGATCCATTGTTGAGAAATGCTTTGACTACTGGTTCAAATAAAAAACTTTTCATTATGTAGCGGTTGTAAAACTCATCTTTTAATCCAATGATCTTTCTCTTAAAACGAAGAGCACCTGAAACACAGAGGTATTGTTGTTCAAATCACATACTATATTTTTGTATTTTAGAATTACAAAAAAAACCAAAACAAAACTATTTAATAAACATAGTTCTTCATGCAGTAATAAGTTACTGCTTCCAGAAGTATGAACCTAAAAGATTACAAAAAGGGGTTATCAGAAAAACGTATTCTAAAAGCAGTGTATGTCATCATAGAACGCAAGTCTTAGCCAGGGAAATTCTGGAATTAAATTACTAATTACCAATATATATTTTATATCTGAAGTAAGAAATAAGATTGGGCTAATAAATGAATTAACCTATCATACTACTGCAGATGAGAAAATTCCAAATGTAAGCTTTTGTATATACCTTCAGAACAATGGAAGAAATATTAGGGCAATCCACTCTATAATTTGATCTTATTTTTGGACACTCTTTATTATTTTGTATCAGGGTTAATGGGTTTACATTGTTTATATTTTGATGTGTTTGCAGAACTGCCATAAACCCACAGAAATCTGTAGGACCCCAAATTTGCCTTCCCATAGATTAGGAATCAATTGAGAGGATGCTTTTAAAATGTGGTCCTCTTTGCTTGCTGCAGCGAGTATGCTTTTTTTCCCTAGTTTTCCTTTTTACAATTAATTAGGCTTTAACTTACAGATTAAAAGGTATATTTACATCTTGAAGTATGGGGAGTTACTTAAGTCACCATTCATCAAGATCCAAATATACTCAGATAGCTAGACTTCAACAAAGCCCTCTTCACCTAAACGTAATTATCAGTAAGTTAATGCCCCAGTTATTGTAAACAGTTCAAAAAAGCATACTCACTTCATGCAGTCACATCGTCTTCGGTTGGCAAGATTAAATATTGTGTTTGTATTTTGGTTTCTTTGGAGATCATGGAAGTGGCTCGTTAAATTGCCAATTTGTTATTAATCAAGTCCTTCATGAGCAGGTAGCCAGGCAACCATGCTGACACGGTTTCTGGGTAGGAAGGCAGAGGAGTAAAGCAGCTCAATTTTTCTTTAGTTGGCAGAAAAGAGGTCCACAAGTGAATGCCCAATTAGGTACAGTTGAGTATAAACTGCCTTAACAATCCAGCTTATTTAAGAGTGACTCTTACTAAAGAGACACACTGGGCAGGGAGTTCAAAATAGTTTAAAAGTATTTTAAAACTACTGAATATTTTCAAATACAAAAGCGTGGTGAAATAAAACATTTTAAACAATAAGCGTCATCTTTCTTTGTGATAAGAAGTCAAAGCCTAACAATGAGTTTTGAGAGCCTTTATTTATTTTTAAATGTTGCTTGACAGAGGAACTTAGGCAGTTCCATTTGTCAGAATAAAAATCAGAACTCATGCTAATAGGCCAAATTTTAAGCTTTTAGTAAATACGGCAAGTGCTATTATCTTAAAAATTGTTACTCCAACTTTGCAGGCTTTTTGGAGACTTGTGTCCTACCATAACACACACTAGCTAAACCCCGTGGTCTGCATGCATTTCCTGGGTAAGTAAAAAGAACTCCCTTTCTAGAATTCACTAAGACAGAGTATGCAGATGGCGCCACTGCCATCTCCTCAACAAGCAGTTTTGTTCAGAAACTGCTAAGGTGGATAGAATGTGATTCTAATGGGCTTTTTTTTGCTCATCATTTGCCCTTATGTATTTATATTAAGAATTGTGTTATTTCCACCCATACCTCTCCCCAAAAAGAAACTTGCATGAAAAATATCCAAACACTATTCTTGCTCTTGAATAAAAACTTACTTTTAAAAATTTACCAGTGAGTTCTATGAAGTCAAGCTGCTCAAAGGAAAGTAGAGAAAGCTTTTGGGTTAAGTCAAATTAGCACAACTGTACGATTTTCAATGTAAAAGTGGCACTCTGCTTCCACTCACATCTCTAACCTTCATTAGCATGCCAGGGATCTCTTAATGCTTCATGTTAATTATCTCTGAAATAATAAATCTTACCTTATACAACATGAGATCTTACATAAGTTTGAAACCTTTTGCCTCACATGTAACTAATGATAGTTGACTAAATGATCTACCATGAAATTTTTCTTTACTTCATTCTTCATACAGATTTTCATATTTTAAATAAAAACAATCAGACATTTAGGTATGAGCTAAAAAGTACAGTGTAAAATCCAAGAATCTGGGAAAGGCCAAGACTGATAAAACTGGTGTGTATACTAAACACAAACATATCTAACGTCTAAGGACTAGATAAGAATTGCTATTCTCACCCACAGACTTATGTTATCTTTAACTATAAGAAAAAAATTAAGAACCAGCAGATATAAAAAATCCAAAGTCCTCAAAATTTAAGCAATCTTTTGTCTTTACAAATGGCATCTAAATTTACTTATAAAACTTCCCTTAAAAAACAAACCATACTTAATATTTCAATGTACTCTTTTCTAAGACTGAAAACACCTTAAATCCCAAATTTATCTAAGTCTTTTAGAAATTCTTGATAAAAATTCCTACTGTGTAGACAGTTCTAAAGAATACATTCCTAATGACTGGCATCTTCTTTCAGAAGCTACTCATTCTCAATCCTGGAAAGAGCCACACTGAGAATTATTCGAGAAAGAGTAAGGTTTAATCAATGATAACCTTAGTTTGGAAAATATTAATAATAAAACAAAACTTAGATTTTTGCAAGCATGCCTTAGTTTCCTATAATATAGACTCATTAATTAGTTACGGTTCTCTTCATAGCTCTCATCAAACTGTGAGACATTTTCTTTGCAAACTCTAGGCGAAATAACAAGATGAAGGACTAAAGAAAAGGCCTTTCCTTCTCTGCCGCTCTCCACTAGACTCAGGTATTCCACCTATACCAAACCACTAACACATCACACTTAACATTTGTTCATCTGAATTATGTATTCAACCAAGAATGTCACCCTCTCATGATCAAGACACAGCTTATTTTACTCATTTTTGCAAGATTTCCCTCATCTGCCTCATTCAGGTAGAATAAGTCATTTTCACTATACATCCAAAAACACCTTGATATAATGCTGCTGTTGTTTTGGTTTTATCTCCTCCTAATGAACTCTGAGCCACTTGACAGCTGAGTCTAGGTCTTAAACATCTTTATCCTAATACCAGGTATGTACCATACTCCATCAAATCTAAGATGCCACTGATTACAAAAAACCTTTTCTACTACTAAGAAAACAAAACAAACAAAACAAAACAAAAAAACTACCAATCATGTCATTAATTTTAAGGCTCAACTTGATATGAGTATCAATACATATCTTAGAATCAGTAAAACATGGTAATAGGTGTTAAATTTACTGAAACAAAACTAATTCATTTATTCAGTTTTTCCATTCTGTCCCATGTGTTCAAACTCCTTTCCCACACTCAAATAAAACCTTCCAGATGTGAAAGAACAATTCAAAAAGGCATCTGTTATTAACTCCCTCTCAACTTGCTTTGGGACTCTCACTTTTCCTGTGGTAGGTTTATAAGGAAAATGAGTATGAGTTTAAAAGCCCTTCTTTATATGCACTGTAATCTTTTTGGCTGAAAAAGGTCTGACTACATGTGTTCTTAGTACATACAGCAGAATGTACACTAGATAATTTAGCTGTAACAACTGTCACCCTGATAGGTTTCCTTCTAAGAAAAATTCATTAAATTTTCTATTTTTAATACTGTTTTAAAGATAAAATGTTGACACGGTAAGTTAACATCAGGAATATCCTTATAACAATGTTTTTAAATTTAAGGATATTTTAAAAATTAATTAAGCAAAACTTTTTTTTTTGGCCATACCACATGGCTTCTGGGATCTTAACTCCCCACCCAGGTAATGAACCCATGCCCTTGGCAATGAAAATGTGGAGTCCTAACCATTGGATCACCAGGGAATTCCCAAGCAAAATAATTTTAAATGAAAGTAAAAAAAAGATAGCAAAAACAGATGTTTATGTTCAGGCCTCTAACTAGTGGATGATTTCAATGCCTTTATATACCAACAAAACCAAACTTACCCGTAAAAACCAAAAGGTCAATAGAGTTACCAACAAACATCTCTTACTGAAACTCTAGTGTACCCTAAAATTGGTGTGTCAACTTACCAAACAAGGCTGACCGCTACATGATCAAGAATATTCTAGATTAATCTATTTATAATTCAGAAACATGTTTCACTTTGGTAAACTAGGGTCTTATGAATACAGCGAAAGTCAATTTTTTAAAAACTTATAACTAGAACAGCCTTTGTTAAAAGACTGTTATTGTTCTAAGAGTTGACAAACCTTTCCCATAAAGGTCTACAGAAGACATATTCTAGGCTTCGTGGGCACAAATGGTCTCTGTAGCTTTTTATTATTATTATTTTAACAATGCTTTAAAAACACAGAGCTATTTTTCAGCTTGCAAGTTGTGCAAAAACAGACCACGGACTGGATTTGGCCACAGCTGTGGTTTGTTACCCCTGCTCTAAAATATCTGAGGTAACACAATGTAATATGTTAAAGCTTGATATCAAATATGTCTCAGTAAAGCAAGGGGGAAAACATTTGTGGAATTAATGAATGGACCATCTGTAGACATTTGTGCTAGGCAGTCTGTAACTTAGAAAAAAAAAAACCCATTTTGGAAACTCAGTACTATTAGCTATGTTTTCCAAATTATGAATATATTCTTCGTGACATGTGAGACTCCAGTCTCACAAGAGTGTCTAATTTGTGACTGTCATGCCATATATACTACGTAAAAAATAAATAAGGTAATACAATGATTTAAGGTGTCATTTTAATAATATAGTAATACTTTAATATATTTTGTAGCTATACTCTAACATCTTTACTGTATACTGAGAAAGAAGAATCGGGAAAATCACGGCTCAAAATGTGCAAAAGTACGGCTCAAAATGTGCAAAAGTACATTATCAGTGCAGTTTAGTATTAGAACCTAGCTTTCCTAAAATCAGTGATCTTTTCTTGTCAGGCAACAAGACTGAAAGATAACATAATAATACAGAGACAATAAGTAATCCAGCAGAAGCAACACTTACACAATGCCAAGAAAGCATGCTTCGAGGCCATAAGAACCAGCACTCTCCGGAGAATGTCCTTGTTAATAATGTAGTTCTTTATGTGGTAGGTATGGTGCTCCACACAAAACGTTAACAGTTCCAATACCAATGCCAACAACTGGGCAGTCTGAAAATCATCTGAACAAAACACATTATACTTAACGGCTTATGTTCATTTTTTCCCCAAATTCCAATCAAATAAAATCCTATTAACCCAAATATATTCAAATTAAGGAAAAGGAAACTAACATTTACTGAATGCCTACCATGTGCCAAGAACTGTGCTTTCCATTTTTTCACATCTAATTTAAACAATTCTGAAGAATTTGTGTCATAAGACCCAGATGTGAAATGTTATTAGTAAGGCAACTGAGATACAAATCTATTAGATCTGCTTTATTCCAAAGCGTGAGAATGCTCTACCATGTCCCTCAGTGGATGCAGATATTACAGAAGGTCCTACCAGACATCATCCAGCTTTAATGAACTACTCTCTCTGCTCCTTTGATTCGGGTGCTTGATTTGTGCCTCCCTTTGCTCCACATTACTGAGTTTACACTGCATTATAATCTAATCACTGGTTTATCTTCCTCACCAGGCAGCAAGTCTCCAAAAGTACTTTACACATTTTTTTAAAAAATTTCTTTCATTTAACCCCTAAAGATTAGCACAGTGACTTTCCCACAGAGGGCTCTCAATAAATGTTTGATAAACTAAACGTGTAGGTTTGGAAGGAAGCCCCAAGATTTACCTAGTATATATTGTGTTCCTAAGACTTACTTCCAGAGTCATAAAAAAGGGTAAATTTAACATTTATTTTCTAAGTGGTATTATGCATTATCAATATAGCATATTTAACTTATATGACAAAATTACTTATTGTCAAAGCTTCAATAAGGAATTTCACAATGTAGACCCTAAAACTAATGTTATTTTCTAAATCTCACACACAGACACACACACACACAAGCTAAAGGAATAAAATGCAGAAATAAATAATCCTAACTTGGAATAATCCTCAATGCTAAAAAAAAAAGTTTAATACTGAGCACAAGCTCTGCTCTATCTACACATCTGAAGTACAAATACCTTAAAATCAGTCCTCTAATAATTACTTCCATTTGTTTCACATATGTAAATACAAACTAAACATAAACATTACTTTAACAAAAAAATTGTTTTAAAACTCTGAGAGCAACAAATTATCTCTGGTATCTTCTTTCACAGTTCTACTACCTCTCATTATAAAACTTTAAAAAAAGAAATTTATCTTGACTTTACCTCTTTTGAAAATATATTAGTAGACCTCCTGGTGGCTAAGATGGTAAACAATCTGCCTGCAATGCAGGAAACCCGGGTTTGTTCCCTGGGTTGGGAAGATCCCCTGGAGAAGGGAATGGCTACCCCACTCCAGTATTCTTGCCTGGAGAATTCCATGAACAGAGGAACCTGGCAGGCTACGAGTTGGAAACGACTGAGCGACTAATACACATTAAGACCAACTTTTTGAGTTTCAGAATTCAAGAACAGAGAACTTAACTACCAACCTGTATTATCTTACCTTTGCTAGGTTTGTCTTCAGTTGTATTTGCCAGTAAGGGAGCAGTAAGGACATGCATACAGTGCTTGTAGAAGAAACCCAGAAATTCAGTCTTTTCTGTTTTCTAAGAAATCAAAAACACTTTCATGAACTTTAACTGCACTGGTTCCTACCAGCAATAAAAATTACACTAGCATGAAAAAGAGAAAATGCTTGTGGCTTACATTGGCAGTAGCTAACATGTTTTCCGGATCAACTAATGTTCGAAGCAGGCCCATAAGCTGGACTGCTCCTCCAAGTTCAGGGTCTGTATCACAAATCATATGTTCTATGATGAGGTTGATGAGCAAAATATCCTGTTGATAAAAATGCACATAATAAGGATCACTTACTATAGGAGAGAATGGAAAGAGCATATACTATGACACATACTACTGTATTACGCCTGTACTGTGTTAACTGCAAACCAAATACTTGACTGACTTAACAGGACAGTGAGCAGTTTCCCTAAGTATGGTATAGGTACATTACACAAACAGTACCAAAACGAAAAGAAAGTTCCTTTTTCTATTATCTTTAAATCCCCTTGATTAAAAGAATTTTTAGCTAGAATTTATAATATTGTTCTTTCATTGCTATAGATTCCTTCTATTTATGGCAAATATAACTGTATCTGTTCTCCATTTATGGAAATGATGTAAAGTTTCCATTTAAAATAAATTTAAGGAAAAAATAGCTGATACTTAAATGTCTCAAATTGGAGGAAATAAGATTGTGTTATTTAGAGAGCACAAGATTGTGTTATTTAGAGAGCACACAGGAGAACAAATATATATATTCCAAATGACAGAGGAAACGGACTGCTAGTTTTCCTGATGCTCTACTATGATTGGTTTTCGTGGCTCAAGGAGTAAATAAAAACTGAGGGATTCAGTGAGAAAATCTCTGCTCATGCCTATATATGCAGTAGTAGGACAGACAAGGAGAAAATGCAGACGGTATATGGAAATGATGATCAAGACTGGGAATCAAGAAGATTACAGCACATGAATAAAGTACATCGATGTGTGTTCAACTAGTGGTTTACAGGGCTAACAACAATAGTCCTATGTTTATTTAGGTTTTCAAGATAGAACTATTTTATAAAAGCAAAATATAACATAATATTCAACAGTTCAATCTGGCACTTCCTGCACCTACCCTGACATTATAATTTTCTTTTAAAATTAATAAATATACAAGTTTCTAGGCATTCCACTTCATTTTGACATCACAACACATTAAGATCTTTTTAAAAAGTAAAAAGTATTTTCTATTTTGTAAAATTGTGATAGGCTGGAATTCTGCATATATATTTTTTCTAAGAGGTGTCTTTTTTACCTCATCCCTTAAGAAGGAATTCAGGGCAGGATATTAGTTTTAAGTAACAAAGTACTTTCAAGATTTTATAGGGGAAGGAGGAAATAAAAACTCAGGATCATTGGTTTAATTATCTGAAAACAGAGCACACACATTTAGTGCTTCCAGATATGCCATGTACCACAGACTCTGGAAGCACCTTTCACATCACCAGGATACACGCTCACTGACTCTGAAATTGACAGGTGTTACAGGGGATGGAGGTGGGGGGGTGTGTGCATTCCTCATCATTCTTGATTTTTAGACTCTCTCCCTAACAAAGCCAATGTTTTCCTAGGGAAATTATTCATAATTCCACAAAGAGAACAATAATTTATTGACTAAATGATTTAAACAACACAACACAGCAGGTTAATTTCAGAATTAAGAAACTTCATCTCAAAAACTTTTAAAGAAATTTAAGTTGAGCATTATTAAATAACTGCTGTAAGACAATTTATAGCCTGAGACAGGAGCCAATGTAGAGAAGACTAAGTCATGATATTATGGCTATACTTTTCTCAAACATTAATTATTTAAATCCTTAAGAAATGAATAATAAGTATAGATAAAGCTCCCCATGTATAAATACTTACTGTTAACGCAAATAATATTTACCTTGTTGGTTATTTTTTGCTCTGTTAACTTCTTACTTACATCATCATTCTGCTGTGCCTCCTGCATGACAAACTCTCGTACCATGGATGGATTATATTCAACCAAGTATGAGAAAATATCAGTAGCAGCACTTCGCACCTGTGTATCATCCATGCCCTGCAGATAAAAAACACTTATTTCTCCTATAATAATAAAAACATGAAACTTGCAGCTATATAAATCCAAAATCTAACAAATAATAATAATAATAAATTCTGCCATATGTAAAGTTCCTGTTCTGTGGATAGTTATACTTTCTATTCCTGTTTATTTTTCTACTTTAACATTTCAACGAATAGGCTGCAAAGTTAACAAATTACTAAAAATATGGAAAATTCCTGTTGAGTGTCCTTTTAGTACTGTGTTCAGTTCAGTTCAGTAGAGTCGCTCAGTCGTGTCCGACTGCGACCCCATGAATCGCAGCACGCCAGGCCTCCCTGTCCATCACCAACTCCCGGAGCTTACTCAAACTCATGTCCATCGAGTTGGTGATGCCATCCAGCCATCTCATCCTCTGTTGTCCCCTTCTCCTCCTGCCTTCAATCCCTCCCAGCATCAGGGACAGGCTATTTAATACTAGGACTTTATAGTTTTTTAACTTTATGTAATACACAACTTATATTAAATATTGGCTGTAATCAAATAGTTGCATGTTACATAAAATACAGTATTTTGTGGATTAAAAATATAATAGTAATTAAGTATAAGGAGAAATAAACTTACAAGGATGACTTCTAAAGCTGGTAATATACCCATGTTTGACAAAGTCTTGAAAAAAGCATCTCTGTTTTGAGGTTGTAGCGTTTGGGAGAATGCACAAAATTCTTTTAAAAAGTTAACCTGAAATTAAGAAAAAGGGTAAGTAATTATACAAGGTATGCTGTTTTAGCTTCATGCCCTTCATAATATCACATTTCTTACCAACTCTTGTCTTTTTTCCTCATCTGTTGCTTCATCTGTTAGTTGTGCAAATAAATCTGTCAGAAATTTTTCATCTTCCTGTGAAATCAAAGGATAAATTTAATTATGCTAATGGTAAGAATATACTTTTAAGATGCTATTATAGAAGATATAAATTGTAATAACTAGAAAAGGGAAGATGATATTGGCAATGCTGTCTTTTAAAAGAAAAGTAAAAAAACTATTAAAAGGATAAATTGGGGATTTATAAGGATATCCTTTGTATTTCGGCAAGGCTCTATTTCCTAACTCTATTTAAGGGCCACATTACCACAGCTACTCAGTTCTGCTGTTAGGGTAGGAAGCGGCCATAAGCAATGTCAGTGAATGGGTATGGCTGTGTTTAGATAGTACTTTATTTACAAAACAAACATGGTTTATACACTCATCATTTTCATAGTTTCATAACCTTAACCTTAGAAGTTAAGGTTCTATAACCTCTCAAATGAAGATAAAACTTCCTTCACATTTTAAAAACAGAAATGATTCAATTACTTAAAAAGCTAAATTCAGAACTTTTAAAGAAACATTAAGATTTCCATATACACAATAATTTAACACATAATCAAATTATTCTGAAAATGAGTCAAATGATACTCTTATAGGATACTGAGCATGTAAAAGCTAAAAGTACAGAACTTGAAAATAACATGTTGTCTTATTCTTACCTCTTTATTTTATAAGTGAGACATGATTAAGAAATTTACCCAAAGCCCAATCACAGTTAGCAGGGAGGTGGGTGTAGAGCCTTCCTGACTGCCTGTTCATTTTCTGCCACTATTTTTAGTTAAAATTTTGTTTTATTTTAATCCCATACTACCACATCAAGTAGAAGTAAATTCAATAATGCATGCCCTACAGTTATGCCTGTGAGTTATCTCCCATTAGTTTAAAAACCCTATATTCACTGCTCTAAGTGCTCAAGAAACATTTTGTGATACTAAATTAGTTATTCCCACCTTAACTTCTACAATACATATGCCATACCTCAAATGGCATCCAATATCAAGATCCACCTCGGATATAATATATCCCAAATAAAAATCTAACGATTAAAAAACAATCTCTGCACTGCTGCGAAGTATAGAGAATTAAGAATGCTCCACAGTATTACACAGAATATAACCAGTCAATGGTAAGCCTTATGACCATGTACAAGGTGGGTAAGAACCTGCTTTAATTACTCCTTGTCAAAAAATTCATAAAACTCTTCTTTCTTCACAGCAGCACTTTGGATATAAACGCTCAGCAACAAGAGAACAGAAGGACTACAGCACTGGCAGTCAGCATTTTACAGGACATACTATAGGGAAACAAAACTTAACCTGAAATTATTCATACTTAATGACTAAAACTGGCATTTTACCGGTCCGAAGACCAAGAAAAACAAATGACAGATCCCTGTGAAACAAAACAAACGAGAACCATGTGGAGCTAAATAAAAGGACCAATAGCACTTAGGACTATCCAAGGAAACCAGGAATCAAAACTACACCAGAACAAAGGATATGTTAGGTAACTGGCAAAAACTAGTTCCTTAGCAAAGAACCAATGAACATTAGTACCAGAACCCTTCTTTATTCCAATCACAATACACTATGTAGAGGAATACTGTTGTAGTTACCAAATTGTATTGCCTGTATTTATCTTAAACAAAAGGAAAATAGGTCAATTAGTCAACGTGAACTGGACTTATCACTAGCTTCAGAAAAGCAGTTTTGGTAAAATTGACCTATATGAATTCATATATGTGTGTGTGTGTATGTATCATATATACATATAGTGACAAAACCAGGATCACTGAAAATATACTTTTCTCAAAAGGAATAGACAAAAATTATGTTTACAGTTTTATTCATAACATATGCTACCAAGCAGCTCTTGCTGACATTTATAATATAACAAATTCAGGTTCCAAATAATTATTTTATTTATAGATCTGGGGTAAGGTCTTATAGCTTTCAAATCACATCAGATATATGTTACTGTTACAATATTCTGGGTAGGAACAAAGCACATAGGAAGTGTGCAACTCACAAATCTTGGCACTTTGAAGACATATTTCAGTTGGACTGGACTAATTCATGTACGGTAGGATAATTTACTGAGAGAATCTCTGACTTTGGGGCTGCTACAAATGCAGACTATCAGCCAGCTCAGAGATCTGGACTGTGTATTTTGTGTAGAATCCAGGACGCATCCTAGGTAGTTCCGATGCAAGCGCCCTAACACACCACACCTGAGAGACTGGGTACACTATAAAAAGAAAATTTGGAGTTTAACAGGCAATTAACAGATATTTAAAATAATACTCAAGAGTCTTGTATCATGTTCAATGCTTTACAAGCATGCATCTTATTTAATCTTCAGATGACCTTATAGGGTAGATACTAACCACCAACCTTAAGATTATGAAGCTTTTAAGAGATTAAGAAAGTTGCCCAAGTCACACAGCTATTAAGTGACAGGCAGAGCTGAAACTCAAATGCAAGTCTAACCTCCCCACAATCTCATCCATTACAAAAGCATGCCTTTTGGAAGGGAGACAGGCAGTTGTAACTTGCCAACCTCTGCTATGTTCTCTTGACCTTAAAGCTAGACCTTTAGTAAATAATTACCCCAGAGTTCTCCAAATTTTATAGAATTTGTATTCTATATTTAATGACATATTTTCTGGCTTCTATTTTTTCTTTCCTGTTTCAATCTATTTGGTTTTATGCCTAATTGATAGTTTAATATTCCTAAAATTCTACATTCGTTTCATTAAGATCCTTTCTCTATTAATTTCTTTGAGCTAGATTTTTTTTAAAAAATCACCTTTATCATCCCTAATCCAAACACAACCTTCTGTGTCCCACAGTATTATATATTATAATCTCTTGCAATATCACCAAAGTAAATACTATTAGACAAGAAATAAAATTCAACTTATGTGCCTAAAGGAACAGAAAATTTTTGCTGAAGGCAATGGGCATTTTTTTAAGCAGGAAAAAAAAAAAAAGAATGATCTAACTCACCTGTAACATACCAACAATTTCTACCTTATTGAAAAAAATAAAGGAGTGAAGTGTTGATAACATATTTTCTTCGAAGACTGAAGGGGTAGGTAGAACCATATCTTGTATATACTGAACTCTGTATGTCTGATGAATTTTTTGTTTCAACTCAGGATCTGATATGGGAATCACTTCTTTAAACTTGGCTGTTTTTGTTAGAAATTCCCTATGTTTTCGTGGTTGTGATAAAGCAGGATCATATTCTAAGCATCCAATGACGTCCATTATACATTCCTCAGAGAACATAACTTCAAAAAGAGCAGTTCGATTCAAGAGGAAGATGCCTTTGATAATTTCATACAAGTGGTGCAGTCCTTCAATATTTTCCAAATCCTCACACACATGAAAAAGCTCTAAGAGCTTTTTAATATAACCCTCATTTTCCAGTGCTAGTGCAAGTTTTTCACGACGCAGGGGAGAAGGTAAGGATGACGCCACAAGTTCTGCAATTTCCTCAAGACGACTTAATTCACAAGATGGCAATTCTAAACCCGGTGATGACATATCATCGAAACGCTCCTCTTCAGACTCATCTACAAGGTCCTGAGTGATGTCCACTGATGGGTCCTTTCCTTGAACCTATTAAACAACATTTGTAATAGCTGAAGAAGTATAATCAAAGCAAATCTAAATGATATTCTTAGATATAAGAAATGTATAACAAAACTATAATGATGATTTTTAAGATTAGAACTTTCTTCAAACTTGACACAAATGCCTGCTTTTCTAAGCATATTTCTACAAATAATACACTTTTAATTTTAAGGAAGGAAGCTCAAAGTTCAGAAATGTAATGAGCTTTCTCATAAATACAAGATTTATCAGCAATGGAAACATTCTAAGATCCGCTAAAGTATCAGTGACTGTGACTTGAGTGCCCTGCAGACCCATAATGAAGAGGCCTGATGGTAAAAAAAAAAAAAAATTTACATTATGCAATGGTACATCCATTAAACTCTTCAAAGTTTAAGTAAAATTCAAATAAACGCTGTGACCATAGAAAATATGTATCATTGTAAGCGATAAGAAAAATATTTAATATCAGTTAATTTAGAAACCAAGGGAAAAGCGCATGTACAAACTGACTGTGGACCAAAGTGGGTCACTGATTTGGTATAAATGCTGGCTGGTAGCCCAAAAATATGATTAAGAAAAACTGAGCTGGAAACAAGTGCACCCACATAAAAATAAAACCACACAAAAAGTAACTGCAACCTATATGTAGTAGAGCTATGCCCTAAGAATACCTGCTCAAAGTTAAGAAACCAAACCTTTCTACACATCCAAACCTTTACCTTTCATGATCCCCTAGAAGCTCTAAAGTTTGTCATAAATCCCAACCTTTTGTCACTGTAGGGACTCTAATTATAAAAAATTAACTTATAAGTCTTCACAAATATAATTTAAGGTAAAAGAAACTTTTTAAACAAGGTCAAAGACATATTTTGGAATGAAACGAGTTTTGCACTTTTGGCCCTGTAATCTGACACTGGCATTAAACCAGCTCAAAAGGCCGAACTGAACAGCAAAGGGATGGAAAAAATACACCTCATATAAAATGACCAACAAACTTAAATTGCTTAGAATGGTTAAGAGATGTTGATGAATATCAGAAGGGAAGAAGACCTGGACTAAGTCTTGAAATATGCTGCAAGGTGACACCATCTTGACCTTAATCCAGTGGGCAGAACCACTAAAAGGAGTCCAGGCACATTCACAGCTTGTACCTGGCATGGTCTCAAGTTGGCTCTGGATTTTTGAAATTACATAAGATCTCACCACAGCTTTAGACTCCTAATATTCAAGCTATGGCTTTACCTATAGAAAAATGGTAGGCATCTGATTACAAAATCAAATGAAAAGGGATGACAGCCTGTAATTGTACTGAAAATGATATTTTCTTGAGTGAACTCACAAATATGAAGACTGAACAGGTAATCCAAAAGGCCTGTGTTTATAGGAATCTGATCTGCTTAGGGAAACAAGGTGAAGCTCTAATATTTGACAAGTATGTTTCAGTCTTGCTTTCAGAACAGAAGCAATTTGAGAACGAAAATTTAAAAAGGAAATGAGGCTAAGCTAGAAAAAAGAGCTTTCCTGGAGAAAGTATAAATCTCAGAAGTCAATCTGGATATAAAGAAAATGAGAATGTGAAGACCTTAAAAGATGTGCAGTCAGGGTCATAAAAGTCATTGAGAAAAGACATTCTGAACATGAACTATGTAACTATATCAGAAAAGAACAACAAAGTAGGCATGATTCCCAGGAATGTTACTATAGAGAAAAGTATACAGGTACTACTGGAGTCCTAAGAGAAAATTAAGAATCTATGGTGTTACAGACTAAGGGAAAGTACAATAAAGGTCTGAGAATTTTAAGGAAGACCCAGGCCTGGTAACAGACTGAGTCCAGGTCTGAGCCTAATGAAAGACCGTGTGCAGGCGGGCTGCTCATCTCAGAAAAGGGAAGAGGAAACAAGGTTTGTGTGAGTAACAAGATACTCTCAGCACCACCCTGAGCTCATTAACTTCATCTCTTTCTACAGGAGAACTCCAAATGACAAAATCTAGAGGAATATGCTGTAAAAACAACTGTATGGGGCAGGAAGCAAAGAAAACATGAAGAAGGCATAAATACATATATGTTAGTTTTTCACCTGTTAAGAGAAGGAAAGGGACAACTAAACAGGTTAATTTATGAAACACAACTGAGTAGAACAATATAGCAGAAATAAACTTTGCAAGTCAAGGAAAACCTGTGTCTCAAGAACAGAGGCTTCTATAGTCTATTAAGGCAGTGCTTCTCAAATGTCATGGTTCACCAGAGTCACCTGAAGCAGGCACTGACAAAATGCCAAACCTGGCCCACCATCTGTTAATAAAATTTTACTAGGAAGAGAACAATGTCCATTTGTTTGTTGTCTATGACTACTTTTTCAGTACAACAGCAGAACTGAGTAGCTAAACAGTAGTTAAACAGTGTAGTCCTCATAGCCTAAAATATTTACTACCTTGCCCTTTAAACAGAGAAAATCTGATCCAGAAGGCTTATTAAACCTGGTACCTACCTAAAACAGAATTACTCTTGCCTGGAAAATCCCATGGACGGAGGGGCCTGATGGGCTGCAGTCCACGGGGTCGCGAAGAGTCAGACATGACTGAGCGACTTCACTTTCACTTTTCACCTTCATGCATTGGAGAAGGAAATGGCAAGCCACTCCACTGTTCTTGCCTGGAGAATCCCAGGGACAGGGGAGCCTGGTGAGCTGCTGTCTATGGGGTCGCACAGTTGGAGACGACTGAGGCGACTTAGCAGCAGCAGCAATACTCAGAGGTTCTAACTCAGCAGATTTGGGATGCTGCTGCTGCTGCTAAGTCGCTTCAGTCGTGTCCGACTCTGTGCGACCCCATAGACGGCAGCCGACCAGGCTCCGCCGTCCCTGGGATTCTCCAGGCAAGAACACTGGAGTGGGTTGCCATTTCCTTCTCCAATGTGTGAAAGTGAAAAGTGAAAGTGAAGTCGCTCAGTCGTGTCCTACTAGTAGCAACCCCATGGACTGCAGCCTACCAGGCTCCTCCATCCATGGGATTTTCGAGGCAAGAGTACTGGAGTGGCTTGCCATTACCTTCTCGATCTGGGATGGAGGTCTCATAATTTGCATTTCTATCAGATCCCAGGTCATGCTCATTCTGCTGGTTTAAGATCACACCTTGAGAACCAATGAATTAAAGAATCTGCTGAAAGTTATTTCTTCTCCAGATAAAATAAACATGAAGATAGGGAAAGTGTCCTTAGGATATAATGGTCTATATGAGCCTTTAATAAGAAAAAACAGCTTGAGCCACTAGAGTACATTATCAATGACCATTCACAAAAGACTGTGGGGATGTTACCACTCAACTGAGGTACTAGAACCACGAAGGAATTCTGGAATCAACTGAGAACAAAATGATGAAACTGAAGAGACAGTCAAGAGTCACAAGAAGTTACTGAACAAAGAATAAGATGATCAGACTTCTATTTTAAAAGATACTCCAGCTGTGTAGATCTGCGATGAATGCAATAAACCAGCAAAAAATGATGGTAGCTTAGTAAACCAACAGCAGTGAAAACGAAGGTAAATGAATGCATTGAAGACTTAAGAGTTTAAGGACTGAATGGACAGAGAGGATGAAGGAAGGATAAACATGTTTCTGACTTCAGCGACTGAATGGCATTTACTGAGATGAGAGAGAGAGGAGAATGACCAAATCTCAGTGAGAGATGCTCAGTTTTAGACTACTGAACTTGAGATGCTAGTAGCACTCACGGAGGACAGCTCTGAAAGGCACGTGAATATAAAACTGGAGTTCAGCAAAGGTCTGGACTGGGTACGCTGGTGTCAATAAACTGTGCTTTTCTATAAATCAAGTTTTTCACAGACAGCACTAATCTATATGAAATGTGTCGATGCATTTCAAAGTATGCGTCATTAGCTTAAAACACAGCAAAAAACAAAATGCTTAAAATGAAAGCATGTTGATTTTCTAATTTTAAATTACCTGGCATATCTTCTCCCAAATTTCATCACATCCAGCTTTTTCTTGAAAGCTGAGGGCCAAGTCATAATTTTCTGCTTCAGACCACACAATCAAAGTGTCCTTAAGAGAAAAAAAGAAGTCTGAATGATTAACATATTATTATCACAAACTACTTTAAAGTAAAAGGCAAATGAACAAAACAATAGGGAAATGAGAATAGTACTCATTTTTACTTTTTGCGACATTGATATTAGTCATTTCCAATGCTCTTTTACACTTCACTTTATCCAATCTATAAAATGAAAACAATGTTCTCCTTAAGGAAAAGTTGAACCAATATATGAAAGGCACTACAACTGACCACACAATCCAAATGTATCAAAAGATACAAACTAAAATCATGTCAGTTTGCTTGCACATTCAGTCACATTTTATGCTCTAGTCAAAATGCCCAAAGAGAAAGTCTGAGTATTTTAATAACAAGGGTATGTTAGGAGGATGGGATTAATAAAATAAACATAGTTCCTCCTCCTAATTGTCAGTATCCGGTGTTCTTTATGTGGGGCACTTGAAGTCCATAACATCCTTGAAATTATCCGTTGAATTTGTAATATGTGAGCATTTATCTGGACAGAGGTTTTTAACTTTTACCAGTGTTCAAGAAGTAAGGTGCTCCTAGCACCCCTTTATTTTTTATCCTGACTTTTTTATGACAGGAAGTTTAATAAACAGTTTTTACTGCTGTCATCTCAGCAAGACACTACAATCACAATGCCAAGATCACCTTACATTTGCTGTAGCACAGTCTGTATTCTACAATATGCATGGTATAATATTTATGGGGTTTAAGATATCTTTTCAAGCTTGCGTTAGTCGCTTAGTTGTGTCTGACTCTTTGCAATCCCACAGACTGTAGCCTGCCAGGTTCCCGTGTCCACGGAATTCTCTGGGCATGAATGCTGGAGTGGGCTGCCATTCCCTTCTCCAGGGAATCTTCCCGACCCAGGGATCAAACATGGGTCTCCTGCATTGCAGATGGATTCTTTACCGTCTGAGCCAACAGGGAAACACTTTCAAACTTACTGACTATATAAAGAAAAATAATTCAAACTGATTAATAAGTAACTGAAAAAACCTAAGTCAAGGTGAGTTGAGCATCTGGTTGGAATGATTAAGATTCCCATATTGAAGAGGAAACCTAAATGTATTTTAAGGTATCATAAAGGATCTATTACTTCTTATACTTTTAACTACCTTGGCAAGGACACTTTATTGTACACAAATGGATCTTATGTTAAAAAATCTGTCTGCTAAACTTCATATAAATTCTATTCAATCATTTAATTATCAATCATGAGGCCAATAATCTCCTACTAAATTGATGCCAGCCAGAAGTAAATAAATGATCCTCTGACTGGGTTGTGCAGCATTAATAACAGGATAAATCTACAAGTCTTACTCAGAATTTTAAAAAAAGAACTTAAAGGGCCCTTTTTATTACCTTCAAGAACTTCTAGAGATGCCAGGCAAGCAATCTGTTCCACAGTGACTGAGTAGCTATTCAAACTCAAAATAATTTACATTAACAGTGTAAGATCAACATGGCAGAAATTAGTCAGTTGGGTAGCCTCCCTGAGCCTCAGTTTGTCTTTAAATAAATGAGATAATACATACTATTTTGAAAACTGGTAGTAACATAAGATTCACTGGAAGAAGTCTAAAACCACTACCACATTAGTAATGAGTTTAATACAACTAGAAGCAACTGTTCTGCTACATTGTATATTCAGAATCATCTGGAGGTATAATCAGGGCACAGCTAGAAATATGCCCTTAATGACCCATTTGACAAATTTTTAAGTTTGAAAATTTTTAGGAACCGCTCCTCTGTTTTCCTTGCAGAGCCTAATTTTTACCAAATCATCTTGCTTATCATCCAACAACCTATAGGTTAAAACATAGATTTGTTCATTCACCCTCAAAATAGATTCAGTCTTTTTTCTAAGGATGTGCTTTTACTCTTCAGCTGACTGAAACCTCAAAATGTGAATTTAAGTATCAAACATCAAAATCAAATACTCTAGTCTCCAGCCATTCCAATAGAACCTGAAAGTTTTCTTAAGAACAACAAATACAATAGTGTTAATAGAACATTAAACCATCACGAAAATATTTCATGTTGTACCAATGCTTGTTGGACAAATAAAACACCATTAAATAAATTTAAGAGTAAATATCAAATTTCCTATGTATTATCTGTGTGACCTCAAGCAAGTCACAACCTTTAGGCATCATCTAATGTGCAAAGTAAAACTAACTTCCCTCTAATAGTATTTTAATGGTCAATGAAAAAGCACTTTATAATTCATTTATAAATATATATATATAAATGTGTTGGTAATATTTTTTAAGTTATTTTATATCTGCACCTTCAGAGCAATGAGAAGACTGATAATAATTTCAGTGGCTTTGTAGAGAACTCAGTATTATCTATGTATATTCTGAATAAACACCAATTTTGGTGATAGTGATTGTAGGCATTGAGAGATTTACTTTCAGATATCTCTTGCATCAGAAGGGTACAAGAGAGTTTACTCAAATGGCAAGTTCTTAAAAAACCATTACATCATTATAAGGTCCTGCTCAGGTTATGTAAGAAACCAGATTCATATCTATACCAAGTTGCTGTAAAGAGATAGGAATGTTCCTCCTGCACTGCTAGCATTCACAACAGCAAAGAAAGGAGCTGATTATTCCACCAGTGGTTACTTTTAAAATTCTCTTTAGGAGAGAAAACTTTTATTTTAGATGCAACTTGTGAGAAATAAGGCTCAGCTGGTCAAATATCTGGAACTGTATTTTGGAATTAGATAGGCAAAACATGTAATCTGCTCCAATTTTTCACTGTTTAAAGGGAATCAGATGGTAAATTTTCATTTAATCACCAAACCGAGAGGATAATATTCAAGATAAAGCACAACATCTTCAAAATTTTACCTGTTGTTTCTGGTATGCAGTATTTGGATTTATTTTGGATTCTAAAAGTAGAGAACCTAGGAAAGAGGGGAAAAAACCACACATTCCATTATGTAACTGCAAAGCAGCAACACTGTATTATTCCCTTACATACACACACGTTTCCTTTTTGAAGGTCTGATACGCATACAACTTCAGTACAGGAAATATTACTTTAAAACAATACGAATTTAAACATAATAGCCTATAACCCAAGAAATGTTCACTTCATATCGGTTTACTTTTAACAAGACAGACGAATGAGTACTACATGTTAATAGAGATCTAACAAATTCCTGAGCAGCAAAGGCAGTGAAATAGCACAATGTGAAGTCAGATGATCTGGGATTAAATCTCTGATATATACCAATATTGAGAGAAATGCAAATAAAACATGAAAATTAGCATTATAAATAAAATCTGGCTAAAATAAGAATTTACTGATAAAAGTCTGAAAACATCAGGGATGAGTCATTGACCAAGTACATCCCCAAATTGTGATTCACCTTCAGAAAATCTTATATTTTTGTTTAACACAGGAATTACCAAACTTCTCTATCTTCAAACTATCAATTTACTTCTCAGAACAAGCTAATCTGCACATATCTGTTTTTCCCCTGGCAGTATCACAGTATCATAAGACTCAGGGTATTAGACCAAGTGTTCAATTATATATATCCACACACACACACTTTATCATGTTCCTTTCCATTATGATTTAATCATAGGGTGAATACAGTTCCCTGTGCTATACCATAGGACCTTGCTGTTCACTCATTTTATATATAATAGTTAGCATCTGCTAACCCCCCACTCCTAGCCCATTCCTCCTCTACCCTCCTCTCTCTTGGCAACCAAAAGTCTGGTCTATTAAACTGCTTCATAGAAAAGTTCATTTGTGTCATATTTCAGATTCCATATATAAGTGACATCATATGGTGTTTGTCTTTCTGTTGGACTTACCTTCATTTACTATAATAATCTCTTCAATCCATGTTGCTGCAAATGGCATTATTTCACTTTTTAAAAAATGGCTGAGTAGTATTTCCATTGTATATACGACCACATCTTCTTTATCCACTTACCCTTCTATGAACAAGTTGTTTCCATGTCTTGGCTACTGCAGATAGTGCTGCAATGAACACTAGGGTGCATATCCTTTCCAATTATAGTTTTCTCCAGTAACATGCCCAGGAGTGGGATTGCAGGATCATATGGCAACTCCATTTTTACCTATTTTTTTGGAAGAACCTCCATACTGTCTTCAGTAGCGGCTGCACCGATTTACATTCCCACCGACAATGTAGGAGGGTTCCCTTTTCTCCACACCCTCCCCAGCATTAATTGTTTGCAGATTTTTTTGATGATGGCCATTCTGATTGGTGTAGGGTGGTACATCCCACTGGTGTTTTTGTTTGCATCTCTCTAATTAGCAATGTGAGCATCTTTTCTTGTGCCTGTGACCATCTGTATGTCTTCACAAAGAACAAATTTTAAACCTAGATTTATACCTCTCCGCCTCCGTTCCGTTCCGTCGCTCAGTCGTGTCCGACTCTTTGCGACCCCGTGGACTGTAGCCTACCAGGCTTCTCCGTCCATGGGATTCTCCAGGCAAGAATACCGGAGTGGGTTACCATTTCCTTCTCCTGGATCTTCCCAACCCAGGGATCAAACCCGGGTCTCCCGCATTAGAGGCAGACGCTTTAACCTCTGAGCCACCAGGGAAGCCCACCTCTCCGCCTGGAGAGGTATAAATTGTGTTTAAACTGGAATCAACCAAGTCCAATTGAAGGACAAGTTCTGGCCCAAAATACTTAAGAAGCATTTTCTCTGCAGCTGTCTCTCATCCAAGGCTTTCATCTCCTATTACATTTAACAACTGTTTTATCCATTCTAAATAGCGGCCAGACACTTGAGGAAAAGGTGCGCTAACATTTCCAAATTGTACTAGCTTTGCTTTAAATTCATTTACTAATTTTGATACTGCCCTGTGTTAGTAATTTACTGACCCTTCACTATCATGTATTCATAATGGTGCTAAATAGTATTGAATATATATAGTAAAATATCAGTATTTGCCAAGTTGTGGTGACTTCATTTGCAAACACCCAATTTAAAAATAGGCAATGGTTCTGAATAGATACTTCTCCAAAGAAGATGGCAGTAACAAGAAAAGATGCTCAACATCATTATTCATTAGATAAATGCAAATAAAAACCAAGAAAAGATAACCATTTCACACCACTTAGGAAGCCTATAATCAAAGACAGGTAATGACAAGAGCTGGCAACCATGTGGAAAAATTGGAACCTCAAACATTTTTCTTGTGGGTATATAAAAAGGCATCTACTTAAGTTTGGCAGTTCCTGAAAATGTTAAGAGTTACCAGCAATTCCACTCCTAGGTATATACAAGAGAAATGAAAACATGCCCACACAAGTATGTGTACATACATTCACAGGAGCATTATTCATAATAGCAAACAAATGGAAACAATCCAAAGGTCCAAATACTGATGAATACTATTCAGCTATACAAAGGTATCAAGTTCTGATCCATGCTATAACAGATGAACCTTGAAAACATAATTGAAAGAAGCCAGTCACAAAGGACCACATATTTTAGGCCTGTGTTTATATGAATTGTCCAGAATACGCAAATTTAGTGGATTTGCAGATTAGTGGCTGCCTAGGACTGGGAGGAAGGGGGAACAAATGGGTGCTAATGGGTACATGATTTCTTTTAGAGGACAAAATGTTCTCTCACTGTGGTGATAGTTGCATAACCCTGTGACTATACCAGAACATACTGAATTATACACTTTAAATGAGTCAATTAGCTGGCATGTGAATTCTGTTACCAAAAAACCCCCTAAAGTGTAAATATTCATACAACGGAATACCATACAGCATTGTTAATGAACCAAACATATGTAAATACAATAATGTATATGAATCTTACAAACATGAATGAAAGAACCTTCAGACAAATGTATATCCCATAAGTCCATTTCCGTTCCGTTGCTCAGTCGTGTCCGACTCTGCGACCCCGTGGACTGTAGCCTACCAGGCTTCTCCATCCATGGGATTCTCCAGGCAAGAATACTGGAGTGGGTTACCGTTTCCTTCTCCAGGGGATCTTCCCGACCCAGGGATCGAACCCGGGTCTCCCGCATTGGAGGCAGATGCTTTAACCTCTGAGCCACCAGGGAAGCCCATAAGTCCATTTACATAAAGTTAAAACAGTGCCAAATATTAATCTATGGTGTTAGAAGTTTGGTTTATTGTGGGGAAGCGGGAGAGAGAGTGACTGAAGAGAGACATGAATCAGGCTTCCAGAGTGCTGGTTATGAAGAGTTGTTTTTTTTTTTTTAAGAGAAGGGGTAAAACAACACATGGCATAGGGGCTGGAACTATTTTATCACTTCAAGTCGTGATTTCAACAAACACATACCTGATTTGGCAGCTGCTGAAACAAAACATCCAGCATTGGTAAAACCATTACTTTTTAAGAACCAGTTTCCATCCCCACCCCTTTTCATTTGTTTCAAAACTCTCAGTAATGTTACAGCATTAGGAGGACTAGAAAGGAAAAACCAATTACAAATTAACTGAAGTTTGAAGTGTTCCCTCCCAAAGTGCTGGCTAAAACAAGGATAAGCACATACCAGAAGCTTCAGGTGTTAATAAGTTTTTCTTTCTCCTGGGGCATTCGAGATTCAGGGGAAGTATCTCTCCTAAAACCCATTTCAGCCACATCCCAGGGTTTTAGTCTAAGATACAACTTTAGGTAGTCCAGCTCTGGTCCCCAAGTCCCATGGTCCCTAAGATGTCAGTAGGTTGTAGAGGCTGCACCATGAAAAGCAACCTTTTAATTGGGAGGCTAAGTAAGATAATAATAGAAAGACATCATGCTGACGCATGGCAGAAACCAACACAATATTGTAAAGCAATTATCCTTCAATTTAAAATAAATAAAAATAAATTTTAAAAGAACCCAGAAAGACATATTTCTAGTTTTATTCCTAGCCCATCTGTTAGGTTCCCCACCCCCATCTCTCAGTTCTTATTAATCATTAAGTTATAAGCACTTATCCAATCAACCAAAAAGAACCAGTTGAGTGTCAACATGTACTTACACAATCTTTCCCTCAACAAGTTTGCTACCAGTCGCTACAGTAGTGAGAACAGTAGTTCCATCCTAATGAGTGTGGAAGAGGGATGCAGAGTTCAACTGTAGGTGAGAGCTATTTATCATGGTTGCAGAGATAACAAAGGGAGAAAGAAGAGAATAATCCTTAACAGGAGACCTTAAGCAAGATCAAGGGAGTTAAAGGAGACACATGCTTTTGATAATGGATAGATCCAGCATATATATCTTAATAACTGAATCACATACGCAGAACAGCTCCTCACCCCAATTTGAGAAACATATGCATCCTCTCCAATGAAAAAGATGCCTTCTTTTATCCTCCAAGAGGAATTTCATTCTCACCGCCCCTCCAAGATACCATCTCTTCAGACATCTGAGAAACCTCACACATTTGAGAAAGACACTCTTACACAGACAAGAGAAAGACAAGCCTAGAGAGCAAACCCCAGTATCAAGACTTGAAAAAGGCCTTCCAACTTGAATGACTCAGAAGGAAATGTGGAAATGCAAAAACAAGAGAGATGGATGAAGCTAAGGGGAATGTGTCAATTAAACTTTTCACTGTAGAATCTATCACAGCAAAATCAACTACCCTCAGGTGAACTAAAGAATACTCCTGCATAGCAAATGCTTGCCAGTTCATCCCAAAGTTCTGATGCGCCCGCAAGTCGGTATTTATGCATATATATACTTCAAAAAATAAAAGAAGGTCCTTAACTCTCATTTACTATTACCAAAACTGAATTATCAGCACAACCCTTTTGGAGGGTCATTTATCTTTATCTATGAAGCTTTTAAACACATATTACTCTTTAGTCCAACAATCCTGCTAGGAAATTATCCTACATCCTCATACAAGTGCCAAGCACATGAATAAAGATGTCATAAGCAGAAAAAGGAGGTCTATACAGTCAGGAAATAGGAAGACAATGGTAAAGAAGGGGAAATGCCCACTCATAACATAATCAAGACAATCACAGGTAAAGCTATCATGGGCTGACAGCAAGAAAAAGTGACCATAAACCAGTGCAACTATGAGTATAAATAATTAAGTCATTAAAAATGTTCCCTCTCTACTTCACATCTTGGGTCTCCCATAAAATAAAATGTGATAACTTCTCTAGTATCTTGTTGCAAACTCCCAACACAACCCTATCAAAACGAGACAATCACCTCCAGGGATAGGGTGAGAGCAGTTAGTACACGCAAAAGAACTGAAGTGAGAGAACGCAGAACTAGTGCCTGTAGTATGGATCCAGCTGGGGACAGCTTGTTTGATTCCCAGTTCTAAAAAACATACCCAGACAATATGTGTGTGCTCAGTCGCCAGGCTACCCTGTCCATGGAATTTTCCCCACAGGAATACTGGAGCAGGTTGCTATTTCCTATTCCAGGGGACCGGCCCCGCCCAGTTTTTGAACCTGCATCTCCTATGCACAGCATTACAGACAGGATTCTTTAACCACTGGGGAATAATTCATGCAAATCTTTTAAAACAGAAAGATTTTATATTAAAAAAAAAAAATCTAGGTTTTTGGCTGGGTACAGGAAAAAAAGACCCCAAAACTATCCAATCAAAGAATCAATGCACCAAGACTTAAAAGTTAGAAAAATAATACCTCTCGGGGTTGCTTTTGAGTATTAACTGAATATATAGTGCCTGACCCAGAACCTAACATGTAACCGGCACTCAATACTCTCTTTTTTAATAGCATGATCAGAATATCATTTCCCTGGCATCATTTTATTTCTGAATAGTAGAAAAATTAGTATTGATAACAATGATCTAGAAACACATTATAAACAAAAGACTAAGCATCACAGGCTCACTGTACTGCTTAAGAAAAACATTCTAGTATACCATATTTAGGAAGCATTCCATGGTAATTGTTGAGACTTTTAAATCTTCTGTTATACAATTTAATTTAGCTGGAAAATTCACTTGTTCAAAAGGTATCAAAAGGAATTAATGTAAGACTAAAAATCTCACCTGGATAGATTAGTGTAATGCTTTAAACCTATAGTAGTAGATCTGTGTTCCAGGTCCCTCCCACTCAATTTTGTGGACCATAAAGGCACTTGAAAACTAAAATGAAAGCTCAGGAAAAACACTTGGTAGTGTTACATTAAGAGGTCTCACACCTCGGTCAGCCTTCAACACCCTCCACCCCAGTTATACACAACATAGCCGATGCCCTGAACTCTATCACATGCAACAGATGATAACTAAAGGCTTGATTATCCTAAGCCTATTAATTTTCCATAATGCAGGACTACACAAGAAAAAAAGAAAGTGCATTTAAAACATCTTTTCAAAGTGAAATAGTTCTCCCACTGGGTTCTTCGTGGTAGGTAAATTTTGAAATGCTTATTGTTGCAAGATCATATACTACCTTACTGATTTATAAGAATATCATAGAAAATGCTGATTCTATCTCTGTTCATTTCTCACCACAGCAGCCAAAACAAAACAGACTTTCCTACCCAAAGTGTTGACCTCTTCTCCCATAGGTCTATCTACAACCAAGTTCTATCAAGAGGCAGAACAGGATTCCAGTTTTTACCATTAGCTAGCAGCATTACCCTGAACAAAACATTTCCTCATGTCTCATTTCTTCAGGCCTCAAGTAACAGTGAAAATTCAATCTTTTTAACTCTGAATAAACAAGTCAGAATTAAAACTATTAATGTGAATTCATTAAAACTTGATTAAATATTAAGAAAATTTATTGATTTTATAAATATTAATTAAAACTACTGGATGTAAAAAACATAAGGACACTATTCTTGACGACTGGCAAGGAATCCAGAATAAAGAGTACTGATGTGATTTTATGTTCAAAGACATCCTTCAGTATGTGAAGAAATTCCAATTTATCAATTCTAAAATTGGTAAGAGGTGGTAAAAATCACAATGAAAAAAAGAATCATTTGAATATAAAATAAGAGAGTAAGTAACAAACTAATAGGTACAGCATAAACTGGAAGAAAATACACCAAATAATCTTTACTGAAGACGGAAACTTACAAGTACATGGTTATGATAAAACCTAAGAAATTAGGTAATCTATCTTTGTTTATAAAAAAGGATACATTCCAACAACATATTTTGCTAGTAGGAACCCATTGAATAAGGAGGCAAATCAGAAAATGGGCTCAGTAGCTAGTGAGACATCTCTCCTCCAAGGCAAAGTGAGCTACAGACTGTCAAGCCAACTCAGCTTCACAGGGGAAAGGTACATTTGCCCAGAACAACATGGACTGACGGAAGACACAAGTACTTCCATTCAAAAACTGCCTTCTTGATTTTCAGGTTAAGTCTATAAGCTCCTCTAACAAGATAAATGACTCATATGGAAAACCAGAAATAACTTTACATAAAAAGAAAATTCTGAATTATCCCATAATGGCAAGTAAGGGAAGCACACAATAATGGATAACCCAAGCTAGCAGCCAATGCAAAAATTCCCACATGTGGCTTGGAGACAAACTACAACTTTAAATAAAGTTAGGCTACAAACCTGTCTTCATTTCCTTTGAAACAAAACTTGGGTCTAAGTATAAAGCAGCAAATGCAAGTAGACCATGGGTGTTTCAAACACACTGTAGACTGTTAATGATGTTAATTAAATAATTGATAATATGAGATTCAAATCATAGTCTAGAAATCTCATTCAATCTGATAGCTCTTCCCGACCTCAGTTTGAACACTGATCTTCCTTGCTTTTTAATTAACCTAGCTATGTGATCTTTGGTTCTTTAGCTTCTCTGGGCCTGTTTCCCAATCTGTATATATGGCTAAAAATAGTGGCACACAGCAGACACTAGATAACTTATAAATTGAACAAGGGCACAGTCAATTTTTTTAGTTCTTTCCCTAACAGATAAAAATGGGGAAAAAAAAGATTATTATTGTGTTAAAAGAGTATGATTCCCTATGATAATATGACATTAGGACTTAACGCTTTAAAGTACTTTAAATAAAGGACTTTGTATGAGTACAGTAAAACACAGGATGTGAAGTTACCTCTTATTTTAAATTGAGATTTCAAAGAATTCATCTCGAATCCACACATACTTTCATCTTAAGTTAACCAAACCTATAAAGCCTATATTTTCCAACTCATTACATAAAAAGTTTTCCAAACAAGCAAAAACAGAACTTAAAAGTAGTTGGTTATTATGTGATAGTCATATACCAAAGTAAACTAACACTTCACAATCAAACTGGTATTTTAAGAGGCAAGTAATATAGGCCTCAGAAAAATATACCCAATGAATTCAAAACCCTTTAAATGCCTCCAAGAAAAAATAGTTTTTCTTCAATTTTATTTTTGGGGAGCCTTATAAAGTAACCTGTGGGCAATATACTCCAAGTTACCATTTTTCTTTCAATTCAAATTGAAAAGCAATGTCCCTGCAGTCGTCAGTTACAGAATGATGAGCCTTATCTGTTCCATGGAACTGGAGCTCTGGCTAGGAAGTCCAATTAAAATTCCTTAAAATGAGTTTGTAATAATTCAGATACAGAACAACTACAATCATAACCTGAGATAGTTAGCTACCATAAAACTATGGAATATTGTTACAAAACAGGTTTTCAAATTGAGAGCAACAATTTTGAAAAAAGTTTTACCCCATGTGAACTTTTTCTTTAAGGGAAATTCACGGTATGCCACCGGGGGAGTGGCAATCCCTGAAGAGTTGAGTCTTTAAAAATGTGAAAAGCTTAACTTCAAACAACTTGGTCTTTGAACCGTGAGAGCTGTTTCAAAATCTGTGAAGCTTACGCACCACTGGGGCAGAATCGAAAAGTTATAGAGATACTTGCCAACTTCTCCCCACCTGTTAACTAAATCAAACTATGAATACATATTTAAACAATCAAAAAGCTCCGATGACTCCACACTTGCGGAACGTTTACACAGTGAAACTACACACAAAAATCTTCATTTCTAATGAGAAAGACAACTAGCACTGGGGAAACACCCATCTATCTTCTTACGCAAAGAAATATTTTCTCTGCCTAGCGCAGAGTTGCCAGATCCACGAACTAGCGCTGCCAACCTGCAACAGGGTCGGAAAGATGCAGCAGTAATGTGTTGGGGCGGGGGGCGGAAGAATACAACAAAATATTCCGGTTCCAAAAAGCGAAACTGTTAAGAACTTTCTTAGCGCCGAGAAAAGTTTCATGCCTGCTCTACAGATAGATGAACTAAGGCAGGAGATCGGTTTAATCAGTACCTTTCTCAAGGTCACTCGGGTGCACAGGAAAGGCCCGCTCCGGGCTCCCGCGCCCACGTCCCGGCCTCGCCACACTCCCAGGCGGCTCCGCTCAAACACGCCCGGTCCGCTCGCGCCCGCAAGTGCGACCGGGCGCTCAGAGACCTAAACACTCTCCGGGCAGTTCCGGGAGGACAGGGGTGCCGGGGCCCGCCCTGCCCCGAGAAAGCGGCAGCTGCAGCCCCAGCCGCCCCCTCCGTCCTCCCAAGGAGCGGCCCAGGGGCTCCAAAGCACCGGGGAGGTGGCCCAGGGACGCCGGGGAGACGAGGGAGTCACTCACCGTCACTCTCGGCCCTGACGAGCAGAGACATGCCCTTCAGGCGCTCCACGTAGCCGGACGACACATGTCCGGTGCCCCGGTCGTCCCACTGCCGGTCCTCGTTGAGGGTGTAAACCTTCACCCGCCGCCGGGTGTCGGTCATCTTGCCGCCTGCGGGCCGGGCCCCGCCGGGGTCGCCCGGGAAGGGGGTCCGGGGAAGGCGGGAGCACGCCCGCGAGCCGAGGGCTCCTCGGCCTCACTGCCGCCGCTGGCCGCCCCGGGGCCGCGCTGCCGCACGCATGGCCCGCCGCGGGGCCGAGCTCTGGTCCCCGCCTTTCCTCGCCTCTGGCTCCTCGGCGCTATTGTCCAGGCCCCGGGAGCCCTGCCGCCCCAATCGGGGCGCGCAGCGCTTCGCAGCTTCCCGCCCCGCCGCGCTAGGAGCTCGGGGCGCCGGTCACTGCCCTGCTCCCGCCTCCGCCATGATCTCGGCCGAGCCGCTTCCCGCGCCGCCGCCGCCTCCTCAGGCCGCCGCCGCCATGTTTTCCTTCCTTATACCTGGCCCTGCCGCTGCAGCCGGAGGCTGTGCTCCGCTCGCCTGCTTCAAATGTCGAAGCTGGCGGGCGCCGGATCCCGCTGCAACTGCTACCACTGCGCGGGAGACTCCGAGAGCCCCCAAGCGCACGAGAGCTTCTGGCTACCGGGAGTCCCTGTCCCGCCGCCGCCGCCGCCTCTTCCGTCTTCCTCACCGAGCCAAAGCCGCCGCCATCTTGGATCGCCCCTCAACAGTGGCGCGCGGGGCCACCCAGGCAGCGGCTGCAGGGGCGGCCCGTTGGCCCCACCATTTAAAGAGACAGGGGCGAAGCGGTGAGCCTCGCCGCGGCGGAGGCCTTGGACGGAGGCGGGAGGCGGGCCCCGGGTTGCCGAGGTGGCGGGAGCACAGGCAGCGGAGGAGGCGGAACGCTGGTCGCGCCGGTGACGAGCCGGGGCTCCCTCGCGCGCCCCGCACGCACTGTCGTGCGAGCGCGGGGCGGGTGTGCGTCCGTCGCGCCCTGTGTTCGTCATCAGCCCTGCTCCGGATTCGGAAGGGCGTGGAGCCCGCCTCCGGCTGCTGAGCGCTGCGACGCTCTTTGCCCGCGGGGCGCTCGGCGTCTTGGGTTCTGGATCCTGCCGCTGCCTTCACCGGTGGCTCGCGGTCCAGACGCGGGCATCAGGGCATCAGGCGGCTTAGGCCTGGGGTCCTCCCGCGCCCGCCCGCCTCCGCGAGTATCCTGTCCGAGCCGCCTTTGGGGCTGGACTGGGCACCCGGAGCGCAGAGGTCGGTGGCGCCGGAACCCCCTGGCCTCGGGCCCTTTTCCTTTGGGAAGAAATAGAAACGTTTTTAGGCCGGGAGGTCAGCCGCCGGTCCTGGGAGTTGCTCTGGGGCAGGCACTGCGGTGCGAGTCTGGGGCCCTGGGGCAGTTTTCTACTTCTGGTCGTGGGACCAAGCTTGAAATGACAGATCTAGACCCTCCGCTTACAATAGCTGCTACCTCTCCGGTTAAAGCGTCTCTCCAATCCTTTGTCAGAATTGTTTTCTAGCTGTTCATGTTGCAAAAAGAACTTACGGGTTTTACAGAAACAAATGGGGTACTGTATAATCATATTGAGTAATTTTCAACGTTCAGTGTTAAGCACTGTTAACCTTCACGGAAAAATGACGTTCTCATTCCTATCATACAAACAATAGCCACCATTTTACAGGGCTTTTTACTATTTGCCGGGCCGTCTAGGTCATTGCTGGCCACTGGAGGGAAAATGTGAGTTTCATGTGTAGCTTTACGGTAGCCACTTCTTTAAAAGTATGAAGCAACTGCTGAAACTTGTGTTTTTAATGTTTAAAAAAAAATGCCTGCCATGCCAGTTCTGCAAGATTCCAAGCATTAGCCACTGCAGTGTCCCCAAGACAGTGCTCCCTGAGGGGAATTCAGGATGGCGAAAAACGGAAAGTAGTCTGTGCTTTGGATTCACTGGCCCCAAGAAAAATAAGATATACATATCTATGGAAAAATTTCTATGACCCCCAGATTCTAACATCATCCCCAAAGTAGAAAAGCACTAAAATCATTAACTCAAGATGTCTGTTATTTGTGATTTACAGTAATCTTTTTATGCTTCCCTAGGAATGTTTTTCCTAGCAAAAAGTTTGTATATATTCCTGGCTCCTCCCTTACAACTTTGGAGCAGTATCTTAGCACTAGGAGCCTGTCGCAAGGGCTCATCAGTAAGGTCTCTGAATAGAACTTAACTCACAACTTTTACACGGTGTCTTTTTCAGTTGACAGTTGAATGCAAAATATTCAGTATAAAATTAATAAGCTATTTTGAATTATTGTTTTCATGCTAAGTTCAAAATGTGATACGTACTTTACCTTGAGTGTCAATTTCTATTTGGATGCTAAATTTTCACTGGAAATAGATGATGTGGGTTTCAGTTCAGTTCAGTCGCTCAGCTGTGTAAGACTCTTTGCTGCCCTATGGACTTCAGCACACCATTCCTCCTCCCTGTGGGTTTAGGTTTCACTAAATTTACAGCTGAAAAAGTAGATTCACAAACTAAAGTTATGGCAAACTTTCTTTTTTTCCAAAAATAAATCAAGTACCTTTTTTTTTTTTAATTAATTAAAATTCAGTTCAGTCATGTCAGACTCTCTGACCCCCATGGACTGCAGCATGCCAGGCCTCCCTGTCCATCAACAACTCCCAGAGCGTGCTCAAACTCATGTCCACTGAGTCAGTGATGCCATCCAACCATCTCATCCTCTGTTGTCCTCTTCTCCTCCTGCCCTCAATCTTTCCCAGCATCAGAGTCTTATCTAGTGAATCAGTTATTCACATCAGGTGGCCAAAGTATTGGAGTTTCAACTTCAGCATCAGTCCTTCCAATGAATATTCAGGACTGATTTCCTTTAGGATTGACTGGTTGGAACTCCTTGCAGTCCACGGGACACTCAAGAGTCTTCTCCAACACCACAGTAAAAATTAATTAAAATGCACAGTTCAAATTAATTAAAATTAAGATTTATAATTTAGTTCCTCAGTCCCATTAATCAAATTTACAGGGCTTAGTTCTGAAACCAAGCAGGACCCTATGGGACTTCTGGGCACAGAAGACTTTCTGTGTCCCCTGTGCCTTGTTTTCAGGGAATAGATTCCAACCTCCATCACCTTCCCTGAGTCATAAAGGGCACATTGAAACAGTTACTCATAGGGAAGGGCGGGGATACAAGACAGGAAAATAAAAAAGCCAAGAAAGCATTAGTGCAGCCCTGGGGCAGAGTCACCTTAAGACATACACAAAATTTCTTTAAGCTCCTCCTGTAACTAAGTTCAGTTCGATTCAATCGCTCAAACCTGTCCAACTCCTTGCGACCCCATGAATCGCAGCACGCCAGGCCTTCCTGTACATCACCAACTCCCGGAGTTTATCCAAATTCATGTCCATTGAGTCGGTGATGCCATCCAACCATCTCATCCTCTGTCGTCCCCTTCTCCTTCCCTCAATCTTTCCCATCATCGGGGTGTTTTCAAATGAGTCAGCTCTCTGCATCAGGTGGCCAAAATATTGGAGTTTCAGCTTCAACATCAATCTTTCCAGTGAACATTCAGGACTGATTTCCTTTAGGAGGGACTGGTTGGATCTTGCAGTCCAAGGGACTCTCAAGAGTCTTCTCCAACACCACAGTTCAAAAGCATCAATTCTTCAGCGATCAGCTTTCTTAAAGTCCGACTCTCACATCCATACATGATTACTGGAAAAACCATAGCCTTGACTAGACGGACCTTTGTTGACAAAGTAACGTCTCTGCATTTAATATGCTGTCTAGGTTGGTCATAACTTTTCTTCCAAGAGGTAAGCAGCTTTTAATTTCATGGCTGCAGTCACCGTCTGCAGTGATTTTGGAGCCCAAAATAATAAAGTCCGCCACTGTTTCCACTGTTTCTCCATCTATTTGCCATGAAATGATGGGACCAGATGCCATGATCTTAGTTTTCTGAATGTTGAGTTTTAAGCCAACTTTTTCACTCTCCTCCTTCACTTTCATCAAGAGGCTCTTTAGTTCTTCACTTTCTGCCATAAGGGTGGTGTCATCTGCATATCTGAGGATACTGATATTTCTCCCAGTAATCTTGATTCTAGCTTGTGCTTCTTCCAGCCCAGCGTTTCTCATGATGTACTCTGCATATAAGATAAAAAGCAGAGTGGCAATATACAGCCTTGAAGTACTCCTTTTCCTATTTGGAACCAGTCTGTTGTTCCATGTCCAGTGCTAACTGTTGCTTCCTGACCTGCATACAGGTTACTCAAGAGGCAGGTCAGGTGGTCTGGTATGCCCATCTCTTTCAGAATTTTCCATAGTTTATTGTGATTCACACAGTCAAAGGCTTTGGCGTAGCCAATGAAGCAGAAATAGATGTTTTTTTGGAACTCTCTTGCTTTTTTGATGATCCAGCGGATGTTGGCAATTTGATCTCTGGTTCCTCTGCTTTTTCTAAAACCAGCTTGGACATCTGGAATTTCACGGTTCATATATTGTTGAAGCCTGGCTTGGAGAATTTTGAGCATGACTTTACTAGCATGTGAGATGAGTGCAATTGTGCAGTAGTTTGAGCATTCTTTGGCATTGCCTTTCTTTGGGATTGGAATGAAAACTGACCTTTTCCAGTCCTGTGGCCACTGCTGAGTTTTCCAAATTTGCTGGCATATTGAGTGTAGCACTTTCACAGCATCATCTTTTAGGATTTGAAATAGCTCAACTGGAATTCCATCACCTCCACTAGCTTTGTTCATAGTGATGCTTTCTAAGGCCCACTTGACTTCTCACTCTAAGATGTCTGGCTCTAGGTGGGTGATCACACCACTGTGATTATCTGGGTTGTGAACATCTTTTTGGTACAGTTCTGAAGTATTCTTGCCACCTCTTCTTAATATCTTCTGCTTCTGTTAGGTCCATACCATTTCTGACCTTTATTGAGCCCATCTTTGCATGAAATGTTCCCTTGGTATCTCCAATTTTCTTGAAGAGATCGCTAGTCTTTTCTATTCTATTGTTTTCCTCTATTTCTTTGCACTGATCGCTGAGGAAGGCTTTCTTATCTCTCCTTGCTATTCTTTGGAACTCTGCATTCAAATGGGTATATCTTTCCTTTTCTCCTTTGCTTTTGGGTTCTCTTCTTTGCACAGCTATTTGTAAGGCCTCCTCAGGCAGCCATTTTGCTTCTTTGCATTTCTTTTTCTTGGGGTTGGTCTTGATCACCGCCTCCTGTACAATGTCACAAGCCTCCGTCCATAGTTCATCAGGCAGATCTAGTCCCTTAAATTGATTTCTCACTTCTACTGTATATCGTTAGGGATTTGATTTAGGTCATACCCGAATGATCTAGTGCTTTTCCCTACTTTCTTCAATTTAAGTCTGAATTTGGCAATAAGGAATTCATGATCTGAGCCACAGTCAGCTCCCAGTCTTGTTTTTGCTGACTGTATAGAGCTTCTCTATCTTTGGCTGTAAAGAATATAATCAATCTGATTTAGGTATTGACCATCTGATGATGTCCATGTGTACAGTCTTCTCTTTGTTGTTGGAAGAGGGTGTTTGCTAAGAGGGTGTTTGAAGACCAGTGCATTCTCTTTGCAGAACTCTATTAGCCTTTGCCCTGCTTCATTCTGTACTCCAAGGCCAAATTTGCCTGTTACTCCAAGCCTGTTTCTTGACCTCCTACTTTTGCATTCCAGTCCCCTATAATGAAAAAGACATCTTTTTGGGGTGTTAATTCTAGAAGGTCTTGTAGGTCTTCATAGAACCATTCAATTTCAGCTTCTTCAGCATTACTGGTCGGGGCATAGATTTGGATTATGGTGATATTGAATGGTTTGCCTTGGAAAGGAACAGAGACCATTCTGTTGTCTGTAACTAATACACCCAACAAAAGGAAGATGCTGGATTCTTCACTGCAGAGACCACCTGAAGCCAGATTAAAGGAGACCCTGCATGCACCCGACCCTTATCAGCAACCCCACACTGTAACCATAAAACCTGGCTTAAAAGTCAACATTCAAAAAAGTAAGATCATTGCATCTGGTCCCATCACTTCACAGCAAATAGATGGGGAAAAAGTGGAAGCAGTGACAGATTTTCTTAAGCTCCAAAATCACTGTGGATGGTGACTGCAGTCGTGAAATTAAAAGATGCTTGCTCCTTGGAAGAAAAGCTATGACAAGTCTAGACAGTGTATTAAAAAGCAGAGACATAATTTTGCCAACAAAGGTCCATACAGTCAATGCTATGGTTTTTCCAACTCACTGGACATGACTTTGAGCAAGCTCTGGGAGATGGTGAAGGACAGGGAAGCCTGGCATGCTGTAGTCCATGGAGTCACAAATAGTTGGACGCTACTGAACAACAATGGTTTTTCCAGTAGCCATGTATGGATATGAGAGTTGGACCATAAAGAAGCTGAGCACTGAAGAGTGGATGCTTTCTAACTGTGGTGTTGGAGAAGACTTTGAGAGTCCCTTTGGACTGCAAGGAGATCAAACCAGTCGGTCCGAAACGAAATCAGTTCCTGAATATTCATTGGAAGGACTGATGCTGAAATGAATTCCAGTACTTTGGCCACATGATTCAAAGAGTCAACTTATTAGAAAGACCCTGATGCTGGGAAAGATTGAAGGCAGGAGGAGAAGGGGATGACAGAGGATGAGATGGTTGGATGGCATCACTGCTCAACGGACATGAGTTTGAGCAAACTCCAGGAGATGATGAAGGACAGGGAAGCCTGGCGTGCTGCAGTCCATGGGGTCGCAAAGAGTCAGACATGACTGAGCGACTGAACAAAAATCTGTTAACTTTATACCCTTTAATTTTTCTGCCAACGCAGACCTTCCATCTGGGATCATTTTTTTTTTTTTTTTGCCTGAAAGATACCATTTTATAGTTTCCTGTAGTGAGACTGTGCACTTGGCGAAACTCTCTTAGTTTTTGTCTGAAAATTATTTTTTTCCTCATCTCTGATATTTTTGGCTGCTATAGAATTCTAGGTTGGTGGTTATTTTCTTTTAAATATATTAAAGATATTTTCACTTGTCTTCTTCCTTTTGTTCTGAAGAAATCAGATGATTTCTAATTGCTACTAATCTTTGCCTTTTTGAGGATGATACATTTGATTTTCCCTGGCTGCTTTTTAATTATTTATGTTTTGGTTTTCTTTAGTTTCACTATTTATTTCAATTTTTACTTGTATTGCTTGGGATGTGTTGAGCTTCTGGAGTCAGAACTGCTGGTTTTCATCATGTACTTGACATTATCCATCATTTCTTCAAATATTGCCCTCTGCCCTCTTATCCTCCCCTTGGGGTACTCCATCTGATTGTATTTTAGATTTTTGTATTACTTCATCTTCATCTAAGTCTACCACATCTTCTGTATTTTCCATCATTTTCTCTTTCTAGTCTGACATTGTTTGTTACTGGATTTCTTTGTTGTAACAACCTATAATCCAGTTATCTAACCCTTTTTTTCCTAGCAATATTGTCACTCTTGTCCCTCATTCATTTAAATTTAGTTTGTACAGCTGTTTTATAGCATGTTTCTGATAAATCCAATGCCTTAAGACTTTGTGGGTCTGTTTTGGTTTGTTATTTCTGCTGACTTTTGCTGATAGAGTCCCCCCTTTTTTTTTTTTTTTTGAGGGAGGGATCCTGTTATTCTTCAGTTGTGGTTTGGGCATTGTCCTTGAAAAACTATTTGTAGAAATGGCCTGAGGCCAAGAATTGAGGTGCTTTACTTCAGAGAAAGTCAAGCACCTTGGAAGAAAAGCTATGCTCCTTGGAAGGAAAGCTATGACCAACCTAGACAGCATATTAAAAAGCAGAGACATTCCTTTCCCAACAAAGGTCCATCTAGACAAAGCTACGGTTTTTTCAGTAGTTACGTATGGATGTGAGAGTTGGACCAGAAAGGAAGCTGAGTGCCAAAGAATTGATGTTTTTGAACTGTGGTGTTGGAGAACACTTGAGAGTCCCTTGGACTACAAGGAGATCAAACCAGTCCATCCTAAAGGAAATCAGTCCTGAATATTCATTGGAAGGACTGGTGCTAAAGCTGAAGCTCCAGTACTTTGGCCACCTGATGTGAAGAACTGACTCCTTGGAAAAGACCCTGATGCTGGGAAGGATTGAAGGCAGCAGAAGAAGGGGACAGCAGAGGATGAGATGGTTGGATGGCATCACCGACTCATGGACATAAGTTTGAGCAAGCTCGGGAGTATTGGTGATGGACACGGAAGCTTGGCATGCTACAGTCCATGGGGTCGCAAAGAGTTGGACATGACTGAGCGACTGAACTGAACTCACTTCAGAGAAGAGTTGCATTTGCCTCTGCCAGGTTTTGGGGTTACTGCTAATTCTGAGTCACTTTAAAGCAAGTTTAAACTTTGTCAACCCAGGTGATTTGAAAACTGGCCATACTTCCATGAGGGCTGTTCCACTTCTTTCTTGGTGGTCCTGTCCTATTCGTGCTTTGTGTTTAGTCGTTCAGTTGAGTCCGACTCTTTGTGACCCCCCCCCATGGACTGTAGCCCATCAGGCTCCTCTGTCCTTGGGGATTCTCCAGGCAAGAATACTGGAGTGGATTGCCATGCCCTCCTCCAGGGGAGCTTCCCAACCCGGGAATTGAACCAGGGTCTCCTGCATTGCAGGCAGACTCTTTATCAGCTGAGCTTCCAGGGTGGTCCTGTCCTGTTAGAGTCCTTGCTACTGTCCTAGGCTTTGGTTCTGTCCTTCTCTTCTGGATAACTGTTTTTTGTTTCATTTTGGGGCTTACAATTTCTTACTGTATTATAATTTTTAATGCTATTAAAAGTTTTTTAAAATGTGTTACCCACCACTGTTTTGTCATTTTTCAGTATGTAAATTAGCCTTCAATGACAGGATGACATATGGTATCTCCTTTTATCGGTTATATAAAGTTCTTAATAGCTACAAAGTTCTACATAGTTAAACAATGTGATCTGAAGAAAAAAATCCACAGTTAAAACCTCATTTGTCAGACTTCCCTGGCAGTCCAGTGGTTAAGAATCTGCCTGCCAACGCAGGGGCTGTGGGTTCAATTCCTGCATGGTCTAGAGTCCATACTCCACAATAATAGAGTAGCCCCCGCTTGCCGCAACAAGAGAAAACCCGCACACAGCAATGAAAGCTTAGTGCAGCCAAAACAAAACAAAAATGGAAACCTCTTTTCCCAAGATCAGGAAGCGTTGTAATTTCTCATTACAGACGAAAACCTCTGTGATTCCAAAATATGACGGTTCTCTCTTGAGTGCTTGTTTGAGTTTCTACTATAGAACAAATATATATAAGCATCAATGGAAGACATTTAAAAACAGTTGAAGTTCTAGAAACACACCAGAGAGTAGCCTAACTAAGGTACTATATTAGTTCCCTAGAGCTCCCTAACAAATTAACATAAATTGTGTGGCTTAGAACAACTGAAAGCCACCTCGTACCCTGGAGGCCAGAAGTGTGGAACCAACATGTCAACAAGACGGTGCTCCCTCCAGAGGCTCTAAGGGAGAGGACTTGTCCCTCAGTTTTCTAGCTTCTAGTGGCCGCAGGTGTTCCTGGCTCATGGCCACCTCGCTTCTGTCGCCCTCACGGTCACGTTCATGGTCATGTGTCTTCCCTCTCTTCTGAGCCTTCTCTTCTGTGTCTCTATCACATCTCCCTCTGCCTTTCTCTTGTAAGGACACTTGGGATGGCATTTAGGGCTCAGTCACATAATGCAGGATAATCTCCATCCTAAAACCCTTAATCACATTTGCAAAGCAGTCCCACTCACCCCCAAATACAATGAATACAATAATTCTATAGTGGTCATATTATTAATAACATATTATAATACATAGTGCTAAGTATATTCTGTTAATTTTTTAAAAAGCTATAGTTTGTTGCTACTTGTAAACATGATGTACAAATGTCAAATCTTTATTTTAAAAGTTAAAAGTTTGTATTTTCCAACCATATAGTTTAGCAACAGATTTATGTGTTAACAGAGGAAGGATCCAATATGACAGTTTTGCTATCTACCAAGTGTTTAATATGTAGATTTTACTCATGCTATATTAAAAGCTAAAAACCTCGCGCATATTCTAGAAAATTGGAGGAAAAAAATCATAGGATTATAAGCACGAACCAATACTTGGATATCCTTTACTTGATCTTGTCTTTTTAATAGCGATTGACGGCTAACGAAACATGTGGCTACAAGATTCATGAGATGATTTGTATGATGTGATCAGGGCTGCTCTAGGTCAAATCGGAGGGTCCAGGTCATTCTTTATACCTTCTTTCATTCTTCCACCTTCCCCCAGTTTCTCTTAGTTCAATCGTGACAGTCACATGTTCCTCTCGCATCCAGTCACCTAAAAAAGAGTGATTACATGCGCACTATGTCTTCCATACCAAAATAGCTAAAGCTGCACAGATATTTGGCCTATTAACTCTGAAATGTTAGCAATGATAGCTCAAGGAAGAACTGGATGTGCACTCAGAATACATTGAGGACCCCCCCCGCCCCGGCATGATTGCAGGCATCCATCGTCAGAACTCTTGTATGCAGTTAGTCAAGATGGATACCTACTGAAATTCCAATTTTCTAGTCACTTCAAAAAGACTTCAATCCTTGAGTGTGTGTGTGAGTGTGTGTGTGCACGCGCGCCCGCGCTTACTCACCCAGTCATGTCCGACTTGTACTTTGGCACGTGTTTCCCTCTACTGTTTTCTGTTGCATTTCTCTTCTGAGCCACAAGGAGAGGAATCATTTCTCGCTATCCTGACCTGGGAGGTTCAATGCCCTCTACTGGAATTAGGGAGTCAGTTCAGGTCAGTTCAGTCGCTCAGTCGTGTCTTTGTGACCTCATGGACTGCAGCATGCCAGGCTTCCCTGTCCATCACCAATTCCCGGAGCCTACTCAAATTCATGTCCTTCGAGTCGGTGATGCCATGCAACCATCTCATCCTCTGTCGTCCCCTTCTCCTCCCGCCTTCAATCTTTCCCAGCATCAGGGTCTTTTCCAGTGAGTCAGTTCTTTGCATCAGGTGGCCAAAGTACTGCAGTTTCAGCTTCAGCATCAGTCCTTCCAATGAATATTCAGGACTGATTTCATTCAGGATGGACTGGTTGTATCTTGTTGCTGTCCAAGGGACTCTCAAGAGTCTTCTCCAACACCACAGTTCAAAAGCATCAATTCTTTGGCGCTCAGCCTTCTTTATGGTTGAATGCTCACATCCATACATGACTACTGGAAAAACTATAGCTTTGACTGGATGGACCTATGTTGGGAAAGTAATGTCTCTGTTTTTTAATATGCAGTCTAGGTTGGTCATAACTTTTCTTCCAAGGAGCAAGCGTCTTTTAATTTCATGGCTGCAGTCACCCTCTTCTGTGATGTTTGAGCCCAAGAAAATAAACTCTGTCACTGTTTCCATTGTTTTTCTATTTGCCATGAAGTGATGGGACCGGATGCCATGATCTTAGTTTTCTGAATGTTGAGTTTTAAGCCAGCTTTTTCACTGTCCTCTTTTACTTTCATGAAGAGGCTCTTTAGTCCTTCTTCGCTTTCTGCCCTAAGTGTGGTATATCATCTGAAAATTCATAACAGCCTTCACTTCTTGAGTTTTAAAACAGTAAATAATATAACAAGCACTAAATGAATTTGGCTCGTTTGATAAACTGCATGTGTGAATGCTTGGCTGGGAGCTGCATTTTCAAAAGACATTTTAAAAGATGAATAGAGATTTCATCATGTTGGACTGCTAGTATCAGTTAACTTTCTAGTAATCAACGTGCTTCTGATTTCTGCATACTTAGCCTTTTAGATCTCGTGAAACTGAAAGTTGCTCTGTCCAGTCCGACTCTTTGCAACCCCATGGACTAATCAGTCCATGGAATGCTCCAGGCCAGAATACTGGAGTGGGTAGCCTTTACCTTCTCTAGCGGATCTTTCTGACCCAGGAATTGAACTGGGGTCTCCTGCATTGCCTACAGATTCTTTACCAACTGAGTTATCAGGGAAGCACCTTAGGTCCCTTAGCAGGAGGAACTTTTTGTCTTCTGATTTGAGGTTGCAAACTGCTAATCTGAGGATCAAATCCAGGTGATTGACCTATTACCTTTGGCTGCATAGTTTAAAAGTCGGGAAATTTTACATAAAAATCTTGATTTGTGATTCCCTCGAGGGACTGGGAAATGTAACCACATTGCTTACATTCCCACAGGACAACAGTGTGTTGGTGATACACAGTAGAAATTAGCTTTGAAGAGGACCTGCAGGCTTCAGTTGGCTACAGGTTTCTCTTTTCTTGCTTCCTTATTGATTCCTGGCTCCTGTAAGCTCATTAAGTTTCTGACTATTCTTAGGAGATCAGTAAATGCCTTGCTGCCTAGGAGACAGATGGCTACGTTGTAGATGAGTCAGCAGAACAGTTTTTGAGAGTTTGTGTGTGTGTGTGTGTTTAGTGTAGCTGCAAAGAAAGTTAAGTACCAAAGATTCAACAGACTTGAAAAGAAAAACATTTCCTAGGTTATGTGATTTATATCCCTTTTGAAGTTCCTTAACTCTTTCATGAGTTGATTTATCTCTCAACATATCTGATTTGTTTTTCTTTTGCTAAAGACATTAGAAAATTTAACTGAAACTAAGACTTAAACCAAATTAATAAAAAACTTTACCAGGGCTATTTTTTCTTTCTAAAGTGATTAATAATAATTACTCTAAAATATTGAATGGTGAACCAAGGAGGCATGTTGCATGATGGCATTTACTAGACGCTATTATTTCCAATGTGTAGATGTATTATCTCAATAATTTTTTATTTCCACTTTAAGCACACTCAGATTTCCAACTAACACCTGAATAAATGTTACAAACAACACATCGGCAACTGCTGTGGAACCAAGAACTATTTACATTAACCTGGTAAGATAATGAAAAACTATGTTTTAAAAAAGTCAAAGTAATGCTCAAAATCCTAGAGCAGAGACCATGAACTAGTAGCCCTACTACTGTATCTGTCTCACACATTTTATTCAAAAATTTTGAATTACAGTAGTTGCAAACTTGGAAAATCACCGTGCTGTAGTGCAGCTTCCACAAGGGGGCGCTGCCAGAACACTTGACCAGATTAAGTAACATGCCTGGCCCATAGGCATTAAGAGTTTGTGACCTGTGCTCCACAATTATTCTTTTTCAGTTCAGACGGATTACAAGGAGACTCATTTTCACTATTTCTTCCTATTTCTAGGAAGTATTGATGGAAACACACACACACACAAGAAGTAGCTGTTGGAAATGAAAAGGCCAAAATATGACATTGTGTATTCAGTTCAGTTCAGTCGCTCAGTCGTGTCTGACTCTCCGCGACCCCATGAATCACAGCACACCAGGCCTCCCTGTCCATCACCAACTCCCGGAGTTCACTCAAACTCATGTCCACAGAGTCGGTGATGCCATCCAGCCATCTCATTCTCTGTCGTCCCCGTCTCCTCCCGCCTCCAATCCCTCCCAGCATCAGAGTCTTTTCCAGTGAGTCAACTCATCGCATGAGGTGGCCCAAGTATTGGAGTTTCAGCTTCAGCATCAGTCCTTCCAATGAACACCCAGGATTGATCTCCTTTAGAATGGACTGGTTGGATCTCCTTGCAGTCCAAGGGACTCTTAAGAGTCTTCTCCAGCACCACAGTTCAAAAGCGATCAGCCTTCTTCACAGTCCAACTCTCACATCCATACATGACCACTGGAAAAACCATAGCCTTGACTAAACGGACCTTGGTTGGCAAAGTAATGTCTCTGCTTTTTAATATGCTATCTAGGTTGGTCATAACTTTCCTTCCAAGGAGTAAGCGTCTTTTAACTTCATGGCTGCAATCAGCATCTGCAGTGATTTTGAAGCCCAAAAAAATAAAGTCTGACACTGTTTCCACTGTTTCCCCATCTATTTCCCATGAAGTGATGGGACCAGATGCCGTGATCTTTGTTTTCTGAATGTTGAGCTTCAAGCCAACCTTTTCACTCTCCTCTTTCACTTTCATCAAGAGGCTTTTGAGTTCCTCTTCACTTTCTGCCATAAGGGTGGTGTCATCTGCATATCTGAGGTTATTGAATCCAAATAAATTGGCAAACTATCAGAATTAAGAGGATTTAATAAAATGACTGTGAATAGATAAATGTAGCTGTTATTAATGCTCTAGTATTTCAGAATGGAAAATGAGATAATTTCTCCCTCACCTCATCTTTTTAAAAGTATATACTAAATACAGCGATTCTCGTTACATGTAGTAGTTAAGTTCTATAAAGTTGCCACAGACTAGGGGAAATACAGGGATGGTTTCCTGTGAGCTTATGGTCACAACTGACCAATACATGACCTTGTTTTTTGTACGTTTCTGTTTAAAGACACTTTATTTAACATAGTGTTAGTCACCAGAATTTTTCACACTTGGAGAATCCCTCTGATCCTCTCTAGTGATAGAGGAAATCACCACATTGCTAAGTACTTCCACCTCCACAAAAGCGACACTGTCCTTACCGTCCTTAATCCTCAAGAAATAGAATGGGCCAGAAGTACAAGTTAGTCAAACGCTGAGGAACTCAACCTGACTCGACTCCTAAGTCTTGCGGTTAGTCCTGAGGATCATGTAATCCTCACTTTCCCCTCAACAATGATTCTCCCTTTGAGAAATAATCACTGGCAGGCCCATGAAGATCCCTCACTCTTAGACCATAGAGGTTCAAATCTGATCCAATTTGGTTTTCTTAAATATTGCCAAGGTCTTATCTGATATATTCATACTTATCACTGATAGTTCAAACGCATTCAATACTTTCCCCTGAGATGTCCCACCTCCGCCCTTACATGATCTTCATGTTGAAGACCTTGTCTTCTAGGGAAAGAAAGCCATCAAAAGCCCAATCTTGAAGCCAAGTGGAAGGAACCTTATTTGTTGTTGTTTAGTCACTAAGTCATGTTTGACTCTTTGCAGCCCCATGGACTGTAGCCCAGCAGGCGCCTCTGTCCATGGAATTTTCCAGGCAAGAATACTGGAATAGGTTGCTATTTCCTACTCCAGGGGATCTTCCGGACCCAGGGATCGAACCTGAGTCTTTTGTGCTGTGCTGTGCTAAATCGTTTCAGTCGTGTCTGACTCTGTGACAATATGGACTGTAGCCCTCCAGGCTCCTCTGTCCCATGGGAGTCTCCAGGCCAGAATACTGGAGTGGGTCGCCATTTCCTTCTCCATAGGATCTTCCTGACCCAGGGATCGAGCCCTCATCTCTTGCATTGGCAAACACATTCTTTACCGCTGAGCCACCTGGGAAGCCCAAGGAATCTTATACTGTCTTTCTAACCACTTGTACTGCAGCAGAACTATAAGGAATACATCTTTTCATGTCTCAATATTTAAAAAACAAAAGTCTTATTTTGAACTTGGGAAAAGCCACCCGAGCAGCAGACCTTAAACTGAGGCTCCTTGAGAGCTCCTGGAAGCAGATGATGACATGAGACAAACTGCTTTCTCATGAATTTTGGAAAAAGCAGATGGCACCACAATGGGGTCAACTTCCACCACGATCTTGGAGCGCAATGGCCTAGGATCGCTGTCTCCAACGCCCTTCATGTTCCTCCTTTGGATCTTCATCATGTTTGAATTTTTCTATTTTTCATTCGTTTCAGAACTTCCTGAGTCATGTCTTCCCTATCCCTTTCCATTTCTGCCCTCCTCTCTATTCTCATTTATCTACAGTTCTGCACTTTTTCCCACATTTGCCCCATCCCCCTGGAGAAGGCAATGGCAAGCCACTCCAGTACTCTTGCCTGGAAAATCCCATGGATGGAGGAGCCTGGTGGGCTACAGTCCATGGAGTCGCTAAGGGTCGGACACGACTGAGTGACTTCACTTTCACTTTTCACTTTCACACACTGGAGAAGGAAATGGCAACCCACTCCAGTGTTCTTGCCTGGAGAATCCCAGGGACGGGGGAGCCTGGTGGGCTTCCGTCTATGGGGTCACACAGAGTCGGACACGACTGAAGTGACTTCAGAGATTCCAAGGGAACATTTCATGCAAAGATGGGCTCGATAAAGAACACAAATGGTATGGACCTAACAGAAAAAGAAGATATTAAGAAGAGGTGGCAAGAATACACAGAAGAACTGTACAAAAAAGATCTTCACGACCAAGATAGTCACGATGGTGTGATCACTGACCTAGAGCCAGACATCTTGGAATGTGAAGTCAAGTGGGCCTTAGAAAGCATCACTACGAACAAAGCTAGTGGAAGTGATGGAATTCCAGTTGAGCTATTTCAAATCTTGAAAGATGATGCTGTGAAAGTGCTGCACTCAATATGCCAGCAAATTTGGAAAACTCAGCAATGGACACAGGACTGGAAAAGATCAGTCTTCATTCCAATCCCAAAGAAAGGCAATGCCAAAGAATGCTCAAACTACTGCACAATTGCACTCATCTCACATGCTAGTAAAGTCATGCTCAAAATTCTCCAAGCCAGGCTTCAGCAATATGTGAACCGTGAACTCCCAGATGTTCAAGCAGGTTTTAGAAAAGGCAGAGGCACCAGAGATCAAATTGCCAACATCCGCTGGATCATGGAGAAAGCAAGAGAGTTCCAGAAGAGCATCTATTTCTGCTTCATTGATTATGCCAAAGCCTTTGACTGTGTGGATCACAATCAACTGTGGAAAATTCTGAAAGAGATGGGAATCCCAGACCACCTGACCTGCCTCTTGAGAAACCTGTATGCAGGTCAGGAAGCAACAGTCAGAACTGTACATGGAACAACAGACTGGTTCCAAATAGGAAAAGGAGTACGTCAAGGCTGTATATTGTCACCTTGCTTATTTAACTTATATGCAGAGTACATCATGAGGAAGCTGGGCTGGAAGAAGCACAAGCTGGAATCAAGATTGCTGGGAGAAATATCAATAATCTCAGATATGCAGATGACACTACCCTTATGGCAGAAAGTGAAGAGGAACTCAAAAGCCTCTTGATGGAAGTGAAAGAGGAGAGTGAAAATGTTGGCTTGAAGCTCAACATTCAGAAAACAAAGATCATGGCATCTGGTCCCATCACTTCGTGGGAAATAGATGGAAAAAGAGTGGAAACAGTGTCAGACTTTATTTTTTTGGGCTCCAAAATCACTGCAGATGCTGATTGCAGCCATGAAATTAAAAGACGCTTACTCCTTGGAAGGAAAGTTATGACCAAACTTGATAATATATTAAAAAGCAGAGACATTACTTTGCCAACAAAGGTCCGTCTAGTCAAGGCTATGGTTTTTCCCGTGGTCATGTATGGATGTGAGAGTTGGACTGTGAAGAAAGCTGATCGCCGAAGAATTGATGCTTTTGAACTGTGGTGTTGGAGAAGACTCTTGAGAGTCCCTTGTACCGCAAGGAGATCCAACCAGTCCATTCTAAGGGAGATTGATCCTGGGTGTTCACTGGAGGGACTGATGCTGAAGCTGAAACTGCAATACTTTGGCCACCTCATGTGACGAGTTGACTCACTGGAAAAGACTCTGATGCTGGGAAAGGTTGGGGGCGGGAGGAGAAGGGGACGACAGAGAATGAGATGGCTGGATGGCATCACCGACTCTGTGGACATGAGTTTGAGTGAACTCCGGGAGTTGGTGATGGACAGGGAGGCCTGGCGTGCTGTGATTCATGGGGTCGCGGAGACTCGGACACGACTGAGCGACTGAACTGAACTGAACTGAACTGAAGTGACTTAGCAACAGCAGCAGCAGCAGCCCCATCCCCCAGCTTCTCTGACCTCTACATCATAAGCAAGAACCTGTGAGATGCTGACCGAGAAATTCACTGCATTGCTTCCACATGGAGTCACAATCCTGCCCCATCCTCGAAGGATCTCCACGTCAATTTCCGGGAATCTACTTGACTGGTTCTCACTGGCCTTGGGTCTTGTTTTACTCCTTTTTACAGCCTCTGATAAACAATTTTCTGCTTTCTTTTCTAAGTATTCTTCTAATTAAGCACCTTTTCTCCAGAACCCTTTCTCAGCGCTAGACCACTATCAGAGAGCTCAACAGATGATTAAGCCCACACTCCAAGGCGGGAGCCGATAAGAAGTTGCTGACTTCATGGACAATTTCACTAAGCCTTGACCAAAACTCACAGGAATTAATGAGATTGTTCTAAGACTGATGATGTTTGTATTCAACAAGAGGAGGCACTGATTAAGGCCAAATACAGAGCTTTCCCGTTTTGTCTGAACCTGCAGATGAGGCCAGATACTGACCCTCCAACACTCCTTCTCTGTCTCACGACTGATTTGCTAAGATTATAGTCGTTTGTCCCTGGAAACTAGCTAACCACAGAAAAAGACATTTCCTGTTCACATAATTGACGCTACTTCTTGCTGGAAAAAAATAACCCAAATATAAATCACCCCTTCTGCAAGTTGTTTACTCCTCCCTATAAAAGTCTAAGGCAGAATCACCCTGCAGAGACATTCTGATCATTGGATCTTAGATGCTGTCGCTATTGCCTGAAGACAACCTATCTTCTTACTTGACTGACTTACCTTTGATATTTGTTGTTCAGTCACTCAGTCTTGTCCAACTCTTTGTGACCCCAAAAACTGCAGGCTTCCCTATCCTTCATCATCTTCCAGAGCTCATGTTCATTGAGTCAGTGATGTCATTCAAACATCTTATCCTCTGTTATCCCCTTCTCCTTCTGCCTTCAATCTTTCCCAGTATCAGGATCTTTTCCAGTGAGTCAATTCTTCGCATCAGGTGGCCAAAAGTATTGGAGCTTCAGCTTCAGCATCAGTCTTTCCAATGAATATTCAGAGTTGATTTCCTTCAGGACTGGCTGCTTTGATCTCCTTGCAGTCCAAGGGACTCACTAGTACTCTACTGTCTGATCACTTTTAGTGATATAAAAGTGATCAGACAGTAGAGTACTAGTGCAAAATCAAATGGACCAAGAAACAGAAATCAATTCATGTTATAAGGGAATTCCATGTAGGATAAATAAGGTACCACCAAGGAATGGCAAAAAAAATTTTTTTAATTGATGCTACTGGCCAAATTGCCTGGGATAGTCCATGGACAGAGGAACCTGTTGGGCTATAGTCCATGGGGTCACAGAGTTGAATATGACTGAACAACTAACACTTTCATTTTCATGGAGAAAAGTAAAGTTGAATCCTTACCTTATTCAAATAAAAAGATGGGTCTCAGACTGAAGTCCTAAATTCAAAAAGTAAATTTATAAATCTAATTGAAGAAAATGTAGGAGAATATCTATGTGAACTAGAAGTGGAAAGAAATTTCTTAACCAAGACTCACATAATGAAAAAATGTGAGTGCATCAAACTTAAATTTCTGATAAGCAATGTACCCATTTGGCAAAATTAACAGAGACATGACAGACCAAGAGATGTTTGAAAATCTATAACTGACTAGGGATTACAGCAAGGACAATTGATTTTAGATAATGATTTGCAGATCATTATTGAGTGATAAATTCAACTTAGAGAGTTGCAGACAGAACTTTAGAAAATGAAGCAAAATAGAATAGAAAATATCAGCATTCATAAGACGTATTATGAAAATATACTCATCAGCATTTTGTCTACATCATGTAAATAAAAATGTAAAATATAAAATGTATATATACAAATAATGTATATATACACTGTTGGTAATATATATTAATAATTAGTCATATTTAATTGTATATGAGAAAACAATTATTTTACAAAATTAATCAGAATCTAAAAGTTTTGTTATTTCATAATGTATATGCTATTTCTAAACTCCAAAATGAAAAAACAAAAAGGGCACTAATACCTTACTGTATTAGGAAAAAACAGAGGTATTTTTAGTATGGAATAAAAATAAATTTAGAGACCACAAATAAGCCACAAATAAACATATCTGTTCTAATATAAAATGGGCTCAATCAAGGAATAAAATGTCCCTACCGTCACTGAGGGAAAAAGATCTATTGGAGCCTTTACAAAGGTCAGTACAGATTAGTGGGTGTCTAGAGCACTGCCTGATACATAGTAAATATTTGTCAAATAAGTGAATAATATCAAAACAAGAAATGCAATATATGAGAATAAATGATCAAATTGATAGCTGAAGAAAGCGGTAAGCTGGGGGATCAAGAGAAGACACGCCGCTAGAAGGCACCATGGTAGAAAATGGGAATTAAAAAAATAGTATACTTAGTAAAATTAAAAATCAATCAGGCCATTCAGGAAGCTATGTAAAGCAGAAAAAAGAGTGATGCCTAGTGAGACCTGCCACTGATATTTCATTAGTGAGCTTATGCAGTATAAGCTTCCCTAGTGGCTCAGATGGTAAAGAATCCACCTACAATGCCAGAGACCTGGGTTCAATCCCTGGGTTGGGAAGATCTCCTGGAGAAGGGAATGGCTAACCACTCTAGTATGGCCTGGAGAATTCCATGGACAGAGGAACCTGGCAGGCTGCAGTCCATGGAGTTGCAAAGAGTCAGACACGACTGAGCAACTTTCACTCTATACAGTCTTAATGGAATAGATAATTCATACCTTAAATGAACAGACCAGAATAAAGGAAAAGCTGTCAAACTCATTTTATGACTGAACTGTTTTATGTCAAAACTAGATACGGACAGTATCAGAAAAGAAATAATAGGTTAATTTAACTTACATTTATAGCTGTGAAAATCTAGAATAAAATATTAACTAGCCAGACTCATCTGTATTAGTGATCAAGGAAAGCAAGAAGAGTTTAAGTAAGGTCAAATTACAAGTATACAAGGCAGAAAGACTGGTTATAACTTTTCCTCTACCAGAAAAGAAATCTTCAGAAAAATAAACCTTTACTTCAACATGCCAAGAGTCTACAGTCAGCATAATTACCTCTTGCTGCTGCTGCTGCTAAGTCACTTCAGTCGTGTCCGACTCCGTGCAACCCTATGGACAGCAGCCCACCAGGCTCCTCTGTCCATGGGATTCTCTAGGCAAGAATACTGGAGTGGGTGGCCATTTCCTTCTCCAATTAACTCTTCAGTTCAGTTCAGTTCAGTCACTCAGTCGTGTCCAACTCTTTGTTGGTGCAAAAGTAACTGTGTCTTTTGCATTGCTGAAATTTGCCTTTGATATTGGAATACATTCTTAAATAAATATGGTTATATTATATATCATTTTAATATACATTTCTCACTTGTTTTTTTGGCTAATGACAATTTTTTTTAGTTGCCATATTTTATGTTTATATTAGATTATGGAAATGATGTTAGACAAAAAGCAAATTTGAGTTTGAGTTCAAGATGGGTCATAAAGCAGTGGAGACAACTTGCAGCATCGATACATTTGGCCCAGGAACTGCTAATGAACACACAGTGAAGTTGTGGTTTAAGAAGTTTTGTAAAGGAGAGGATAGCCTTGAAGATGAGCTGGCCGTTGGAAGTTGACAGCGACCAACTGAGCGCCATCATCGAAGCTGATCCTCTTACAACTACATGAGAAGTTGCAGAAGAACTCAATGTTGACTATTCTATGGTCGTTCGGCACTTGAAGCAAATTGAGAAGGTGAAAAAGTTCTATAAGTGGGTGCCTTATGAGCTGACCGCAAGTCCAAAAAATTGTCATTTTGAAGTGTCATCTTCTACGCAACAATAGCGAACCATTCTTGATCAGCTTGTGATGTGCAATGAAATGTGGATTTTATTTGACCACTGGCGAAGACCCTCAGTGGCTGGACCAAGAAGAAGTGCCAAAGCACTTCCCAAGGCCAAACTTGCACCAAATAAAGGTCATGGTCACTGTTTGGTGGTCTGCTGCTGGTCTGAACCACTTCAACTTTCTGAATCCCAGCAAAACCATTACATCTGAGAAGTATGCTCAGTGAATCGATGAGATGCACAGAAAACTGCTATGTCTGCAGCTGGCACTGGTCAACAGAATGGGCCCAATTCTCCATGACAACGCCCAACTGCATGTTGCACAACCAACACTTCAAAAGTTGAACAAATTAAAAAATTTCCCATTAAAAGTGTCCTTATATTACAGCCAAGAGAATACCTTCATAGATAAAGGTAAATTATCAGAGAATTAGGCTTTTGAAAAATAATTGCCAGAGTCAAGTAAAATTAGAAGACATCAAAATAAGTACTATACATGATCTCAAACTGAGAGGAAGTCCTCTTGATGTAAAACAGTGCTATAAGCTTCTCTTTTTCCTTTGGAAATGTACCTTGTCTTAAGAAATAACAATAAACTTTTCTGAAGGGTGAGTGAGTGAGTGGGTGAGTGAAGTCGCTCAGTCGTGTCTGACTCTTTGCAACCCCATGGACTGTAGCCTACCAGGCTCCTTGGTCCATGGAATTCTCCAAGCAAGAGTACTGGAGTGGGTTGCCATTTCCTTCTCCAGGGGATCTTCCTGACCCGGGGATCGAACCCGGGTCTCCTGCATGGTAGGCAGACGCTTTCCCATCTGAGAGAGAGGAGTACATCATGAAAGTGAAAAAAGTAAAAGTGTTAGTTGCTCAGACATGTCCCACTCTTTGCAACCCCACAGACTGTATGTAGCCCACTAGACTCCTCTGTCCATGGAATTCTTTAGGCAAGAATACTGGAGTCGCGACTTCCCTGGTAGTCCAGTGGCTAAGACTACATGCTCCCAATGCAAAAGGCCTGGGTTCGAACCCTGGTTGGGGAAGTAGATTCCATATTCTCCAATTAAGACTTGGCAAGGCCAAATAAAAATAATAAATTAAAAAAAAATACTGGAGTGGGTTGCCATTCCCTTCTCCAGGGGATCTTGCCAACCCAGGGATTGAACCCGGGTCTCCTACATTTCAGGCAGATTCTTTACCATCTGAGCCACCAGGGAAGGTACCTTATATTTATCCTTAAATAAGGGAGAGATTTTAAAGCATATATAAGCAAGAGACAGTTTTTGCTATTAATATGTCTAATTCAAGTTAACAAAAGTAATCTTTATAGTTTCAGAATTACAGATTATATTACTAAAACTGATAACAGTGAAAAGACATGGGCTTTTAGAACAAGGCAATCTTGTGTGAATTTGGGCTCTGCAACGTTCAGGGTGAGGACCCCAGGAAAAATAGTTAACTTTATTATAGTAAAGATTAAAGGTAACAGATATTCTTTTGAAAATAGCTTACATGTCTGTAACATAAGTGGTATACAGTAAATGTTAGTCTTCTTCATTTATATTTTATAATATGTAATTTTCAAAGCCTTATCATGTATATTCTAATCTTTTATCCTTATCCTAACATTGTGAGCAGGTAATATTATTCCCAGGTTAGATAGCTAATAAGTAGGAGAGCTAAAGGAATTAGAACCTAGATTTTCTAATTTTAATATAGGACTCCTTTCACTCTACCACTGTATGATTCAGAATGGAAGAATGGAAGTTGTAGTAAAATGCCCTCATTTTATAGACGATAGGCTAGAGACCCAGAAAGTGATTGCTCAAAATATATACCTAGTTCTTGGCATAGAACTAGATTAGAACCAGTGCGTAAAGGGTTCACAAAATTATTTTCATTAGGTTAACAAAAAACTTCTCCATGAGTGTTTTAACTCCTGTTAACTTTCTGTTTCTTTGGTAACCTGATCAATAAGGTGTGTTGACTATGTTACCAGGCAGTACTGCTTGTGGTAAAAATGATTCCTGATTGGGAAGCTGTGAGAACTATAAATACTTGATCTCCCTTGGGCTTCCCTGAGTGTGCTGACTCTAGTCACCTGGAAGATATGCCTATAAAGTTGTCACAAGCGATTTTACTCCTCTAGGAAGTGGGGCTTCTAAAGTAGGGCAGCTCCCCTCCCCGTGATGTGAGTCTCATGTCCTTGAACTGAGCCCTCTACTGGGGGTGGAAGAGAACCATGCCTGCAGGGCTGTATGGACAGCTACCAGAAGCCCTCTGAGGATCCATGCCTGATGCTGTCGCCTGGTAAGACGGGGATCCTGTCCTATATCCTCTCACCAGACTAGGGGGTCTTGTGACTCTGAATGTTGAGAATCCATACTTTAGATAAATCTAAGAAGACCGCCCTGAGGGCATCATGGAATGCCCATCTCTAGACATTTAGTCCAGTATTCTTCCCACGACATCATGGTTAAATAAGTCCTTAAAACTGTAAATGGATTTTTGACAAATTCAAATTCTTCCATTGCAGAAATAGGAATAGAACACTTCTGCTTCCAAATTCCACTCACTAACCAGAGAGGTTGACGTGAATGATGGAAAAAGCACGTGCTTCTGAGCAGGTATGATGTAAGTTCAAATTTCCACTCTGCCATTTATTGTGTAAGCAAGATACTCAACTATTCTGAGCCTCAGTTTTCCCATTGGTAATATGAAAAGTCTGCTTACCTTAAAGGGTTGTTTTAAGCAACAGCATGCATGTAAATTACCTAGAATACAGTTATTATCGCTGTTGTTGTTGCTCAGTTGTGTCTGACTCTTTGTGACCCCATGGACTGCAGCACGCCAGGCTTCCCTGTCCTTCACCATCTCCCAGAACTTGCTCAAACTCATGTCTATCGAGTCAGTGATGCCATCCAACCACCTCATCCTCTGTCGTCCCCTTCTCCTCCGGCCTTCAATCTTTCCCAGCTTCAGGGTCTTTTCTAATGAGTGGGCTCTTCACATCAGGTGGCCAAAGTATTGGAGCTTCAGCATCAGTCCTTCCACTGAGTTCTCAGGATTGATTTCCTTTAGGATTGACTGGTTTGATCTCCTTGCAGTCCAAGAATACAGTAGGCATTCATTAAATTGTATATTTTACGATTATTATGTTTTATCCTCCTACTCAGGAGTCAATCCAAGTTTGCCAGAGCACGTGGCTTCCTCTTCATATACCAACAGTGAAAGATTCTGGGTCAGTAAGCAAACAAGTTCTCTAGGAGGACCACAGATGCAGATCTTGGGGCTGTTGAACAACACCCTGCCCCTCCCCAATCAGGGGCCCACTGAGTAAACCTCCAAACTCTTTAGCATACAATGACTCGTCTGAGAAGTGCTGCCCTTTACAGAGTTCCCTGAGGAGTTTTTCTTTCACAAACCTCTCCTTACTGGTCTGCCCCATATCCCTGCTTACAAGTCAGCCCCTGTTGACCTTTTGCCAGACTGATTTCACCTCATTCAACATTTAAATAAGGTTTCTACTGATCAGAGGCACATTTAGTTTTTTCAGTATAGGTCAGATACATTTTGACCAAGTTCACTGATGACATGATCAGCTATTTTTATGTGTTCTCAGTCACTTAGTCATGTCTGACTCTTTGCAACCCCATGAGCTATAGCCCGACAGGCTCCTCTGTCCATGGGATTTTCCAGGCAACAATACTGGAGTGGGTTGCCATTTCCTTCTCTAGGGGCTATTTTTTATAGGTTGATAAAAATATTTTTAAAAGAAAAAAGTTATAGTTTATTTGAATTTTGTTTCCCCCAAAGTGGGCTCAATAAATGGTACCCAGATGTTGCAGCCGGACTCAGTTACTTGTATGATAAGTTTTCTGCTCCTAATAATGGCAAATCTACATTTATATTATAAAATTTAACATAGGTTGATGTTATATTTTCAAAAGGTGTTCATAAACTATTGTGAAATTTATTTAGGGAAAAAAATCTCCAAATCATAAAGAAGATAATATAGACTTTGGTAGAGAATAAATAAGACAAATCCTTTAAAAAGAAAAGTTAAATCTGTAAGGCTGGACCCCGGTGGCCATCTTGGCTTCTTCTTCTCCTCTTCCCAAGACCTGCCAGACTCTTGACTGTTGTTCTCTATTCTCTCATTCCCTCCCCCACTGCTGGAGTGTCCTTGATGTATCAGTTCCTGGTAGGAATTAACCCTCTCCTAACCTCCCCCTCCTAACCTCCTGTCCAGAAACTGCATTCTGCCCAGAAACAGCAAGAACTATTCTGCTGTGTCAGCACAACCTTGAGCAGATCGGGAGACCAACCCAGTCCTGGCGCCCCCCACCTCCCGGCTAACTGATCTATGAGGGACCACCACTCCAAATCTTGCCTAAAGCTATATAAGTTGCCTCTTGCTTTTGTTTCCAGAGGACTTCCTCGACCTCCCTCTGTTGGGTCCTAGAATCCCGCCTGGGGGCGCCTAGCCATTAAAGCCTGTTACATTATCTATTCCACGTCTGGCTTCTTTTATTTAACATCATTGGGCCATTTTGACCTTACAAAATCTCTACAAAATATATAAAGCATAGGTGTGACAAAGGTGAGTCTTTGTTCATTTTAGACACTATCCTGAAAATAACAGACAATAAATGAAAGGAACACATTCTATTGATTATAAATACTAAAAATATTGAGCTTCCCTGGTGGCTCAGAAGTCAAGCATCTGCCTGCAATGCAGGAGCCTTAGGAGACTCAGGTTCAGTCCCTGGGTTGGGAAGATCTTCTGGAGTAGGGCATGGCAACCCACTCCAGTAATCTTGCCTGGAGAATCCCATGGACAGAGGACCTGGTGGGTTACAGTCCATAGGGTCAGAAAGAGTTGGACACGACTGAAGTGACTTAGCACTCATGCATTAAAAATATTATAATGACAATGCATAATAAATCCCATATCTGTAACTCACCACATTACTGGAGTTAAGAAAATACTTGACTATGTTATTCTTTTACAGTTTTAACATCAGAGTAACAGGAACACTGTAACTTATTCTCTCCTAAATAATATAAAACACATGTTTTTGGTTATAAATTTTTTATAACAACAAACAAATGGAAAAATTATACAACTCAAACAGAAGAATCATAATATACTTTTATATTGCAATCCATCTTGCCCAATATATTATTTAAATCTATTAAATCTTTCTTGTTGTTCAGTTACTAGTGGTATCTAACTCTTTTGTGACCCAGTGGACTGTAGCCTACCAGGCTTCTCTGTCCATGGGATTTCCCAGGCGAGAATGCTAAAGTGGGTTGCCATTTCCTTCTCCAGGGGATATTCCCAACCCAGGATCGAATCCACATCTCCTGCATTGGCAGGCGGATTCTTTACCACTGAGCCCAATTAAATGTTTAAAAACTGTAAATTCATACACAAAATATAGATTTTCACTGAGCACAGCGGATCTGTAATTCACCAGGGAACCAGCTCATCTTTCACTTCTCCCATTTTCTTATTCTCCCAGACTCAAAATCTTGACGTTAGCTCAGACTTCTTTCTTCTCCCCAATTTTTTTTTCTCCTGCATTTAACCAATTTTCATATGAATGTCATAGTTTTTGATTCATCCTTTCCTTGAGAGTCTACTCTCACCACCGCAAGTTGGGGCTTCACTACTTGAGTTGTGGATTGCTGCAATAGCATCCTAGCAAATATTTTTCTAGTTTGTCTTTTCTTTTTTAAATATTTATTTGTTTTATTTATTTGTCTGTGCCAGGTCTTAGTTGTGGCATGTAGGATCTAATTCCCTGACCAGGAATTGAACCTGGGCCTCCTGTATTGGGAGTGCAGAATCTTAGCCACTGCACCACCAGGGAAGTCCCTGCTCTTGCCTTTTCAAACTATCCTCTTCTCACTAGCTAAGTTGGTATCTCACATATTACTTTCATCATGCTTTAAGAACTTACCTACCTACTACTAACTTCTCAGATTCATGTATCCAAGAACCTAATTATGTCTTATTTATCCAATGTTAGACTCCTCCTCTGCATCCTCCTTCCAGAAAACACGTTGAAGTATTATTTAACTGACACCAAAGGGATAAGTATTTAACTGACACCAAAGGGCTTCCCTGGTGGCTCAGATGGTAAAGAATTTGACTGCAATGCAGGAGATACAGGTTCCATTCTTGGGTCAGGAAGATCCCCTGGAGGAGGAAATGGCAACCCACTCCAGTATTCTTGCCTGGAGAATCCCATGGACATAAAGGAAGGAATAACGGACAACACAACGTCCTGCACACAGTCTGCATCAAAAGGAGTGGTGGGGTGTGGGAGGATTCTCTCGGCTCTAATCCGCTTTCGGTCTCTCTAATGAGTGACTGGCAACAGTTGTGCTTCTAGCGAGAGTCCACCAGGGATATGTTGGGTCCTATACAAGTAATCCAGCATGAAATCAGATTTCCAGGTGCCCACGGGGAATGGTAGCCAAGGAGGTATCGCTCAGGTCTCTGCTCCAGAGAACCTGCAACTGAGGATGGGGTTGGCAGACAGCCTCCAGCTTCCCCACCTCGTTTCCCTGCAGTGTTCCCTGGGGGCAATGCTCTCCCTCGGCTGCTCTCAACCAAGGGAGGCCTGCGCCAGGAGGGACTTAGAACTGGCCATTTCTGCTTGACATGAAACTCTTCTAAAGGCACACCCCTGGCTGTGACTCTTTTAGGATGGCATGCAGCCTGAGGCTCCTCTCCCCCAACCCTTCCCCTTCCTCTCTCCTTCCGCTGGAGGCTCTGGGGCTCCTGTTCTCTCCCTTTCTTCATTCATTCTCTCAGGCATGTCAGGTTCCATCTTGGAAGCTACAGCAGGACCCTGAAACTAGCTCTTAGATTTATAAGAAAACCTATAAATTCCTACAGTTCGTTACTTGGGTCCTGGAACTTCAGGGAAGTTATGAGGCCTAGATGCCCCCAGTTGTAGGGGGATTATGTGATTCAAGACCAACTCGCTGAACAGAACTTCTCCACTGACAATCATCTCTATATTACCAACGTTTGTTTTTTCTGACGTTCTTCCTAAATTACTACCACAAAATGAGTTACATCTTCTTGGTCTATGGATCAAACATTTTCTCCTACAGGAATTTTTTTTTAAGTTCAAATGGTCCCTCCCACCTGGCTGCCCCTCCTCCCCTCCACACACACATTGAAAATGCTTCAGTTCAGTTCAGTTCGGTCGCTCAGTCGTGTCCGACTCTCTGCGACCCCGTGAATTGCAGCACGCCAGGCCTCCCTGTCCATCACCAACTCCCGGAGTTCACCCAAACTCATGTCCATAGAGTCGGTGATGCCATCCAGCCATCTCATTCTCTGTCGTCCCCTTCTCCTCCCGCCCCCAACCTTTCCCAGCATCAGAGTTACTATTACTTAAAATCTTTAACTTGTTTTTTTTTTTCAGTTTTCAACTATTAACATCTAATTCTCTTTCCCTGATTAATTCTGCAAGAGATAAACAGATCTGAAGTATCTTTTTTTCATTCATTCAACAGATACTTAGTAATGACTATGTATAAGAAACAATTTGCTGAAAGAAAAGACAAGATGGAAAAGAAATATAAAAAATTCTTGATAATGAGAGAATTATTTTAAGCTCCTGTTTAAAAAAAAAAATACATTGCCAGGAATGAGACTGTGATAATTCTAGATTTATTAGCAAAATTGATTTTTTCCTAAGATTGCTGTTATTTTGCAATAATTCATTTTAGATAGATCAATTTGTTATCAGAAGGTTAATTTTTTCTTCTAAGTCCCAAAGGAAAACTGCATGTTCTTAAAAGTATGATTAAAAAAGAAAAAAAAATTGACCAGAATGATTATCAATTTTATCACAACCAGAATCTCTGAGATTTATGAATGGCATGATGGCAAATCAGAAAGTGATCTCTTTTTTAAAATTTGATCCTGAGAAATGTTCACAAGATATAACCGATTTATTCAGAGACAGGATCTAACATGACAGATTCTCCTGTAAACTGATCTAGGTTGGGGACCAAAGGAGAGTTAGGACGAACCACAGTCTGACCCAAAACCATTTTTCCAAGAGGATTACTTTATATTAGGTATGCTTATACATGCACACACACAGACACCCACACACAGATAAACACACCCAAAACACAGAAGACTAAGAAAAGGTATCAAAATTTTAAGTGGTATGATTTTACTTTTTTTTCCTCATACTTTTGTTTTCTAAGTTCCCCCATTACTACTCTTAAGAAATCAAAGACAGATGAAAAAGAAACACTCCCTTATAATTACATACATATCATAATGATCCCCAAAACCTCTTCTTCTGAGTCCTTTTCTTCATCTGCTTATTCATTTCAACAGATATTTATTGAGTGCCTACTCAGTAAGTTGTGGGAGGTGCCTACTGTGCCTGTGGGATGTTACATATTGTGCTACTTCATCTGAACATCTCTCATAGAAAGGTGCTCTCATATCATATTTATGTTCTCCTGTTCATCCCCAAATTTGATATAAACTATTTTTTATTCCTCATTCACTTATTGAACATCAACCATGTGTTAGTCACTACACTGGACAGGCATTAGAAGGAAATGTGATAGGAAATTAGCACCACGCCTGGTGAAGAGGAGAGACGAGCATGTAACGAGCAGAACCAGGCTAAGAGGTGTGACAATATAGAACTGTGCACAGTGTTGCGCTACTCAAAGGAAAGAAAAACTCATTATCAAAGAAAGCTGGGAGAGAATTTCTCAGTAGAGGAGACCTTGAATGATGGGTTAAATGATCATGGATGAGAACGAAGGAGACTGGCAGAGAAGGAGGAAGCTGGCAGAGAGGTGGAGGCTGACTGGGAGGCTCTGTGGGGCAAGCTGGGGGCAGCAGGGAGGGCTCCCAACTCCAAAGCAGGCAGGGATTCTAATGACACTGGCTGGTGTCTACCAACAAAGGCATGGAGGGGGTTGATGGGCTTGGAACACACATCCTTGTTTGGAGGTGGAAGGACTGTTTGCTGACCTTTCCAGTCTTGTCCAGTCACCCACCAATCCCAGCTCTTTCCCCTTCCCTTCCACCTGAATTGCACTGCGGTCTGCCCAGAGCCCTCAGCCATTGGCACTCAGGCATTGATTCTCACCATGCTCAGTCCTAATCTCTGCTCTCCATAGGCTGCATCAAGTTTTTGTTCTTCACCAGTCAGAGGGATTGCCAAGTCAAATAATGGTTTTTCCTTTTCTGGAAATCGTGCCAGTGAACAGAAGGGTGAGGTCTGCTTTGCTTGACTCTGTCCCTGGCCATCGCTGGTTGATCTAGGAATAACCATCTAATCTAGACTCTTTCAGCCAATCAGGTTCCTGCTGAGGACTTTTAACCTGAACTGGGAGCCCCACGATAGAAATTCTAGTTGTGTGTATGTGCAGGGAGTTTAGTTACATGATGGCAAAGTGTGAGGTTGGTCAGGAACTCCTGACACTGTAGCCTGAGCAGCCTGGGTTAATCATGGACTGACTGCCTGGCTGTGACATGAGATGGGGGTGGGCAGGAAGAGGGGGTGGATATTAGTTGAACACTGAAAGAGGAATATTGTAATTTAGAATGGTTGCTTCTGATGGTGCTGAGAGGCTCAAATCCCAGTATTACTGACCTAGAAAAAAGCCTTCCTCGGAACTGTCTTGTGACCTTTCTGAATGAAGCTCTTATGGCTGTGGCCCAAAGCTGAGATGATGAAAACACAGTTCAGAACTGATTTTGAGGATTTCTGAAGTACACTGCCAGTTGAATTCACAACCGAGGTAGATATTATTAATGAATGTCGAAGTGGTAGAGTGTATTTCCAAGTGTGCACTTCAGTTGTGTCCGACTAGTGACCCTGTGGACTGTAGCCTGCCAGTCTCCTCTGTGCACGGGATTCTCCAGGCAAGAATCCTGGAGTGGATTGCCATGCCCTCATCCAGGGAGGAGATCTTCCCGACCCAGGGATTGAATCCTTGTCTCCGGCATCTCCTGCATTGGCAGGTGGGTTCTTTCCTACTAGTGCCATCTGGGGAGCCCTTAAACTTTCACAAATGACTGCAATAATCCCTCCTAACCCATAGGCTCTTCTGCCATGTCACCTTGCCACTCAAAAGAGGTAGAGTCTGTTTCTCCTGCCTTTGAACGTGGGCTGACACTGGGACCACCTTGACCAGTAGAATGAAGGAGAAGTGATACTCTGAGACTTTGAAGTCTCAAGTGTTAAAGAAAGTCTGGCAGTGCCCACTTTAGTGTTCTGGGGGAAGCCAACTGCCATGTAAGAAGTCCAATTACTATGACACTACAAGTCTGTGAGTAAGCCAAAGCTATTAATAGCTTCATGAAGAGGCCACGTGGAGAGACAGATGCCTCTTGGCCAGAACCCAGCTGCTGCAGTCAACGCAGCTGAGGAGCCAGATGTGTGAGTTAGGAAGCCATCTTGGGCATCCCAGCTCTGGCACACAAAGAAGCCTAAACTTGTTCCTTTGGAGGACGGTGCTTTCTGATAAGTCTACTGCATTTGGTGGCCTTCAGTGAACCTCATCTCTCAATATTTATGATTGTGCATAGTCCTCCTCCCTTAAATCTGGGCTAGGCTGGTAATTGGCTCTAGCCAATTGAATGTAGATGGTGTTATGATAGTACTAGGGCCAAGCATGGCAGCTTCCACTTTTGCATTTTTAGGAGACCTGAGCTGCCATGTAAGAGGGCCAACTAACCTGGTAAAGAAGCCACATAGATGGGCCGGGTAGAAAAGAAATAGGTCCAGAGACTACTACATGGAGTCAGAAAGAAGCTCAGACATCAAGGGCCCAGCTGAGCCGAGTCTCCAGCCAATCCTCCGGCTGAGGATATACAAGAGGGGTCATTGGTAAGACCAGCAGAAACACCCAGCTGAGTCCAGCCCAGGCTACCATCTTGAGAAAATAAAATGGTGGTTGTTTTGTTGTTGTTCAGACACAATTGTGTTTGACTCTTTGCGATCCCATGGATGCAAAGATCATCTAAATTCTTAGTTAGATCTAAATTCTTCCTTCAGTGAAACCTATGCCAGTTCCTGCTGTGCTTCCCTTGTAGACTAAACCCTAAAAATCCCTCCTTTTCCCTGCTCGTTGTCAAATGGGGAAATTCTGACTCAAACAGGAGAGTGTTACAGCACTATCATCAGAATAGAAAAGTGTTATACCATAGAATTGCAAATTATAGGGTATGCTCATTTTATTGTTAAAATTCAGAGGAAATGTTTATGGACCAGGAATTTTGAAATGGTTGAAAAAAATTGAAGAACATAATTTGTGATTATTTTAAATTCATTGTCATAGTGTTACTGTATTTGTTATGCTAGCTAAGGCTGCTGGCTGGGGTTCTAAGGGATTGGATTGACTAATGTAAATTGGGCCCAATACCTGTACTATGTTAGGTGCTGAAAGGCCAGAAAGCACCTGATACAGTGGAGAGAGAAGAATTCAAAGACTGAGAACACCCAGACGTCTCTCTCTCTTTGTTCATCATTAAGAGCAGATTGATAAAGGGAAGCATCTAAAGTCTTTTAAAATGTGCTCCCTGACATTCCCTGTACAATAGCTAACACTTCTAACAGCACTTTCTAGATGCCAGGCTCTGTTCTAAGAAATTTTAAATATTTAACTCCTTCAATTCCCAAGGAATTGAATGAGGCTAGTAATGTCATTTTTATATTGGAAAGTAAAACTGAGACACAGAGAAGTTAAGTCACTTTCTCAAGCGATGCAGATAGAAAGTGGCAAAGACAGCATTCCAACGTAGATGATCCTACTCTGGAGTCCAAGCTCTTAACTGCCATCTTGGCAGGACTGGATGAAGGCAAGTCATGCTGCACTTAGATATGGATCACTTATATTGACGGAAATGAGAGGTGCCAAAGATGACCACATCCCCGTGCTCATTATAATGACAGCCAAGTGGGCACCATAGCCACGGTACCTTTGAGGGCCCTGGCAGCTTCCACGTCAAGCATTTGGGGCCCTTTCCCCTGGCCATTTAGTGGCACACTGTAACTCTTCTGCCACTGTGACTCTGCCCCAGTCTAGTGGGGAGCAAGGTGACCATCTCACGAGTAGTAGGACCCAAAGAGCATAAAGAAACAATTTCCTAAGATATCTTGGTAAGATTCAGTGATGAAATAGAAAATCAAAGTTAATAAGAATACGCTTTAGCAAAGTTTAGATGAATTCAGTATTCTGGATCCCATAGTGATGTCCCATTCCAAAGTAAAGAACAGGCTAGAGAACCGCACGTTTTCCCCACTGCCAAGACAAACAATGCCTGGCAATGGGAGGCTGAACATGCCACATACCATTTAGAATTTCTGCTCTAATAATTTTGGTTCAAAAAAATGGACAGCTTTGAGTGGGATCTAGCCCAGTTCCAGCTGCAGTACAAACTTTGGGTTTCTCTTCTCTCATGAGCCAGTAGACCCGTGAACAAATTTAAGCCTTGTCTTTTGTCAAGAACTGTGAAGGATCTGAGATATTATCCTACTTGCTGAGTAACGACGTAATTCTGGCGATGCTGGTGAGGACAGAAGACACCGGGACAAAACAAACAACTCATTACTTTCAACAACAGCAGTAGCCAGAGTATCAGCATCTTTGAACCACACTTTGCACCCAAACCCTAGGGTGACACAAAGCAGGCTAGATGATACGTGCACACATGATGAGTTGCGTTACCTGATTTCGGAACCCTGAACTTACGGAACCTGAATCTTTTATCATGGGCAGTAAGCATGCTGCCTTTTGCTCCATAAAAAGAAGAATTATCTTTTTTATACAGTAAGCATGTGTACCCATTCGCTTGGCATGCCTTATCCACTACCATGTGGTCCTCCATTTCTGTCACTTTATGTGCCAACACAGGGAATGAGGTAATAAAAAATGAGAATAGTAAGGCTCTGGTGAATTTGGAATTCTTCCAATCAGAAAATCTGGAAAGAAGTTAATTTAAGTTCCACATACATTTAAGTGTTGTATTATAATCAAACACTTAAAATTTTAATTACCCGTAGGGAGATACAGCAATCTTTTCAGCACACTGGAACCTTAGACATTTTAATCCCTCACAATTTGCCTCTGGCCCTATCCTCATTCATATCACAAAAAGAAGTGAGTCAACAGGTAGATGTTTTGGGGATTCATAGCAGTATTTTTTTAAGTCTTTTTTGAAATTTTGTTTCTGTCTTATGTTTTGGTTTTTTTTGGCCATGAGGCATGTGGGATCTTAGTTTCCCAACCAGGAACTGAAGCTGCACCCCCTTCACTGGGAAGCCAAGTCTTAACTTCTGGACCACCAGGGAAGCCCCCATTGCATGATTGCTACCCTGCCATCCAGAAACATGGATGGTCTTATGACATAAGGAAGTCTACCGAAAGTTCATGCACAGTGGTCCTGGGGACACTGTGGTTTCTCTGACTGGATGAAATGTATGTTCCACGTTGGAGATCCCCAGTATACAGGGATGCTGGAACACAATAATCTGGGAAACAAGGGATGGAGAGTGAATGTGGTTATTTTTAGATTTCATTTAATAAGCCACTGCTAACAGTTTTGCTTTTTGAGATCTGTTAATCAAGCGGCCTATCTAACCAGTGTAAAAATACCAGTGAACCCAACAGTGATCCCACTGATCCCACCAAGACTGTCGTGTAGCCATTTTTGTTTCCTGGTGCATTAGGAAAACAGGCACAAGAGGGGATCATCAATCTTATTGAGAAAAAACAGAGATGCTCTAACTCAGTGAAAAGTGAAAGTCTCTCAGCTGTGTCCGACTCTTTGTGACCCCATGGACTATACGGTCCATGGAATTCTCCAGGCCAGAATACTGGAGTGGCCTTTCCCTTCTTCAGGGGATCTTCCCAGCCCAGGGATTGTACCCAGGTCTCCCACATTGCAGGCAGATTCTTTACCAGCTGAGCCACAATGGAAGCCTGTAACACACTGAGGACCAATATTAACTGAGTGGCTTCCGGGCCACACACTTTTACTGCCAAGGATACCCCAAAGTAAAAACCCATAGAAACTGAAAAAAAAAACCAACGGAAACTAACTTACAGAGTAATAGGTATCTGAGGCCAAAGCCTCAGATCCTTCAGGAATGAAGACATTTCATTGTTTTGGGCAAAGGATCCTAATCAAGTGAGGTGCAGTTAGAGGCAAGGCAGAACGTGGAATGTGTGGTGGAGAGATAAACCTAAGATAAACTAAGCCAGCTTTAGTATAGTTACAGGGTCATTAAAAAGTCACATTTTTTTTTTGTCTTTTGCTAAAGTGTACTAATTATCACCATTTTCCTCCTTTTTGACAAGAAATTAAGAGAAATTGATAGCACCTGGAGATTCTGGACTCCAAGAACAGTGGCTCTATGACATTATCTCTGGAATCCCATCATTAGCTATGACTTTGGATGGACTGTTTTCAGGGAAGAGGTGAATAAATTTGTGGTCATATGAAGAATGAATTAGCTGAGCAGGGGTATCTTTAAATCACACAGGAATACAGATGCATACATGGCATCCTACAGCTCAAACAGCCAAAGTGTAGACCACAGGATAGAATCTTAGGTTAAATAACTTTTCTGAGGTCACACAGCTTGTGGGTGATGGAGCTAGATAAAAACCAGGCTATAAGATGTTAATATCAGGGGCAAGTGAGTGTGGGTTATATGAGAACCCTCTGTCCCTATCGAAAGTAACTTTTCAGTAAATGTTAAAGTAGTTTTAAAAATTTATTAAAAGAAGAAACACAGGTTGTCAGACTCTGTAGTTTACACTTTTAATTTCTGTGCCATGTTTAATCTCTGGAGCCCTAGCCCAAGTGATGCTCTGAGGAGCTGACAAACTCCTGTCTGCTAGGTCCCCAGAATGGGTCTCCTTCCTCCCCATGGAAAAGCACTGCTTGTCCAGATTTTGCTTTGATTTTCTGGCTTCCTGTAGTATCCTTCCAATAAACTCCCCTTTCATTGTAATTAGACAGGATGGATTTCTGTTACCAGCAACGGAATAGCAACAGCTAACATTTAAAGAGTATTCACAAAGCCAGGCACTTTTTCTAATTACTTTGTATGTATTAATCCATTTGGCCTTCACAACAGCCCTATTCAGTTCAGTTCAGTTCAGTCACTCAGTCGTGTCCGACTCTTTGCGACCCCATGAATCACAGCACGCCAGGCCTCCCTGTCCATTGCCAGCTTCCGGAGTTCACTCAAACTCATGTCCATCGAGTTGGTGATGCCATCCATCCATCTCATTCTCTGTCGTCCCCCTCTCCTCCCGCCTCCAATCCCTCCCAGCATCAGAGTCTTTTCCAGTGAGTCAACTCTTTCCGGGCATGAGGTGGCCAAAGTATTGGAGTTTCAGCCCTTATTAGGTAGGTATTAATATTATCCCCATTTTACAGGTGAAAACACTCAGGCACAAAGAAATTAAATTATTTCCTCAGGTCATACATCTAGGAAGTGGCAAACCTGTAATGTCTGGCTCCTGAGTTTGAGTGCTGGGTCTACCCTGCCCACTGTCCTCTCAGAAGAACTTTCAGGATACACAGGCACGGTCACGGTTTGCGGTTCCCAGAACTGGACTCTCCTGGGCTGGATGCCTAGCCTTGCCCCATGTTGTCAAGAGCAGACTGTGGCTCCTCCTGGGCTTTTCCAGGAGGGTGTAACTCTCTGATCTCCAAATATACTGGCCATCTTCTGACGACCTGGGAACGGGTGCTCTGAGAGCACACAGAGGTGCATCTTTTGGAATTCTACACATCACATGTAGTTCTGTAAACCAGTACCTCCCCCAAACTCAGCCCCATGATGGGGTCACATTTCCTCCTCTTTAGGTGTTACAGTCTGATTGTGAAGTTGCCTCAAGAAAACCCAAATGGCTTCACCTGTAATTCCCATGAGGTTCTGAAAGCACACATGGACAAGAGCCTCCTTTATCACCTATCTTCCCCTGGCAGGTTTGCATTCTGCTCATTCTAATTTGAAAAGGACAAGGCTCAGAATGGGCTCCAGTCAACAAAAGCTATAGAATAAATACAGAAAACCCATTCCCCAAGAGATAGGGTTATCATTTTTCATTTTCTTAAAAATCTCTAGGAAAATCTTCAAAGTGTTAACATAAGAAAATTTCTATGTATCCAAAATAAGAGAATGGAATGGTAAACATGTTGACAAAGTGTAATTTGAGTTAAAATGCTAATTCTGTAGTATTTTATATAATTTTTACATTAACAGTTAAATACATTTTTTTCTAGGAATTATCTAATGAAACTAGGAAATACAGAGAAAATTATGATTATCATTTGTTCACTATTCAGATTTTCATCTATGAACTAGCTAATTGGCAGTGGTATTTGTGGGGTTCACATTGTCTCTTCTAATCAGGTTTTTGAATGTATCCCATGGATGGATATTACGTATTTGGAACATAAATGCTATAAAAATTAATCCCCCTAGCAGTATAGCTGCTGCAACAGCAATAAGTGTGTGTCCTGGAAATGGCAGAGGGACTTCGTCAACATAAATCTGCAACAGAGAAAGCAAAGTCTTTAAGTTTTCTGAGCTCAGCAATTCAAAACATTGAACTTGATATGATTCACACAATGGTGGAGGCACTACTACTCATATAGCAATATTCTGTCCAGACCGATATAGATATTCAGCCTCCACAAACCTTAGAAACAGTCTCTTGGCAATCTGACAGGTAACAATGTGCACATGTTACATAGGGAATAAGAATTCGATTTATATCCTATATCTTTAGTCTTTTTTCTTCTTCTTAATCTTTTTTCCTATGCTTGGGCTTACTTGCTCCGTGGCATGTGGGATCTTCCCGGACCAGGGATCGAACCCGTGTCTCCTGCATTGGCAGGCAGATTCTTTACTACTGAGCCACCAGGGACGCCCTATCATTTGTCTCTAATGGCAGAGCTGATCAGACAGAACACTTACACAGTAGGAAAATATTCTGTGTTCAGTCACAGAGCAATAGGCAAAGTGCCATTGGAACATGGTGAAAATAAAAAGTGGCTCAGTCATGTCAGACTTGTTGTGACCCCATGGACTATATAGTCCATGGAATTTTCCAGGCCAGAATACTGGAGTGGGTTTACCTTTCCCTTCTCCAGGGGATCTTCCCAACCCAGGGATCAAACTGGGTCCCCTGGCATTGCAGGCACATTCTTTACCAGTTGAGCCACAAGGGAAGCCCAAGAATACTAGAGTGGGTAGCCTATCCCTTCTCCAGAAGATCTTCCTGACCCAGGAACTGAACTGGGATCTCCTGCATTGAAGGCTGATTCTTTACCAACTGAGCTATCAGGAAACATGGAACATGGTGAGAAGTTCCTGACTGCTTAGAGTAACCAGGGAATGTGCTTCCTGATCTGAATCTTGGAGAAAAAGAGAAGGAGGAGAAGGTACATTCAAGGCAGAGGAAATAAGCATGTGCTCTTCCAGACTACCATCTCTTCAGAAAATTCTCAGTATGAGTGCCAACACTGGGAAATTTCAGTGTATTAAAAATGTTTCCTCTGCCTGAGAGGATAATTAATAACAACAAGTTCCTAGAAGGGAAACAGGCTCACTGACAGAAACAAGGATCTCTTCCTCTGAGACTAGAGGTAAGGATGGGTGCCATGTATGCTGCAGGTAGAAACAGGGGCATATGGAGAGTAAAATGGTTCAAGCTGATGTTTTCCCTGTGAAATAAGACGCAAGACTATCATTTGCGGTAGAATAAAGCAGAGATGAATAGAAACAGGATGTGGGAATGTGGGAAAATGCCAGGACAAGATAAAGGATTAAAAAGCTGCTTTAGTGTATAGCTCAAGTTCAAGGTATCACCATCCTTCAGTGACCAAAGGGTATATATGTTTTTTAAGAAGCAGTTCAAAGCTATTAATTTTTTAAATAATTTTTTCAGGTTCTTTCTGTTCTACTTTCGATGTTGCTATTCAGAGTTTTATCACCCTTCAGTTCAGTTCAGTTCAGTTCAGTCGCTCAGTCGTGTCCGACTCTCCGCGACCCCATGAATCACAGCACGCCAGGCCTCCCTGTCCATCACCAACTCCCGGAGTTCACTCAAACTCATGTCCACAGAGTCGGTGATGCCATCCAGCCATCTCATTCTCCGTCGTCCCCTTCTCCTCCCGCCCCCAACCTTTCCCAGCATCAGAGTCTTTTCCAGTGAGTCAACTCGTCGCATGAGGTGGCCAAAGTATTGCAGTTTCAGCTTTAGCATCAGTCCCTCCAATGAACATCCAGGATTGATCTCCTCTAGAATGGACTGGTTGGATCTCCTTGCAGTATAAGGGACTCTCAAGAGTCTTCTCCAACACCACAGTTCAAAAGCATCGATTCTTCGGCGGTCAGCCTTCTTCACAGTCCAACTCTCACATCCATACATGACCACGGGAAAAACCATTGCCTTGACTAGACGGACCTTGGTTGGCAAAGTAATGTCTCTGCTTTGGGCTGTCAATTCATGTTGACATAATAACATTGTCAGATTGAGCTTTGTAAAACATTGGTCTGTCTATAAAACAACTTTTTTTTCCCTAAAACAAAGAGAGACTGCTTTATTTTCAACCAGAAGAATTTTGACTGTCTAGGTGAAGGTGAAAGTCGCTCAGTCATGTCTGACTGTTTGGACATGAACTTCTCCAGGTCAGAATACTGGAGTGGGTAGCCTATCCCTTCTCCAGTGGATCTTCCCAACCCAAGAGTTGAACTGGGGTCTCCTGCATTGCAGTTGGATTCTTTACCAACTGAGCTATGAGGAAGGCTTGACTGTTTAGAAGTGGTATCAAAAATGAGGTATTGAAAGCAACAGAATTTAAAAGGTGGCTCTGGCAAGTGGTGTGGAAAGCAGTGAGAAACTGCTTCTAATGTGAGAAGATAATTATCCTCGTGGTAACAGACCAGCTGGTTTAATCATGTCCTATTGTACTTGGAGGCTCAGACTATGTACCCAGTGTTTCAGGAATTATTGGGGATTGAAGGAAATGCCGACCGACTCCAGTACTCTTCCCTGGAAAATCCCATGGATGGAGGAGCCTGGCAGGCTACAGTCCATGGGGTCGTGAAGAGTCGGACACGACTGAGCAACTTCACTTCACTTTTATAAACAATATTACCTATTGAATGTGATATACTACTTGTGGTTTTTGGTATGGTGCTCCAAGACAACAAAAAGTCTTTCTTTTAAAGGTGGCCCATCAGAGGAGATTGGATAATTAGCTTTGTAAGATCTAAAGATCTAATCTGTTTGTGGTCTGTGAGGGAGACAATTGTGTGCTACACGTAATTGCAAAAATGAGTCTGCTTTTCTTTAAAGAAAATGCTAAAGTTAGGAAGACCAGAGGAAATATTCCATTGTAATCATAATCTTTTTTTTTTCCTTCCATCTCTCTGTTCTGCTTCCTCAGTATCAGATAACTCCCTCCAAAGTCCTAACAGTCTTACGGCTTGATAGTAGCTCGAGAGGCTGCAAGCTTCCTTGTTCAATGTCATTAAGAAAGAGCAAGTTCACATCTCAGCACTTGGAGCAAAAGCACTGGGATTGAACACTCCTTTTCAAAAATGTTTAATAGCTTCTCATTGCTGATAGGAATTTTCCAAAGTTCTCATTCCGACATTCAAGGTCTCCCACAATGGGACCCTAATCTACCCACTTTCACATATATAACTTTCCATTCTGGCCGAATGGATCTACTACTGAAACAATTGCTTAATGCCTCCCTGTATCTGTCTCTTTGCTGCTGTCATTCTTTTCACCCAGAAGGCCTTCCTTACCCATTTCTACCTAAAACAAAATTTTAGTGACTTTACCAACTGGACAATATGAAAATTTCATTTCTTCAATTAAGCTATTTAATACATTTCTAGGGCTTCCCTTGTGGCTCAGCTGGTAAAGAATCCGCCTGCAATGCGGGATTCCTGGTTTAACCCCTGAGTTGGGAAGATCCCCTGGAGAAGGGAAATGCTATCCACTCCAGTATTCTGGCCTAGAGAATTCCATGGACTATCCATGGGGTCGCAAAGAATTGGACTCCACTGAACGACTTTCACTTTCACTTTTATAAATTTCTGAGAGTGGAAACCCTATCGCCCCTGAATCATGTATTCTCCAGCTAAACTTCTGTCTCTAAAGTTCTTGAAAACAGTTTTTCTTTAAATGTTTCCCTTGCAATCTTCTATGATTATCTAAATATTCCATGACATGTTTTTAAAAAAGTTTGAACCCCAGAATCACAGAAAAGTATGTTCTAGACATGATATCTTTTTATTATCAAAATACTTCAGTTTGTGCTTCTTCTATGGATGTGAGAGTTGGACTGTGAAGAAAGCTGATCGCCGAATAATTGATGTTTTTGAACTGTGGTGTTGGAGAAGACTCTTGAGACTTCTTCTTGCAGTTCCTTGGACTGCAAGGAGATCCAACCAGTCCATCCTAAAGGAGATCAGTCCTGGGTGTTCATTGGAAGGACTGATGCTAAAGCTGAAACTCCAATACTTTGGCCACCTCCTGCGAAGAGTTGACTCACTGGAAAAGACTGATGCTGGGAGGGACTGGGGGCGGGAGGAGAAGGGGACGACAGAAAATGAGATGGCTGGATGGCATCACCGACTCGATGGACGTGAGCTTGAGTGAACTCTGGGAGTTGGTGATGGACAGGGAGGTCTGGCACGCTGTGATTCATGGGGTCACAAAGAGTCGGACACGACTGAGCAACTGAACTGAACACAAATTGAAAGGATTCACTCATATTAGAGTGCAATTATCAAAACCAAGATATTAACTCTGAGACAATGCTACTTTCTAATCTACAGATCTTACTCAAATTTTGTCAGTGATTTCAATAATGTCCTTTATGGTGAGAAAAAAAAGCCAATATTTTGTTTTGCATTCCATTGTTTCAGGATACTTTCAAAAGCATAATTTACGAAACTTTATCTTTTTCTATTGTTTCTTAATGATTCTCTTCATTAACTGTGCAATCAGTCCTTATTTTACTTTCATTTATTTTTTTAATTCTTCCTTCATTCCTGAAACTTTGTGTCTCTGTTGACACGTCTTCTTAACCTGAAGAATTTCCTTATGCATTTTTTTTTTAGAGAAGTTCTGCCTAGAGTAGATTACTTTATTCTTCCTTCACCTGAAAATACCTTTATTCCCCTCTCATTCCTGAACGATACTTTCACTAGATAAAGAATTCTGGGTAGACAGTCCTTCCTCCCTACACTATGACTGTCCTGAGTACATTAAGGATGTTGTATAACTTTCTTCTTGCATCTGTGGATTCATGAATCTATTTCATTAGCATTTTATCCCCCCATATTGTGGTGCTCTTCCGTGAAACCGGGGCTGACCGTGGGACAAAGAGGTGAGAAAAAAGAGAAAAATAATGAGGATTTTTCTCTTAGGCTTCTCATGTGACAGATACTTCTTTTTCTAGATCCTCTTTCTAGTGGGATGGATTTTCTTTCGGGATCTTAAGTGTCTACACTGCTGCTTTGGCCACCCATCTGGTGCAGACTCATTACTGAGGCAGGGCCAGGACAGAAAAAGGAAAAGGAGAGAGTTGAGAGCTTTTGCTTTTGATAATGTTGTATTGGTATTTGACAGGGAATGAGCCATTAACTAATTTAATTAAATCCTCATTGCTCCACCCCCATAGGCAGCAGATACCATAGGCGAGTAGGCAAAAATGAGTCACGGAACATCAGAGGGTGATTTGAGGAGGCTGACTCAATTTCCAATTCTTTTGGATCTTGATGGATTTGGGAGCATATAAGACTCTAACCAAAGGGAGGATAATGCTGGAAACTAAAATGTTGCAGACTGAGGTCTCTGTGGGGAGATAGTGGTGGGGGGAATCAGAAAACGTAGCTAAATATGGAAGGTGAAGAGGGAACAAAAACAAACACAGGCAATTATTACAACCTTCCCAGCATCACCTGGTCCTGAGACCTATCGAGGACCCTGACTTCACCCTTGCTGATGATGTCACCTCCAGTCTCCAGGACCCCCATCTCTGAGCCTTGTCCATCATATACTTTCTGTCACTTTTTTCTCTTCAGTGTGTCCTAGACTGATGCCTGTCATATTACTTCCCCAGCCATCACCCCACTGGATACCTGTGCCTTTACTGTACCTGAAATTCTTCAACTAAGTTACAGAAAGACACCCCCGGAACAACAGACACTCTGAAGTGAAAGAGCTCAGAGCCCTGTGGAAAAAAAACACCAGGCGTCAGCAACGTCAACATGTATGTTCCTTTAAGTAAAAATACACACTGCGGTTCCTCTCCCTACTGATGCTGCACAGAAAAACTCCCATCTCTTTTCTAAGCTTCTTGAGCATATACTTTATAACAACATAAAAACGGAAGAAGGACAAGATTTTGAAACAGAGGGATTCGATAGCTGATACTTTTTTCTTTTTCTTTCTTCTTTTATTGAAGAAAAGATATTCATTCTATTTATTTTCCTTACAGCTCTACTGAGGTATAATTGGCAAATAAAAATGACATACGTTTAAGGTATACATGTGCTGGGGTTTTTGGGTAGATTTTTCTAAAATGGGAGTATAATTTCTTTTCAACGTTGGGTTAGTCTCTGCTGCACGGTGAATCAACTATATATATATCCCCTCCCTCTTGTACTTTTCTCTCTGCCGTTCCCTCCCAACGCATCCCACTCATCAGGGTCATCACAGAACACCTAGCTGAGCTCCCTGTGCTATCCAGCAGGTTCACAGACACATGAAGTCTAACAAGTCCTTGAGGAGTACTTTGGGTTAATCCATATATATGGTTTTAATATGTCCCCTAACTTTTATTGGCTTTCACCACAGTTACCTAGATTATGTCAACCTGCTGTGCTCTTAGAGGCAGCTGGACCCAGAAGACATGTATCTGTGTATGTCAAGGTGAAGAATAGTGAGTCCGTTTCTACTAACTTTGGGAAACACCTTATCTGCTCCACCTTGATAATCTATTAATCTTGTATTTCACCTCCAAAAATGGTAAGTTAATGTTAAATTCAACATTAAGGTATCTATAGAAATAATAGCATCAAGGGAAATGGAGGAAAGCCTCCACACACTTCACAGATGCTATTTCCACCATTCGTAGATAACTAAACTTTAAAAACAAAGACATAAATAGCTAAACTCAAAATAGGAAAAATACAAATGTTGTCAACTTACTTTTATACTTAAGTTGAGGCCTAAAGGATTATACACTGGAGCAGAAAGAATCGATTCTAAGTAGTCCTTCATTTTTTTAATGTTTTCTGGCACAGTGTGTCCTAAAATCACACCAAGTGTATTTTAAGCACATGCATGCTATTTTCTCATTCTGCATAAAGTTTCTTAAGTACATTAAGGTACAATGAAAGATTGCAGTCTATAACATGGCTAAATTCTTTCATAGTTTTAGTTCTTCTTGACTTGGTGGAGAATATATTTATGGGAAATTAGAACCTGTATGCAGGTCAGGAAGCAACAGTCAGAACTGTACATGGAACAACAGACTGGTTCCAAATAGGAAAAGGAGTGCATCAAGGTTGTATATTGTCACCCTGCTTATTTAACTTATATGCAGAGTACATCATGAGGAACGCTGGGCTGGAAGAAGCACAAGCTGGAATCAAGATTGCTGGGAGAAATATCAATAACCTTAGATATGCAGATGACACCACCCTTATGGCAGAAAGTGAAGAGGAACTCAAAACCCTCTTGATGAAAGTGAAAGAGGAGAGTGAAAAGGTTGGCTTGAAGCTCAACATTCAGAAAACAAAGATCATGGCATCTGGTCCCATCACTTCATGGGAAATAGATGGGAAAACAGTGGAAACAGTGTCAAAATTTACTTTTTTGGGCTTCAAAATCACTGCGGATGCTGATTGCAGCCATGAAATTAAAAGACGCTTGCTCCTTGGAAGGAAAGTTATGACCAACCTAAATAGTATATTAAAAAGCAGAGACATTACTTTGCAAACCAAGGTCCGTCTAGTCAAGGCTATGGTTTTTCCAGCAGTCATGTATGGATGTGAGAGTTGGACTGTGAAAAAAGCTGATCGCCGAAGAATTGATGCTTTTGAACTGTGGTGCTGGAGAAGATTCTTGAGAGTCCCCTGGACTGCAAGGAGATCCAACCAGTCCATTCTAAAGGAGATCAATCCTGGGTGTTCATTGGAAGGACTTATGCTAAAGCTGAAACTCCAATACTTTGGCCACCTCATGTGAAGAGTTGACTCACTGGAAAAGACTCTGATGCTGGGAAGGATTGGGGGTGGGAGAAGGAGGGGACGACAGAGAATTAGATGACTGGATGGCATCACTGACTCGATGGGCATGAGTTTGAGTGAACTCCGGGAGTTGGTGATGGACAGGGAGGCCTGGCGTGCTGTGATTCATGGGGTCACAAAGAGTTAGACATGACTGAGCGACTGAACTGAACTGAGCCCTAGCATATGACAGTGTATCTTCTCAGGGGCATCATCAAGAAGGACAAGATCTCTGACCACCTTAATCCAGACTGACCTTTCTTTCCTGCCGTATGCCCTTGACTAGTCCTGATCTGCCTATATTTTGGATATTTGGCAATGAAATAATTTCAGGACTACCTTAGCAGCTGGTCAATGATTTCCAGTAAGGTAGCAGAGAAGTTCCACAATAAGATTACTAAAATCTTTTCCAAAGGAAATGATCAGTTACCCCATCTTCTTATAATTCTTTCTAAAACTAGATATGTAATGCAGGGGTTAGGAATTGCAGTGGTGTAATGGTACATGAGATCTAAAGGGGGTAGAAAATCTCTGATTGCAGCATCTGCCAGTTTTCAGGATGTGAATATTCTTTTCTAAATTAAACAAAATTTAAGTTGAAGTGTAGTTGATTTAAAATATTATGTTAGAAAAAATATTGTTAGTTCCTAGTAAATAACAAAATGATTCAGCATATATATATATTCTTTTTCATATTCTTTTATATTATAGGATATTGAATATAGTTTCTTGTGCTATACAATAAGACTTGTTTATGTATTTAGTTTATATATAGTAGTTTGTCTCTGCTAATACCAAACTCTTAATTTATCCTTCTCCCATCCCTTTTCCCCTTTGGTAACCATAAATCTACTCAGTATTTTGTAATAATTTATAAAGGGTAAAGAATCAGAAAAAGAATATATAAATATATGTGTAACTGAATCATTGCACTGTATTAAAAAAAAAGAAATAAGTGTGAGATAGAAGTAGCATGAACAGTGATATGGTAACTAATTCAACTTCTTTTCCAAAGACCCCTTGGTTATCTTTTGTGTAAAAAGGTTTTGTAAACCTCTTCTCTAGGTAATAACAGCAGTGTGTGTACTGTGCTCAGTCATATCCAACTCTTTGCAGCCCCATGGACTATACCCCGTGCCAGGTTCCCCTGAATATGGAATTTTCCAGGCAAGAATACAGGAGTGGGTTGCCATTTCCTATTGCAGGGATCTTCCTGACCCAGGGCTTGAACCCACATCTCTTGCATCTCCTGCATTGGCAAGTGGATTCTTTACCACTGCACAATCTGGGAAGCCCAATAACCACAGTACTTATAGCTATAACAATTGTAGAAGAAAGCAAATCCTACTTAAGTTCCAGTTTTCTCTGTTATTCACTTCGGTCACAGTAACCAGGTATGGAGTTTCCACTGGGAAATTTCCATCTTCACTGTAAACTTGCAAAGAAACTGGATATTGTATAACTGGAAATTTAAAACGAGGAACCTAAAATGCAAATGCCAAGAATGAGTATAAATTTGGAAAATTCAATACTAATTTCATTTCCTGGAAAAGGATGAATAGAATTTGGCTATTCTAAATTAAGTGTGCTTCTGAGAGAATTTCTGCCTTCTCAGGTCATGAAAAAAAAAATCTGTCTTACAGCAGAATCAGTGTGAATTCCAAAAGTAATATGTAAACACTGTGGTAGCAAAATTTGTATCTTTCTATTGACCTTTTTTTTTCCCCCCATAGGAATTTGCTACAATGATTTTTTGACTAACCCCTATACCCCTTTAAAACTGTATGAACTGTAAGGTACTGAAATGAGGAGAGTGAAAAAGTTGGCTTAAAGCTCAACATTCAAAAAACAAAGATCATGGCACCCTGGTCCCATCACTTCATGGCAAATAGATGGAGAAATAGTGGAAACAGTGGCAGACTTTATTTTTTGGGGCTCCAAAATCACTGCAGATGGTGACTGCAGCCATGTAATTAAAAGACACTTGCTCCTTGGAAGAAAAGTTATGACCAACCTAGACAGCATACTAAAAAGCAGAGACATTCTTTGCCAACAAAGGTCCGTCTAGTCAAGGCTATGGTGTTTCCCGTGGTCATGTGTGGACGTGAGCCCTTGGACTGTGAGGAAAGCTGTATGAACTGGGTCTTCCCAAACCCCTTCTCCCTGACAGCCATGATCTTTCTGTCATACTCATTAAACTCAGGCTCTAGCGTTGAAATCTAGCTCCATCACATATTAATGATGTGATCTTTAGCAAATTACCAGGCTTCTCTCCGCCTCTAGTGAAACGAGACAAGTCATGGAGAAGCCTTAGAGCAGTATATGGTAGAAGTAAATGCTCAAGAAATAGTGGAATTCAGCAAGCATGGAGTAGTGGTGGTATATAATAGCAACCTTTGTAATTTATTGAATGCTGACTCTATGCCCAATATTATGGTGCATGATTTTATTTTTATATAAAAACAAAACAATGAAATCACTTAAAATAACATCATACGTAGTCTGACAAGGACTTTGAAATAGGTCTACTTGAAAGTTATACCAAGTGCATAGGTTGAGTCAGCTAATGCAGACACCAACATCAACCTGATACATGTCTGAATGCTTGGAGACTAACAGAAGGAACTATTAGACACAGAACCCACTCTCTTAACCAGCATATTATACTGTCTTCTAGTTTGTCACTACAAAGCAGAGACATTACTTTGCCAACAAAGGTCCGTCTAGTCAAGGCTATGGTTTTTCCTGTGGTCATGTATGGATGTGGGAGTTGGACTGTGAAGAAAGTTGATCGCCGAAGAATTGATGCTTTTGAACTGTGGTGTTGGAGAAGACTCTTGAGAGTCCCTTGTACTGCAAGAAGATCCAACCAGTCCATTCTAAGGGAGATCGATCCTGGGTGTTCATTGGAAGGACTGATGCTAAAGCTGAAACTGCAATACTTTGGCCACCTCATGCGAAGAGTTGACTCACTGGAAAAGACTCTGATGCTGGGAAAGGTTGGGGGAGGGAGAAGAGGGGGACGACCGAGAATGAGATGGCTGGATGGCATCACCGACTCTGTGGGCATGAGTTTGAGGTAACTCCGGGAGTTGGTGATGGACAGGGAGGCCTGGCGTGCTGTTATTCATGGGGTCGCGGAGAGTCGGACACGACTGAGCGACTGAACTGAACTGAACTGAAGTGAACCTTGAGCTTCAAGTTTGATATTCCAGAGCCTCATACATATTATATACTCAATACTTTTTTGAATAAATCAATATTTACCACAATCTAGTGTAGCTTTTGACAGGTTATAAATTGCTGTCATATAGGTATATGCTTGTGTGCATCTTTATAAGAAACTGTGAAATGAATAGGACAATGCAGGTTTTATTCTCTTTTACAGATGAGGTTAATTAGTATGTCTCAGTTCAGTTCAGTTCAATCGCTCAGTGGTGTGTGACTCTTTGCGAAAGAATTACTATGTCTGGGAACATTTATATTACAATCTTTTTAGCTTGATGTCGTCTTTAATTCTATGTCACAATAAGACATTATTTCTACATCTTAGCTTTCATGTTTAACCAAAATGCCCACTTCAAAATCTTATTAATATGAAAGCACTCTGTCTTCAGGAAATTAGATTATCTTACCTTTTCTCGACAATCTGAGAAAGCAACAGCATATGAAAACTTCTGATCATTTGTACAATTACACTCCTTCCGAGTGGTTGCATTTGCACACTGTTTGAATTTACCAGCTCTCTGCAAATAGAATTAAAATAGGTTGATGTGATGTTTTTGGTGGCAGAATTTCTGCAGATTGAGTAAATATGAAATAAATATTTGTTCCCTGAATGAATAAAATCTTTGAGAAGGTCAAAGGGGAAAAATCCATTAATAATAAGGTAAAAGCACAGTATTTCTGAATTTTGTCTCCTTGCTTAGTAAGGAACCCAAGTATCACTCAGCTGCTTACCTCAGGATTACCCTAGAGTCAACATGCAGGGGATCAGAAAGCTTGTATCATTAAAAAAATTTTTATTTTATGTTTGGTGCACTGAGTCTTCTTTGCTGTGCACAGGTTTCCTCTAGCTGTGGTGAGTGGGGGCTACTCTTTGTTGAGGTGCTCGGGCTCTTCATCGTGGTGGTTTCTCTTGTTACGGAGCACGGGCTCCAGGGTGCAAAGGCTTCAGTAGTTGTAGCTCCTGGGCTCTAGAGCGTGGGCTCAGTAGTTGTGGCTGCTCTGTGGCATGTGGGATCCTCTCAGACGAGGGGTCGATCCTGTGTCCCTTGAATTTGTAGGCAGATTCCTATCCACCGTACCACTAGGGAAGTCCAGCCTGTGTCATTCTGAATGCAGTAATTAGGATGCTCACTTTCCTGTCCTTGGCTGCTCCCATCACTGGCATGGAAGCTGAGACCTAAAGGAGCAGATTTGACATGATGTGCTGCAGACCATGGATAGTCTTCAAACTTATTATTTTGTACTTGTTTTTCCTCATTGCAGTCACTATTGCTGTTAAAATCCCCACTGTAGCCATCCACGTGGTATTCAGTTTTTCATTTGATGACTCTTGCTAGAGGTTAGTTTATTCATTTTGGCAAAGAACTGGCTTTTGATTTTGATAATCAACTCTATTTCTAAAAAAAGTTATTCTTCCTTCTTTTTATAAGATTACCATTCTTGTCTTCATTGCTTCTTTCTTTCTTCTTTCTATTGAGATAAAATTTATCATTTTCAAGTGTACAATGCAGTGGGCTTTAGTACATTCACAATGTTGTTCAATCATTACCACTATTTCATTTCAGAACTAATTTGCTGCTTAGTCAGGTTCATTAAGCTCTTTGAATCTTTTGAACTCTTGGTTTCACAATTGTATTTTCAATTTTTGACATTTTTTCTTTTTGTGTGTGTGATGTCTCTCTCCATTTTTTTCATCATTACAATAGTTCCTTGAATTGTTCTGAAATAATTACTATGCTTATTCTAAAGTTTGCTTGTATTTATGATACTATTTTCTGAGGCACAGTTTTTTACATTGTTGAGATTATGCTTCTTTCTTATTTGGAAGTTTCTTTCAAATATTTGTTGTTTATCATCATTGTTCAGTCACTCAATCATGTCCGACTCTTTGTGACCCCATGGACTGTAGCACGCCAGGCTTCCCTGTCCTTCACCATCTCCTGGAGTTTGCTCAAAGTCATGTGCATTGAGTCAATGATGGCATACAACCACCTCATCCTCTGTTGTTCCCTTCTCCTCCTGCCCTCCATCTTTCCCAGCATCAGGGTCTTTTCCAATGAGTCAGTTCTTCCCATCAGGTGCCCAAGGTATTGGAGTTTTAGCTTCAGCATCAGTCCTTCCAATGAATATACAGGGTTGATTTCCTTTAGGATTGTCTGGTTTGATCTCCTTGCTGTCCAAGGGACTCTCAAGAGTCTCCAACACCACAGTTTGAAAGCATTTGTCTGCTTATCCTTGCGGAGTCTGACTGCAAACTGTGTATCTGGAATGATGTTATACATGATTGCCTAGTAAGGGGATGATGTCAGTGTAACGAGAAGTTATAGCATTGGTCCAGATGCACTTTTTCCCCCAGGTGGTATATTTTGAGGTGATCAGAGGCAGAATTACATGCACTTTTAGTCTGCTCCACTAGGTGATGCTATTTAATTTGTATAGCTTTCAAAACTTGAAAGTGAAAGTGTTAGTGAAAGTGTTTGTCGCTCAGTCATTTGTGGCCCCATGGACTGTATAGTTTTCAAAGCTTATTCTCCCCCATTAAAGATCCTCAAAGATGTCATGTTTATCTAGTTCACTGTTGTCTCTCTAGAAAATATCTGTACAGTGTCTGATAACTCTGGAAATGCTGGAGTGTGAGATTAACATTTGTTGAATGTAGAAAAGGTGCCCACCAAAATCTGTTATTCATTTATATGTAAATTATATAATTTCCTATTCAACTCCCAAGAAAATACAGAAGAAAAAAAAAAAGAAAACCCAAACTAAGGATTTTCATGTAACATATTAAACTCATATTTCAACAGAGAAGGCTTGATTCTAGTGAAATAACAGCATTCATCTTTGGAAGAGATTAGAATTGAAGAATTCAGTATTTGAGTTTCTCATTGCCTGGAACATAATTTTTTACCCTGAAATCTAAGATTCAACAAGTCAGTCTCATGTTGTGCATGTAAGTGTGCGTATGTGTGTGTGAGTGTGTGTAATAGGATGTGTATAAATGTATATTATTAGTTTGTTGAACAATTTTTAAGCATTTCCTATATCTGGCACTTCTCTGGGTACTAAAGATGCATGATGCCAAACCACTTCAGTCATGTCCTACTCTGAGACCCTATGGACTAAAGCCTGCCAGGCTCCTCTGTCCATGGGGATTCTCCAGGCAGAAATACTGGAGTAGGTTGCCATGCCCTCCTCCAGGGAATCTTCCGAATGCAGGGATTGAACCCATGTCTCTTACATCTTCTGCATTTGCAGGCAGGTTCTTTACCACTGAGCCACCTTAGAGGGACACTAAAGATAGCAGAGAGAATAAAACTGATTAAAAATCCTCAATAACAACCCTGTCTTATGTAGCTTACCTTTTAATGAAATATAATAAATAAATGGGTAAAATACGTAAAATTGTAAAAGGCGCAATGAAGAAAAATAAGGCAGGGAAGAGGGGCAGGATTGGTATCAGTGGAGGTGGATGGTACAGTTTTAAATAGAGTGGTCAAGGGAGGCCTCACAATGATGGCAACATTTGAGCAAAAACCTGAAGACGGTGATGAGATGTGCCACGTGATATCTGGCAGAAGTGCATTCCAGACAGAGGAAATTTTTGAAGCTTAAAGACCCTGAGGTGAAAATACATCTAATATATCTGAAGAATAGCAAGGAGGCCATCATGGCCAGAACAGACTGACCTGGGGGGAATCAGGTCAGATGCAAATCCAAGGCTAAACCATGGAGGACCTTATAAACCATTGTAAGAATTCAGCTTTTACTCTGAATGAGACGGGGGGATGAAGAGTTTTGAACAAAAGGAACAACCATTTTCTGTCTCTGTGTGTGCATGTATGTTCAAGAATGGATATGAATGTCTGCGTGTCCATATGTATACGCAGTCAGGTGTGTTTTTCTGGAGGGAGAGTTCACAAGTATCTGTGAGGTTCCTTTGGGCAGCCACCCCATGATGCACTTTGCTTTCTTAACCTAGTGGCTTCTCTCTGTTCTCTCTACTTTGTTCATTTAAACTCGAGAGAGGCAGAGTCCTGCTGGGGTTTGGTTATTTTCTAGGCAGGAAATGAGTCTGTGTTGTAGCAAACACTCTTTTCTCCTTTTGGACGTCATTCCTTTTACAGGGCTCTAACTATGAGATGCTTTGGGGCTCTTTCATTAAACAAACAAACAAAAAAACACAATGCTCTCATCCTCCTTATGCTCTTTGAAATTCAAGTGGGAGTTTGGGAGAGGTCAAGGGGAAAGAGTCCATTTAGATTCCTTGGTTCCAAAACCAAATCCAGGAATAGCAGTAAGAGAAGAAAGGGCTAAAGTAGTAGCAGGAAGAACAGGGATAGCAGTAGTAATAGTAGTAGTGGACGTAGTAAGGGAGGAGGAGAGGAGGGCAGGAGGAGAAGCAGTGCTGCCTAGGGCATATTATGCTTAATGCACCTTCTCATTTAATCTCTGCAGCTAGGTCTATTCATCTGTAGTTTTACTGAATGATTTCTTGAATTAAGATAAATACTAGTCTATTTGCAGAAAAAATATTTACCTTCGACTTGTAAAATAGATTTCTTGGTATGGGTTTGCTAGGATCTGCATGATAAAAATTATCTGTAAGTGGAATAGCAATTCCCATATTAGATGGAGGCCTGTAGTTTATCTGAAAATGATCAAACAAAGATACGGTAAATTTCATTATTATTTACTAAGTCTTTAATTTAAAAATCTTGATTCTTTCCCGAAAAGCATTCAAAACAGATATTTCACTTTTAGCTCCACGTATTTAAGTAAATTTGTCTTCCCCCAGCACTCCCTCAACCATGCTAACACAACTTGGACCTTGTAAATAAGTGAAAAAAGTTTTAGAGACTAAGGTAGCCATCATGAAGACATGCAAAAAAGTTTAAAAGTCTTATTAAGAGTCTTAGTGATATATTTAATAAATAATCCAATTATTTACTAAATAATTGAAGGTTTGGGTAATAATTTGGGGTTTTTTGTTACAAAGAAAATTATAAGTAATCAGTTAACAAAGAGCAGTAATTTATATTTTAAAAACAGTCACATGTTCTGATGAGGCAAAAAATATAATTGTTACTACACTTGAAATGGGACTGGTAAGATATACCAGTTCAGGACAAGTACGAGTCAGCTTAAGGGCAAATAACTGCATATACTGTGAAAGCCCAAGATTATGCCACCATAATATAGCACAAAATTTGATATTAATAATGATGAGACTATTATACTAAGAAAAACTATTTTAGTCATCATATCCTCAAAATGACATGAGGATTGAAAAATAACTGAAGTGTTTTGAGTAATTCAGGAAAGAAATGCTAAGACCGAATGGCCAGCCAATCACACAAAAGTAACGTATCACTGGAACTGCTTAGGTTTCTTACCGGCAAAACTTTGATCATATTAAAACCCTGACTGTTCACGTAAACTCCACTCATCCAGTCTTCCAAGGGGATAATTTCACCAGGAATGTGATGCATAGACTTGAGATAACTACAGCTGCTTTTCAACATTGGCACGAATGTTGTAACATAACACTCAGTCGATGCTCCCCAGACAATAAACTCCAGTGAAGTTGAACCCTGGAAATATCCAAATAAATGAAGGTTAATTAAAGTAACTGTTATTGGCTGAACTGTGCCTACACCGTGTGTTGAAGTCCCGACCTCCAGTATCTCAGAATGGGACCATATTTGGCAATAACGCCTTTTTGTTGTCATTTTTCATACACTCAGTTGTGTCTGACTCTTTGGAGACCCCATGGACTAGAGCACATCAGGCCTCCCTGTCCATCACCAACTCCCAGAGCTTGCTCAAACTCATGTCCATTGAGTTGGTGATGCCATCCAACCATCTCATCCTTCGTCGTCCCCTTCTCCTCCTGCCTTCAGTCTTCCCTAGTATCAGTGTCTTTTCTAATCAGTCAGCTCTTCGTATCAGGTGGCCAAAGTATTGGAGCTTCAGTTTCAGCATTAGCCCTTGCAATGAATATTCAGGATTTATTTCCTTTAGGATTGACTGGTTTGATCTCCTTGCAGTCCAAGGGACTCTCAAGAGTCTTCTCCAACACTACAGTTCAAAAGAATCAATTATTGGCACTCAGCCTTCTTTATGGTCCAATGCTTACATCTATACATGACTACTGGAAAAACCTTTGCTTTGACTAGATGGAGCTTTGCTGGCACAGTAATGTCTCTGTTTCTTGATATGCTGTCTAGGTTGGTCATAGCTTTTCTTCCAAGCAGCAAGCATCTTTTAATTTCATGACTGCAGTTGCCATCTGAAGTGATCTTGGAGCTCAAGAAAACAAAGTCTGTCACTGTTTCCATTGTTTCCCCATCTATTTGCCATGAAATGATGGGACTGGATATCAAGATCTTCGTTTTTTTTGAAAGTTTAGTGTTAAGCCAGCTTTTTCCTCTTTCACCTTCATCAGTTCAGTTCAGTTCAGTCGCTCAGTCATGTCCTACTCTATGTGACCCCATGAACCTTAGCACACCAGGCCTCCCTGTCCATCACCAACTCCTGGAGTCCACCCAAACCCATGTCCATTGAGTTGGTGATGCCATTCAACCATCTTATCCTCTGTTGTCCCCTTCTCCTCCTGCCTTCAATCTTTCCCAGCATCAGGGTCTTTTCAAATGAGTCAGCTCTTTGCATCAGGTGGCCAAAGTATTGGAGTTTCAGTTTCAACATCAGTCCTTCCAATGAACACCCAGGACTGATCTCCTTCAGGATGGACTGGTTGGATCTCCTTGCAGTCCAAGGGACTCTCAAGAGCCTTCTCCAACACCACAGTTCAAAAGCATCAATTCTTCTGCTTTCAGCTTTCCTTATAGTCCAACTCTCACATCCATACATGACCACTGGAAAAACCATAGTCTTGACTAGATGGACTTTTGTTGACAAAGTAATGTCTCTTCATCAAGAGGCTCTTTAGTCCCTCTTTGCTTTCTGCCATAAGGGTGGTGTTATCTGCCTATCTGAGGTTATTGGTATTTCTCCCAGCAAACTTGATGCCAGCTTGTGCTTTATCCAGCATGGCATTTTGCATAATGTACTCTGCATATAAGTTAAATAAGCAGGGTGACAATATACAACCTTGACGTACTCCTTTTCCAACTTGGAACCAGTCCATTGCTCCATGTCTGGTTCTAACTGTTGCTTCTTGACCAGCATACATTTCACAAGAGGCAGGCCAGGTGGTCTGGTATTCCCATCTCTTTAAAGGAATTTTTCAGTTTGTTGTGATCCACACAGTCAAAGGCTTTAGCGTAGTCAATGAAGCAGAAGTAGATGTTTTTCTGGAATTCTGTTACTTTTTCTGTGATGCAATAGATGTTGGCAATTTGATCTCTGGTTCCTCTGCCTTTTCTAAATCCAGCTTGAACATCTGGGAGTTCTCAGTTCACATACTCTTGAGGCCTAGCTTGGAGAATTTTAAGCATTACTTTGCAAGTGTGTGAAATGAGTGAAATTGTGCGTTAATTTGAATAGTCTTTGTTCAAAGGCCTTAAAGGATGTAATTAAATTAAGGCCTTAAAAGAGGCAATCAAATTAAGATGAGATAATTAGTGTGGGTTCTAATCCAATATGATGGGCATCACACAACAACAGGAAATTTGAACACAGACACACACAGGGGAAATACCAGGTGAAGACACAGGGAGAAGTCAGCCATCTGCAAAACCAAGGACAAAGACCTTAGAAGAAACCAGCCCTACCAATGCCTTGCTCTTGGCTTTTAGCCTCCAGAACGGTGAGAAAATAAATTTCTGTTGCTTAAGCCACTCAGTCCATTGTATTTTGTTATGGCAGCCCTGGCAAACTAGGACAGTAATCAACTTTTTAAAAATACAGAAAATGAAAAGAAATACAAAAGAATGATAATATAATAGAAGACAAAAATAGAGTCATAAATTTGACCATAATGATCTGTTTTAGAATAAATCTTAACAGAAGACATATTCTTTTCCAGGAAGAAATACATCCCAATCTAATTGGCTGTGGGTGACGTTTGAAAATGAGCCAGGATCAATTGTTTATTATTAAATAAACACTATAATTGGATGTAGTTGGATATAAAACCAACTTAGAATAGGAAGGCCTCCCTCATTCATTGATGAGTCCGTGGACATTTGCTTTGATAATACAAATAAAATAACTTCCATTGGTATACATTCTGAAAAGAAGATATTCACTTAGCAATCACTGTATTTCACAAAGATACGTTTTTAGTAGGAATTTGTGTATAGAAAACATATTTTCACCTTGCACAACATTAAACATTCAACAAAATTTGATAAATTTTATTTGAAATTCTCAACTATTTCTGGAAATTCAAAAATGTAGAGATACTAATAATTGTAGAGATATAGTAACTCTGGTAGTTTTGTCCCTATCCCCATACTCTGTATTCCATTAAAAATAACATTTTTTAATGAATTTCTGCCAAAACACATCGAATCAGAATCTAAGCAGGGTTCTACTATTAAAGGAAATTTGGGATGTGAAGGGGGGGATGCCCAAGTTCAATAAGAAATCAGTAAGCAAACAGAAACATCCAGAATACTGGAGACTCTGCAACATAACTGACTCAACAGCAGCAGTTCAATGGCAGGGGAAGATAATGGAGCAATACTCACTTTTGATGAAAAGAGACGAATAAATAACCACAGACTATGTGACTCTTGTTTGGATCCTAATTCAAACAAACCAACCATGAACAATTTTTTGGAGAAAATTAGGGGAATTTGCTTATGGATTGGGCTTTATAGAATATCAAAACAAATTTAGCCTAAAAAATTTCAAGGGTGATAATGGCATTCTTGTTTTGTGAGAGATTATACACATATTTTTGAAGAAGTGTATGATGGCATATATGTATAAATTTGAGAAAACTCCTAGAGACAGTGGAGGACAGAGGAGCCTGGCATAATACAGTCCATGGGGCTGCAAAGAGTTGGGCGTGACTTAGCAGCTGAACAACAACATGGAAGCATATAGGAGTGAAATGACATGAAATTGCTATTCATTTAACAGAATATAAATGAATTCTGAATATAATTGGTAGGAATATAAACCAAAATAAAATTAGAATGATAAGACAAAAGTGTCAAAACCCTGACTGTTTGAGAAATAGGTATATGGAAATTCATCTTTTGTCTATATCTGAAAATTTTCATTAGACAAATTTTAGAATATGCAAAAATATTTATTGACACAAAAGGATTATACCATAAAATTAAGTGGAAGTAATAGCTTACAGTGAATGGTATCAGATTGGTGATTTCCGAAGAAAAGAATTTAGCTTCGGGACCAGAGAAGAGGCTCCAGGCAGTCAGAGTTTCATGTGGCAGAAGTTTAATTACAGTGAAAAAGAGACAGAGAAAGCTTCAAAATAGACATCAGAAAGGGGAAGAGTGCCCCACTCTTGACAGTCTTATCAAGGCCTTATATACTTTCTCCCTGATGACTTCCTTGGTGGCTCAGATGGTAAAGCATCTGCCTACCATGCAGGAGACCCGGGTTCAATCCCTGGGTTGGGAAGATCCTCTGGAGAAGGAAATGGCAACCCACTCAGTACTCTTGCCTGGAAAATCCCATGGACGGAGGAGTGTGGTGGGCCACAGTTCATGGGGTCACAAAGAGTCGGACACACAACAGTCCATGGGGTGGCAAAGAGTCGGACACGACTGAGCAACTTCACTTTACATGCTTTTTCAATTGGTTACTAAAAATAGAAAGGTTTTACCAGACCCACTCCCACAACATACATTTTAAGATAACAGGATTAGTCAGAAGGTTCTTAAGGAGAAACATGACCTTGAGCAGGATACATTACTGTCATATAATTATTAGTATAGAGTTTAAGGAGAAACATACCCTTGAGCAAATGAGTTGCTTTGTTGTGTAATCATTAGCTCTGAGATTAAAGAAAGTTAGTCTTAAAAGAAATTGATTGTTGCAATAATAATTCAGAGCTTAAGGAAAAAACATCTTATGTGACTAAGATGAAGGAATGTACGAAAAGAAAAATGTGTCCCTTTCTCTTCTTTGAGGGCCTCTGACCATTATCAACCTCTCAGAAGGAGCAAACTTTTAAAAGTGTGTATATAAAGCTCTCCTAGTTTCAGGGAAAAAAAAAGGGAAAAAATGGAAAATTCATTGTTGTTCAGTCACTAAGTTGTGTCTGACTCTGTGATCCCATGAACTGCAGCACATCAGGCTTCTTCCCTGTCCTTCACTTCCTCCTGGAGTTTACTCAAACTCATGTCCATCGAGTCAGTGATGCCATCCAACCATCTCATCCTGTCTCTCCCTTTCCTCTTGCCTTCCATCCTTCCCAGCATCAGTGTCTTTTCCGATGAGTTGGTTCTTCTCATCAGGTGGCAAAAGTACTGGAGCTTCAGTACCCGTCCTTCCAATGAATACACAGTATTTATTTCCTTGCTGACCATTTTCTATGTGCCAGACAGTTACTGAAATGGCCTACATGAATTATCACATTTAAGTCTCAAAACAATTCTATGAAATATTATTATCACTTCCATTTTACAGATGAGGAAATTTGGTCAAAGTATGTTTCTCAAGCTCACAAAAATACTGCCTGCATGTGTGCTAAGTCGATTCAGTGGTGTCCAACTCTTTGGGACCCTATGGACTGTAATCTGCCAGGCTCCTCTGTCCATGGGATTCTCCAGGCAAGAGTGCTGGAGTGGGTTGCTGTGCCCTCCTCCAGGGGATCTTCCGACCCAGGGATCAAACCCATATCTCTTGAGTCTTCTGCATTGGCAGGTGGGTTCTTTACCACTAGTGCTATCTGGGAAGCCCACAAAAACAGTAGCAGCAGTGAAAACCCAGTCTTTTCCAGAGCTCAATTTTTTAATGTCTATCACATATAGCCTTTTGTAATGCCCAAGATGTTAAAAGTGTTTCATCATCCTTGATAGGCAGCATTATTTATAATTTTTCCTTCTTTGTCTTGGTTTATACCCTAAATTTTCTATAATCAATAGATTTTTAAAAAATAATTAAAGGGAAATTTACTTGGTGTAAAGTTTTGCTAGCTGTAGAAACTTCCATTATATAACTATTAGTTTCATCAAAATAGCCTTCAACTTTAACTTCCAACAAATTTGGGTTTCCAGCAATTACTTGCAGTAGTGGTATTTCAAGTGTTCTAAGAACTATGGAAACAAAACCAAGAGTTAACACGAAATCAAGAAAATTTTAAGCAGTTTCATAATGACTGGTCAATCAGAATTCTAGAACATCTACAGAATCTATTATGAAGGCTGCATAATGGCCACAAATATAGCAACAGAACTTTAATACTTCTTTGAAAAAAATTTATTTTTTTATTTTAAAAAATTTATTTATTTTAAGTGGAGGCTAATTACTTTACAATATTGTAGTGGTTTTTGCCATACATTGACATGAATCAGCCATGGGTGTACATGTGTTCCCCCTCCCACATCCCTCCCCATCCCATCCCTCAGGGTCATCCCAGTGCACCAGGCCTGAGCACCATGTCTCATGCATCGAACATGGACTGGCGATCTGTTTCACATATGATAATATACATGTTTCAGTGCTATTCTCTCAGATCATCCCATTCTCACCCTCTCCCACAGAGCCCAAAAGACTGTTCTATACATCTGTATCTCTTTTGCTGTCTTGCATATAGGGTTATTGTTACCATCTTTCTAAATTCCATATATACGCATTCAGTTCAGTTCAGTTCAGTTGCTCAGTCGTGTCCGACTCTTTGCGACCCCATGAATCACAGCACGCCAGGCCTCCCTGTCCATCACCAACTCCCGGAGTTCACTCAAACTCATGTCCATCGAGTAGGTGATGCCATCCAGCCATCTCATCCTCTATCGTCCCCTTCTCCTCCTGCCTCCAATCCCTCCCAGCAGCAGGATCTTTTCCAATGAGTCAAGTTTGCATGAGGTGGCCAAAGTATTGGAGTTTCAGCCTCAGTATCAGTCCTTCCAATGAACACCCAGGACTGATTTCCTTTAGGATGGACTGGCTGGATCTCCTTGTAGTCCAAGGGAATCTGAAGAGTCTTCTCTAGCACCACAGTTCAAAAGCATCAATTCTTCGGAGTTCAGTTTTCTTCACAGTCGAACTCTCACATCCATACATGACCACAGGAAAAACCATAGCCTTGACTAGATGGACCTTTGTTGGCAAAGTAACGTCTCTGCTTTTAAATATGCTCTCTAGGTTGGTCATAACTTTCCTTCCAACGAGTAAACATCTTTTAATCTCATGGCTGCATCTGCAGTGATTTTGGAGCTCCCCAAAATAAAATCTGACACTGTTTCCACTGTTTCTTCATCTATTTCCCATGAAGTGATGGGACCAGATGCCATGATCTCAGTTTTCTGAATGTTGATCTTTAAGCAAACCTTTTCACTCTTCTCTATCACTTTCATCAAGAGGCTTTTTATTCCTTTTCACTTTCTGCCATAAGGGTGGTGTCATTTACATATCTGAGGTTATTGATATTTCTCCCGGCAATCTTGATTCCAGCTTGTGCTTCTTCCAGTCCAGCGTTTCTCATGATGTACTCTGCATATAAGTTAAAAATAAGTAGGGTGACAATACACAGTCTTGACGTACTCCTTTTCCTATTTGGAACCAGTCTGTTGTTCCACGTCCAGTTCTAACTGTTGCTTCCTGACCATACAGGTTTCTCAAGAGGCAGGTCAGGTGGTCTGGTATTCCCATCTCTTTCATAATTTTCCACAGTTTATGGTGATCCACACAGTCAAAGGCTTTGACATAGTTAATAAAGCAGAAGTAGATGTTTTCTGGAACTCTCTTGCTTTTTTGATGATCCAGCGGATGTTGGCAATTTGATCTCTGGTTCCTCTGCCTTTTCAAAAACCCCCTTGAACATCTGGAAGTTCACGGTTGATGTATTGCTGAAGCATGGCTTGGAGAATTTTGAGCATGACTTTACTAGCATGTGAGATGAGTGCAATTGTGCAGTAGTTTGAGCATTCTTTGGGCCCCCATTGGAATGAAAACTGACCCTTTTTCCCGTCCTGTGGCCACTGCTGAGTTTTCCAGATTTGCTGGCATATCGAGTGTAGCACTTTCACAGCATCATCTTTAAGGATTTGAAACAGCTCAACCGGGGAAATTTCCATCACCTCCACTAGCTTTGTTCGTAGTGATGCTTTTCCCAAGACCCACTTGACTTCACATTCCAGGATGTCTGGCTTTAGGTGAGTGATCACACCATCGTGATTATCTGGGTTGTGAAGATCTTTTTTTTTACAGTTCTTCTGAAGTATTCTTGCCACCTCTTCTTAATATCTTCTTTCTTCTGTTAGGTCCATACCATTTCTGTCCTTTATTGAGCCCATCTTTGCATGAAATGTTCCCTTGGTAGCTCTAATTTTCTTGAAGAGATCTCTAGTCTTTCCTATTCTATTATTTTCCTCTATTTCTTTTATATATATTATACATATTATATAAAATATAATTTTACAATTATTTTTATAATGTTTTTTCTTTTCCATCAACTCAAGATTGAAATTTTATTTCCTATGCTTGTTGACTTTTTCTTATGTTGGGTCATTTCCTTACATGGTTTTAAAATTATTTTTCTCAATACATGGTCAATGTAGATAGATTTTTTTTTAATTGGTGGATAATTGCTTTACAACATCGTGTTGGCCTCTGCCATTCATCAGCATGAATTAGCCACGGGTACACATATATCCTCTCTTATGAACCCACCTCCCATCTCCCACCCCATCTCCCTTCTCCCTTCTGGGTTCACAGAACACTGGGTTGAGCTCTCTGTGTCACACAGAAAATTCCCACTTGCTATCTATTTTACATATGGTAATGTATATGTTTCCATGCTATTCTTTCAGTTTGTCCCACCCTCTCCTTCCCCCACTGCGTCCACAAGTCTGTTCTCTATGCCTGCATCTTCACTGCTGCCCTGCCAATAGGTTCATTAGTACCATCTTTCTAGATTCCAAACACATGCACAGAGTGAAAAAGACTGACTTTTTGTGTGTGTGTGCAAGTCCATGTTACCTGGTTTATGAAAGTATTCATACAGATGGTTTTGTGCTTCCTTAAACTGGGGCCCAGGGATTGTAATGACTTCTCAGTTTGGGATTCTTGTATCTGGTATATAGTCTCTGGGTGTTACTCTAGAAGTTTAAAGAAATTCTTTGTGAGTCCCGTGGAGATCATAGTCCCTCTATCTCCTTTTTTGGGTTGTTGGGTAGCATTGCTCTTATTGCCTCTTCACCTCTCCACTATCTGATGGTTCCAGCCTTACTTAATGTTCTCAGTTCCAACTTCATGCCACAAGGTAGAAATGTCTAAAGGTCTACATCTTCAAGCCAAAGGCTGGGCATTAAAACATATTCCACTGTCTAAGTGATCCACCTCTGAGCCTCATAACCTCGTAGGAGCTACACATGAGCTAACTCTTTCGACTTTGAGTTCGCTCTTCATTTCTTGCTGTTGTTCAGTTGCTCAGTGGTGTCTGACTCTTTGTGACCCCATGGACTGCAGCACACCAGGCTTCCCGTCTGTCACCAACTCTCGGAGTGTGCTCAAACTCGTGTCCAATGAGTTGGTGATGCCATCCAACCATATTGTCCTCTGTTGTCCCTTCTGAAAGAATATTCAGGATTGATTTCCTTTAGGGTTGACTGGTTTGATCTCCTTGCAGTCCAAGGGACTCTCAAGGTCTTCTCCAACACCACAGTTCAAAAGCATCAATTCTTTGGTACTCAGCCTTCTTTATGGCCCAATGCTCACATCCATACATGACTACTGGAAAAACCTTATCTTTGACCAGATGGACCTTTGTTGGCACAATAATGTCTCTGCTTCTTAATAAGCTATCTAGGTTTGTTATAACTTTTCATCCAAGGAGCAAGCCATCTTTTAATTTCAAGACTGCAGTTGCCATCTGAAGTGATTTTGGAGCCCAGGAAAATAGTCTGTCACGGTTTCCATTGTTTTCCCATCTATTTGCCATGAAATGATGGGATTGGATGCCACGATCTTTGTTTTTTTGAAAATTGAGTTTCAGGCCAGCTTTTTCACTGTCCTCTTTCACGTTCATCAAGAAGCTCTTTAGTTACTCTTTGCTTTCTGCCATAAGGGTGGTGTCATCTGCATGTCTGAGGTTATTGATATTTCTCCTGGCAATCTTGATTCCAGCTTGTGCTTCATCCAGCCTGGCATTTTGCATGATGTACTCTGCATATAAGTTACATAAGCAGGGTGGCAATATACAGCCTTTACGTACTCCTTTTCCAACTTGGAACCAGTCCATTGTTCCATGTTCAGTTCTAACTGTTGCTTTTTTACCTGCATACAGGTTTCTCAGGATGCAAGGAAGGTGGTCTGGTATTCCCATCTCTTTAAGAATTTTCTACAATTTGTTGTGATCCACACATCAAAAGCTTTAGTGTAGTCAATGAAGCAGATGTTTTTCTGGAATTCTCTTGCTTTTTCTATGATCCAGTGGATATCTGATTCCTCTACCTTTTCCAAATCCAGCTTGAATATCTGAAAGCTCTCGGTTCATATACTGTTGAAGCCTAGCCTGAAGAATTTTGAGCAATATTTGCTAATGTCTTCATTTCTAGTGACAAGATTTTCCTTTTCCTCTCTCGTCTCTTTCATCTTTCTTTCCTCACTTTCTAGCTAAGTTATTTGCTAAAGTTTTTTGTTTTACTTTTTTCCAGTATGCCATTTTACCATCATCTTTAGTAAGTTTTATATTTTTAAATAAATAAATACTTGGAAAATGGAGCAAAGTATATAATTCTATTTAAAAGTTTTTTTTTTTTTGGCTTAAATACCTGAAATGGTTATAACAAGGTAATTAAAAGGTTTTCTTTTCAGAGGGCAGCTAAAATTTAAACTAAAATCCTCTGTAAATTTGGGCTGGTAATATAACCTCATTTTTCTCATTTATAAAATAAGGATTATAATCTAGCCCATTAGAATAGTCATAAACCATAAATTTTAAATGTAAAAACATTTAATACAGAGTTTTGCATAAGTGCTCAATAATTAGAGGCTTATACTGTTAGTGATAGAATGCCACCTACTAATGAAACCAAAGATAAAGGAAATATCAAAGAGTGTATTTTACATGCAAAAAAAGTAACAATATCTCCTCTTGTTATTTCCCAATAAAAATTAACTTACCTTTTGTATTAGGTATGACCTTCATTTTGAAAGTGTGAGACTTCCCCAGATCAATGTATTTCAGGACACTGAGGGATAGTGAGTCATCATGTTGTTGAAACCAGTAATTACATGGCTTTGCATAGATGTTCCATGTTTGTCCATTCCTTTTTCCAAAGTTGTATAAGAACCAGGAGTCTTTTTGAAAGGTCATGTTATGGGGGACTATTTCAGGCATGGTAGCAACAGCTAAAGCATTCTCATTATCTAAAATCGTTGTGATCAGGAAGCTGCTATAACCGGGAATCACTACAGTCTTTTCTATATCCGAATCTTGAAATGAGGAGATAACACCTGGAGCTAAAACAAGAATGATTTGGTATAAAATAGAACAGCTGATGTTCTCCAAGCAATACTGGTGGACATAACTGAGGAATACATTATTTGAGTTTTTAAACTATGGTCTTAACTAGAGAACATATTTGTCAGATTTCTGGTCATAATTCAAATTATTTTGTTGGAAGTGTATCACAAATATGCCAAACACACTTCTACTGTGAAATTAGTTCTACAAAATTCTCAGCAAAAAACAACCCACATAGGATTAAGTAATTATAAGAAAGCTGATTTCTTTTCTGTAGAACTAGTAAGAGCCTTAATAACCTAGAGATTGGAGAAAATCCATCACAGTGGATATGAGAGAAGTTAAAAGATGGCTGTTTGAAGGAGAGGGAAATTATTATTTTAAAATGTTTTTGAAACACATCAACAATGATATTCACCTTGTCCTGAAAAAAGTAAATAGAAGTAGTCTGAAAAGAACCTCGTAATTCCTTTATTATGCATACATGTTGTAATTTTTCCCATTTCAACAAACCAACAAAAACCCTTTTCTACATTCCCTTCAACTACCATCTCATTTATCTTTTCCCCTTCACTGTGAGATTCCCAAAAGGATTGCCTTATTCACTGTCTTCAATTCCCTACCTCTTGTAATTTTTTGACCCTAACCCAATGACTACATGTCATTTTTGTCTACATGACTCCACCCAGCAACAGCTTTTGTCAACTTTACGAGTGACTCTGACACAGATCCATTGGGCAGTTTTCTCTCCTGACCTCTTTTCTAAACCCACCTCTTGGCAGCATGTAGCACAGCATCACTCCTTCCTTCTTGAAGTAACTTCTTCACTTGGTTTCTGAGACATACTCTCTTCTCCTAGGAGACCATCCAGTCTTCCCCATCTCTCTGACCACTAAATGTTGGAATACCAGAGACTGGATCTCAAACTTGCTCCTTTCTTTATCTACACCTGCTTTCCCAGTGATCTCATCTAATCTAGCAGCATTAACTATCATATATGCTGACCACTGGGCTTCCCAGGTGGCTTGGTAGTAAAGAATTCACCTGCTAATGCAGGAGATGCTGGAGATGTGGGCTTGATCTTGGGTTGGGAAGATCCCTTCAGGAGGGAATGGCAAACTGCTCCAGTATTCTTGCCTGGGAAATCCCATAGGCAGAGGAGCTTGGCAGGCTACAGCCCATGGGATCGCAGAGTTGGACATGACTGAGTGACTGAGCACACACGCATGATGCTGGTCACTCACTTTCCCCTCCACCTTTTGGCTTTTTGAGATATAACTGATACATAATATTAGTTTTAGGTGTACAATATGATTCAGTGTTTTGGTATTTTTTGGTATCAGTTCAGTTCAGTCGCTCAGTTGTGTCCGACTCTCCGCGACCCCATGAATCACAGCACTCCAGGCCTCACTGTCCATCACCAACTCCCAGAGTTCACTCAAACTCATGTTCACAGAGTCGGTGATGCCATCCAGCCATCTCATTCTCTGTCATCCCCTTCTCCTCCTGCCCCCAACCTTTCCCAGCATCAGAGTCTTTTCCAGTGAGTCAACTTGTCGCATGAGGTGGCCAAAGTATTGCAGTTTCAGCTTTAGCATCAGTCCTTCCAATGAACACCCAGGATTGATCTCCTTTACAATGGACTGGTTGGATCTCCTTGCAGTCCAAGGGACTCTCAAGAGTCTTCTCCAACACCACAGTTCAAAAGCATCAATTCTTCGGCGATCAGCTTTCTTCACAGTCCAACTCTCACATCCATACATGACCACGGAAAAAACCATAGCCTTGACTAGACGGACCTTGGTTGGCAAAGTAATGTCTCTGCTTTTTAATATATTATCAAGGTTGGTCATCACTTTCCTTCCAAGGAGTAAGCGTCTTTTAATTTCATGGCTGCAATCAGCATCTGCAGTGATTTTGGAGCCCAAAAAAATAAAGTCTGACACTGTTTCCCCATCTATTTCCCACGAAGTGATGGGACCAGATGCCATGATCTTTGTTTTCTGAATGTTGAGCTTCAAGCCAACCTTTTCACTCTCCTCTTTCACTTTCATCAAGAGGCTTTTGAGTTCCTCTTCACTTTCTGCCATAAGGGTAGTGTCATCTGCATAGCTGAGATTATTGATATTTCTCCCAGCAATCTTGATTCCAGCTTGTGCTTCTTCCAGCCCAGCGTTCCTCATGATGTACTCTGCGTATAAGTTAAATAAGCAAGGTGACAATATACAGCCTTGTCACTTGCACTCCTTTTCCTATTTGGAACCAGTCTGTTGTTCCATGTACAGTTCTAACTGTTGCTTCCTGACCTGCATACAGATTTCACAAGAGGCAGGTCAGGTGGTCTGGTATTCCCATCTCTTTCAGAATTTTCCACAGTTGATTGTGATCCACACAGTCAAAGGCTTTGGCATAATCAATGAAGCAGAAATAGATGCTCTTCTGGAACTCTCTTGCTTTCTCCATGATCCAGCGGATGTTGGCAATTTGATCTCTGGTGCCTCTGCCTTTTCTAAAACTTGCTTGAACATTTGGGAGTTCACGGTTCACATATTGCTGAAGCCTGGCTTGGAGAATTTTGAGCATCACTTTACTAGCATGTGAGATGAGTACAATTGTGCGGTAGTTTGAGCATTCTTTGGCATTGCCTTTCTTTGGGATTGGAATGAAGACTGACCTTTTCCAGTCCTGTGGCCACTGCTGAGTTTTCCAAATTTGCTAGCATATTGAGTGCAGCACTTTCACAGCATCATCTTTCAAGATTTGAAATAGCTCAACTGGAATTCCATCACCACCACTAGTTTTGTTCGTAGTGATGCTTTCTAAGGCCCACTTGACTTCACATTCCAAGATGTCTGGCTCTAGGTCAGTGATCACGTTATCGTGACTATCTTGGTCGTGAAGATTTTTTTGTACAGTTCTTCTGTGTATTCTTGCCACCTCTTCTTAATATCTTCTGCTTCTGTTAGGTCCATACCATTTCTATCCTTTATTGAGCCCATCTTTGCATGAAATCCCTTGGAATCTCGAATTTTCTTGAAGAGATCTCTTGTTTTTCCTATTCTGTTGTCTTCCTCTATTTCTTTGCATTGATCACTGAGGAAGGTTTTCTTATCTCTCCTTGCTATTCTTTGGAACTCTGCATTCAGATGCTTATATCTTTCCTTTTCTCCTCTGCTTTTCACTTCTCTTCTTTTCACAGCTATTTGTAAGGCCTTCTCAAACAGCCATTTTGCTTTTTTGTATTTCTTTTCCATGGGGATGGTCTTGGTCCCTGTCTCCTGTACAATGTCACAAACCTCCGTCCAGAGTTCTTCAGGCACTCTGTCTATCAGATCTAGTCCCTTAAATCTATTCCTCACTTCCACTGTATAATCATAAGGGATTAGACTTAGGTCATATCTGAATGGTCTAGTGGTTTTCCCTACTTTCTTCAATTTAAGTCTGAATTTGGCAATAAGGAGTTCATGATCTGAGCCACAGTCAGCTCCCGGTCTTGTTTTTGTTAATTGTATAGAGCTTCTCCATCTTTGGCTGCAAAGAATATAATCAATCTGATTTCGGTGTTGACCATCTGGTGATGTCCATGTGTAGAGTCTTCTCTTGTGTTGTTGGAAGAGGGTGTTTGCTATGACCAGTGCGTTCTCTTGGCAAAACTCTATTAGCCTTTGCCCTGCTTCATTCCGTGCTCCAAGGCCAAATTTGCCTGTTACTCCAGGTGTTTCTTGACTTCATACTTTTGCATTCCAGTCCCCTATAATGAAAAGGACATCTTTTTTGGGTGTTAGTTCTAAAAGGTCTTGTAGGTCTTCATAGAACCGTTCAACTTCGGCTTCTTCAGCGTTACTGGTTGGGGCATAGGCCTGGATTACTGTAATATTGAATGGGTTGCCTTGGAAACGAACAGAAATCATTCTGTCGTTTTTAAGATTGCATCCAAGTATTGCATTTCGGACTCTTTTGTTGACCATGATGGCTATTCCATTTCTTCTAAGGGATTCCTGCCCACAGGGGTAGATATAATGGTCATCTGAGTTAAATTCACCCATTCCAGTCCATTTTAATTCACTGATTCCTAGAATGTCTATGTTCACTCTTGTCATCTCCTGTTTGACCACTTCCAATTTGCCTTGATTCATGGACCTAACATTCCAGGTTCCTATGCAATATTGCTCTTTATAGCACCGGACCTTGCTTCTATCATCGGTCACATCCACAACTGGTACTGGTTTTTCTTTTGCTCCATCCCTTTATTCCTTCGAGAGTTACTTCTCCACTGATCTCCAGTAGCATACTGGGCACCTACCGACCTGGGGAATTCCTCATTCAGTATCCTATCATTTTGCCCTTTGATACTGTTCATGGGGTTCTCAAGGCAAGTATACTGAAGTGGTATAAAACGCCAAAAAAAAATTTAACAAAGTGGTGATCAATGCATACCTATCCATAGCTACTTAAATGTAAATGACCTAAATTCTTCAATCAAAAGATGTAAAGTGGTTGAGTTGATTTAGAAACAAAAACAAGATATGGTATATGGTGCCTACAAGGGACTCACTTCAGATGTAAGGAGACATGCAGACTGAAAGTGAAGGGATGAAAAAAGATATTCTATGCAAGTGGAAAGCAAAAGAAGTCTGGGATACCAATACTTATATCAGAGAAAGTAGACCTTAAGATAAAGGCTAAAGAAGGTTATTATATAATAAGAGTCAAACAAAAAGATATAACGTTTGTAAATATTTATGCACTTAACAAATGAGCACCTAAATAATAAAGCAAATATTCATAGACTTTGAGGAGAAATAGATAGCAATTCAAAAGTAGTAGAGGATTTTAATACCCTACTTTCATCAATGCATAGGTCATACAGACAGAAAATCAACAAGGGGCATGATTGAACTTATGTTTTAGTAAGATCACTTAAGCTGCTCTGTTGAGAATAGACTGGGCATGTGACAGAGAAAGGGCAAGAAGGAAAGCAGAGAAATCAGTTTCCTTAAAAACTATTGAGTTGGCCAAAAAGTTTGTTCAGGTTCTCCTGTAAGATTTTATGAAAAACCCAAACGGACTTTTTGGCCAACTCAATAAATATGCACTTACTATCAGCCCAGCAGTTGCACTCCTGGGCATTTATTCCAGAGAAGTGAAAACATATGTATACACAAAAACCTGTACACAAATACTTAAGGCAGGGTCAACATTCTGTCTATTGTATGATTCCATTTATGTAACATTCTGGAAAGGAGAGAAATTGGGGAACAGAGAACAGATCATTGGTTGCCAGGGGCCAGGGTTAGGAGAGCAAAGAATTAAGAAAGAGTTTTATGGGACTGATCACAATGGTAGCTCCATCATTGAATGAATGGATTTATCAAAATCCATAGACATACACTGAAAAGAGTGAATTTTACTGTATGTAAGTTATACCTTAATAAACCTGACCAAAAAAAAAAAAAGAGACTATTGCAATAATCAAGTGAGAGAATGTATTAAATGTAAGATGCCTGTTATTCATCCCAGTGGAGAAATCAGGTTTTATTATTTTAAAAATAAAGAATTCCTCTAGGAATTTAAGTATATGTAGACTTCTGTAGATTGTCAATTGGTTTAAATTTTGAAATCTATTGTTCTATAAAAGAGCACGAACACTCATCAGAAATATTATTACACTTACTTTGTAATTGAAGACTAAGTTTATAGGAGTAATTTCCAGCTTCACTAATGGAAAGGGAACTAGACAAACAAGAGCTCTCATTTACTTCCTCTATTCCGAAAGGGTCTATCAGTTCTGCAATAACTGAGGACAAAAATCCTTCAGGAGTGTTATGTTGAAATACCTTTCTTATGTAAGCTGTTCCAGTTTTCCTAAAAACAAACCAACAAATATCAAGCAGTTTGGATAAAACAGTGGTTTACATTAGCAAGTTCATAAACATATACTTTATAAATAAAAAAATACCACAAACAGTTAACAAATGAATATTTGAGTAACATTTGTTCAATTTCATTAGTAATTGATGAAATGTCAGTTAAATGTCATCCCACAGCAATGGGATGTGATTTTTCACCTATCAAATTAAGGAAGTTTTTAAAAGACAGGGTTTAATAGTGATAAGAACTGAGAGAGATTGACACTAATGAAATGGTAAAATGGTACACTACTCCTAGAAAGCAGTTTGAAACTATGCACTGAGTTCTAATTTTTTTTTTTTTTTTGCCTTCTGATTCCATAAATCTACTGATAGGTCTCTATCCTAAGGACAAAACTTGAAACACAGAGGGGAAGAAAAGTTTTCCACACAAAGCTGTTCATCACAGGATTATGATAAAAGTTAGAAATAAAAATGCCAACAATAGGAAAATTAAGTAAATGATAATACCTGATCTACCTAGAAAAAAGCATCTATTAAGATGATTCTCACAAAGAGTTTTTCATTACCTAAGAAAAGTGGTCACATTATAATGTCTAAAATAAAGAAGTATAGTGAAAAATGTTGAAATGAATGTTGAAAAGGACTAATCAGTAATTCATCAAAGTGTTAACAGTCATGATTTTAATTGTCTTCTTTATATTTGCCCTTTAGGAAATTTCTGCAATGAGCATGTGCTTTATAAGCAAGAAAAACAACCCTCAAATATTAAGCTGTGCGTGTGTGCTAAGTCACTCAGCCATGCTGACTCTTTGCAACCCCATGGACTGTAGCCCACCAGGTAAGAATACTCGAGGGGGTTGCCATTTCCTACTCCAGGGGATCTTCCCTACCCAGGATCAAACCTGTGTCTCCTGTGTCTTCTGTATTGGCAGCCAGATTCTTTACCACTGAGCCACCTGGGAAGCCCTAAGCTAAGATATCCATATCAAGAAAAAATAAATCTACACACAGACCTTACACCCTTCACAAAAATTTAACTCAAAATGAATTACAGACTTAAACATAAAATGTAAAACCTCTAGAAGAGAACATGGGAGAAAATCTAGAAGAACTTGGGTATGGGGATGACTTTTTAGATACAACTTTAAGGACACAATCCTTAGAGTATCCTTTCACGATGAATGAAAAAAAATCAACAAGCCATACTTTGTTAAATTAAAAACGTATGCTTTGTGAGAGACACTGTCAAAAGAATTAGAATACAAGATGTGGGCTGGGAGAAAATAGTTATGAAAAACATATCTGACAAAGGACTGTTATCCAAAATAAACTATTGGGGAAGAATAGAATCGAATCTCTTTTTCCTCTACTCTCCTAGGTTCTGTGCCTGGGACCCTAGAAATTAAACTTACATAGTAACAATATTAATATGTAATTAATATTAACATAATAACAATAAAAAATTAACAATTTATTAATGTGTGTCATCCTTACACAGGTAGAAGCCTCAGTGATAAGTAATTCAAAGGGATGTTTAGAACCTGGGGCTTATCTAGCATCTTAATAAAGAATAATATATTTGTGGGGAAGTGACAAGAGACAGAAAAAGGGGATAAGACTTTCAGGGGTAGCAAACTGAAAAAGTAAATACATGGGAGAAACTATTGTAAGAGAAGGGTTGATAATAGTGCTTATTATGAAGAATTCTCTCAATGTCTCTAGACTGGTAGAAGTCTCCAGTTGTCTCTGATGGTTAAGAATCATCCTGCCTTTCTATATGTCTGCTTTTTCTTAATTGCCTTTGACTAAAAGTAATCCTTAAGCCAAAATATCATATTTTGGATTGACAGATGCCAACCCTACAATACAAAGAACTCTTAAAATTCAACAGTAAGAAAACAAATAGCCAGTGAAAAGTAGGCAAAGGGTCTAAACAGACACCTCACTGAAGAAGACATGCAGATGGAAAATAAACATATGAAAGGATGATTATATGCATTATATATCATCAGGAAATGCAAATTAAAACAACCATGAGATACCACTACATACTATTACAATGGCAATAGTCCAAAATACTTACAATGCCAAATACTGGTGAGGATACAGAGCAACAAGAACTCTTGTCTATTGCTGGTAGAAATGTAAAATGGTACAGCCACTTTGAAAGCCATTTATCATATGAGCCAGCAAACAAATTCCTTGGTATTTATTCAAATGAGTTAAACACAAAACCTGAACAAGAATGTTCATGGCACCATTATTCAAAGTAGCCAAAAACTTGGAAGCAACCAAGACTGCTTAATCAGTAGGTGAATGGATTAAA